>NC_087247.1:72719490-73042347 GCF_037042905.1 Lytechinus pictus
TTTTTTTCCCTTTTTTTTTTCTTTTTACCACCTCGCACATGATCCTTTATGATAATTAAAAGGTATGAAAGTTAAAATTTAGCAAGATTTAACAGATTATAATTACTTTTTTTTATATCACATGTATTTTGATATATCAAAGAGACCCTTTTCACAGTGCTTTATCATCTCCCGTCTTTCACAAGTATTCCATCCATAATGAACATTCCGTTGTCATCATGAAGATCATATTGATCTGCACTAACATGGTAATAGTGATCATGATGGCGAGAATAAGGACAGACCACCTAATTCGTCCACATGACGAATTAAAATCTAGTTTATAACTTCTTTCTGGATAATCTGTGTCTTTCAATGCTCAAGATTCTATGTGTTCTGTTCATGCATAGGATGCCAAGGTATGCAGATGAAAGGTGTGTATTTGAATATTAAAGTTGAACTAGAATTTTAATTCGTCATGAGGACGAATTAGGTGATCTGTCTCTGATTTCATGATCAGGAAGACAATCAGCATGTTTATTGAGATCAATATAATCATCATGATGAAAACTGAACTTCTCTTACGAAAAGAATGTGTTGAATACTCTTGAAAAAGAGGGAAATGAGAAAGTTGTGCGAAAAAGTGTAGGTCATGTACATATTCAACATTAAAAGGGATTTTAATCTCTTTTATTGTCCAATGTTTTATTTTATATACATTGTAATGGTCATAAAGGACCATTTGTGAAATGTTGAAAAGAAAAAAAAAGGAAAAAAAAATTCTCATGTTCACCCCTGGGCTCGAACCCTGGACCCTGAGGACGCAAGTCTGATGCCTTACCAATTGAGCTACACTGTTTCCCATAGACTTTACACATAAGCAAATTAGGAGGATCTCAAATCCAATTTTGCGAGTGAAATACGGGCATGATCCCGGCATCTGATCGGAAAATAGAGACCACCTTAACGATAGCTTACAATCTCAGCTACAACATACTCCAAGCTCAGAGAAAACAGACAAAAAGAAATGGAGATATGGCTCGCGAAATAGAGGAATGTAAAATCCAGTTTTGAGAAAAAGTCATTTCCCATAGAGATTGCACACAAAATGAGCGAAAATGACATGTCTCTATAACTTGCCATTTTTCAGGATGATCAGTTCCTTTAAATGTAAATATAGCCATCAAATTAGAAAGAGTATGTCCTCAGCTACAACATATTGAAAACTGAGCAAAAATTGGCCAATATTTATGGAGTTAGAGTCAAATATGCATAATTATGATGACGTCATAAGTAGCAAAATGGGAATTTTGTGTTCCGACGCCATTTTGATGACGTCATGATAAAATTTCGGGTCAAATGTGACATGAAATATCTCCCATTCATACTCTATTCGAATATGAAAAAAAAATTGGGGGTCAACGGACTTCCTGAAGAGCTATAATGAATTTTGTATAGGCATGTTTTTGCACATATATTGTCTATGGTGAGTGCGCGCGCGCGCACGTGCTGTAAACTTTGATGGAGGCTAATTCCGTTATTACTTGTCGTAGAAGGTTGATCAAGGTATCAAATTGTTCAGAATTATATTATCGGTGCATTGATATAAAAAAAAATGGCGATCCTATGTTGCATAATGCCGTTACGCGCGAGAACGCGCGCGTAACCGTGTGCGCGCGCAAATTTTTGAAATGCTTAAAATGGCCTGATTCATACTCTATTTTGGTCAAAAAGTGATTTTGAGCATTTTAAAATTTTGACGCGCGCATACGCGCACGTCGTGACCTTTACATGACCTTTGATGACATGGACAGTTGACCCTTAACCTGAAGATAATGTGATGTAAATATGATAAATTTTTGATAATTGATAATGAAGATATGATTGATTATGTGATTTTACAAAATGGCGTCTAGATGACGGCATGATGACCTTTTGACCTTGAACTTGTTTCATCCAGATGACATGGTAGGTCCCCATAACTGATGATACTTTGAAGAAAATTGAAGATGTAGATTTGGAGATTTTATGGCAACAAGAAAAGGGCGGAAGAATAAAAATAAATAAAAAATAAATAAAAAAGAAAAATTCGTACGAAATTAATAGTTGATCTGTCGATTGACAGATCACCTAATTAAGAAGACGATTCCAAATATTGAGATATTCACATTTATAGCAACCTTACAACCCCCCAAACACTAAGAGGTGATTCGACCCCCCATTTTCTTTTTTCAAAATAGTGATTTTGAACGATTTATCCCTACCCATTTTCCCTGAGTTCGCTCCTGCAATGCCTACCGAGACGGGTGATCTTTGACTGTGAAGTCACCGGGGGGTATTCGGTCCCGGTGTAGTAAACAAGGCAGTGCCGTTTTGTGTACTATGCACGTACGCCTTCATATTTACTTTTCTGTCAAAACTTCATTTTATCGCTATTGATTTTATGTGAACGATGCTGAAAGGAAGGAATAATTATTCAAAGACATATAGTCAATAATATATCCCTACATTGTTAAAAGTGTTCTTCTTTGTAGCGATTTTAGACGAATTTAATGCCTTGTTTTCGATCAGGACTGTCCGTGGCGAAACAAGTCATAATGGAATAAACTGCATTTGAAGTTGTATCTGCGAGCCGGAGAACTTGCAAAGAGGAAATGATTAAAAGTATATTTATGGCCGTACTATTTTTCCAAATATGTAAATTCCCTCAGAATGATACCATAGACACTAAAGGAATAATTTCAAGGCGAATAATATGAAATTCGATCGAGATCTTCTCACCAGTCGATAACGTAGCAGACGTGTTATTATGACATATTTATCCACGTGTGACGTGGCTCTTGCAAAAAACACAGTTGGTTGCGGAATTGTGCTTTGTGCCGACCGGCCGCCTGCTCCGGCTCAGCTAGCTGTCGAGCTACCGTACCGCATCGCATACCTTTCTTGCTGTCTTCAACTCACTTGCGAATTGCGTTTGTATGTGTGACGATGACCTCTAGCGTAATTAAATATAGAAAACAACTCGGAAGGCCGAGAAGAATAGTACGTTTGATTCAAGATTGTTCTGTGGAATGAGCTACCAATGGAAATGATCCAGAGGATATAAAAATGGAGTCAAAGACAAAAGGAAAGAAGAAAAAGACACCAGGGGATCGCTGCATGGTCATGAACTGCGGGCGTCGACGTACCGGTACCAGACCAATACAGTATAGTACACTCAATGCCTGGGTGTTGTGTATATTGTATAGGCGTGCAGCGCGCGCAGAGCTGAGCTAGCCGCCGGAATTACTTTCCAGCTACTCACTTGATGGAACATCGTGATAAAATAAATGAGAAATAGTGAAAATATCATTCAATAACTCACTGTTTGCAATCTTACATCATGATTTAAGAGTTCATGATAGTTATTCATACTGTTTTTTATACAGGGAAAGTAAAGATTTGTACATATGGTTCCTATTTGTTTGATTTGAGTTGCTTTGAAAAAAATTGGTGAAATCATCTTTCTCTCTGTGCATAGCATTTCTGTATTACACCCGGACACCTCTTATACTAAATTCCCCCCCCCCCCCCCCCCCCCCGGTGACGTCACACTCAGAGTGATTTTTCTGTACACTCGTCTCTCGGGCTCTGACAGGTGGCTAATTTCATAGACTTTCAAAGCAAAATATCGAGAAGGCAGAGGATTTTTGTGACATGCTATCTGTTTGAACAACTGATATATACTATATATTGTGTGTGGAACCCATATTTATGGAAACTCACCCCCTTCTTAATTCAACTTTAAGCCTTTAGTCTTCAAATGTACATGTTTATGACCATCAAAAATTATTATGCTCAAATCCTTGAAATTGTTTATTGGATAGATATTTTACAAAATAGTTGTGTATTCTGTATGCTTCTTCTTCCAATGCCAGAATCAGTTAATAGTAGGGTCTATTTCTATATGGTTCATTGGGAGATACCATTTTCTTCACAATATTTTGGTGTACTTCAATTGGAAATACTTGCCAAAATACAGATGAAGAGATTTGAAATGTTAGTACTGACTGGCCACAAAATCCCTCTTTTCCTGCTTGACATATTGCATGTGAGGTAAATGTGTATGATTGATGTGTCATCAGCATGGCGATGTGAATTTGCCAAACAGTGTGGCAGTTGTTTAAGTATACTTGTCAGTCATATAAGGAATGCTTTTTGTGATTCATATTTGTGTTATTTAATAAATCAGCTTGTTTGGGTTCATCTTTAGCAAATTGACTCTTTTCTTGCAGACAAAAGATGAAATTCAAATAAATATCAGTATCATCGGACCATTTTGAAAGTCATCTTCAGATCTGAATCATAGGCTTCTTATAACATCAACAACGTCAACATTAGAAAAATTTTGACAATATGTGATCACAATTGGGAAATAACGTGATTTCCATTCATTTTTTAAGCCCCTCAAAACTAAAAATATGACGTGTGTGTAAGTAAATGTGTTTTTGTGATCATATTTGATCATCGATGAGGTGGTTTAGCGATTTGATTGTGTGAGTCAGAAGGGCCCTCTGTTTTTCAGCCTGAGTTTACAAATTAGCGCGCTATTTCTGATCCGACAAATTATCCCAATCTGAACAATCTCGAGATAATTTGTAATGGAGATGCAATTATCTCGCTAGTTCGCTGGATTAATCTCGAGCTTGCAATCCCAAGTCAACTTGGGATTATTTACAAAATAGCGCGCTATTTTGTGAATTATCCTGCTAATTCTCAGGTGCAGACGCACTTGGCCATTCAGGCCATAATGCTTTGATGCCTCACTCGAGCAGGAATCGCTCTTCTTGCGATAGTGGAGACGGGGTTTCTTGAATCTAAAGATTAATCGCGAAGAGGGCTGATCGGGCTAAAATATTGAGATTGAGCCAACTCGGGCTGGTGCAGCACCGCCTAGAGTGTTTCCTAATGCTTACATGTACCTTTTGATGCTTGACCTTTATACTTCTTCGTGTCATAAGGGTGATCATGATCGTAATGTGCTTGTTAATAATGTGTATATTCAGGTTTATTTATTTAGTCATACAATTGAAGGTTCAGTAAAATATCTTGCAGAAAATGCATGGAGATCTCCCCCTCTTACTCTTTTATCAGCAATACTATACACTTTGAGCTAAGTTGTCAAATATTTACACTCATACACCTTTCATCAATATTAAGATCATTTGAAAAAAAAACCTGCCATGTGTAGTGTATGAATCATGGTAAGGCCTTTATAAAATCCTCACAATACAAGTGGATAAATCATCTTAATAAAATTTTATTGCATTTCTTTGAACCAGCAGGGCCCTCGAAACAATTTTTTAACAGGGGGTGCTGGTTTGAATTTGACAAGCAGGGCCATAACCAGGGACCTGTCTTACAAAGAGTTGCGATTGATCCAATCACTCTCAACAATGGAAAGCCAGCAACGTCAACATCTAAAATGCATGTTTGTTCAAAATATTTTCTGAATATGATGTATATTCATACAGTCACTGTTTTCTTGACAATTCAGTTTGCTTTTCTTTGTTTTCAAAGGACATTGAGCAAATTTCCTGAAGAAAAAAATTGACATTGATGGATTTCTATATACTGAGGTTGATTGGATCATGCGTAACTCTTCGAAAGATGGGACCCAGAACTCCTTTTCAGAAAAAAAGAGTCAATTAAGGCTGTGAAGTTTCAAACAAACATTCTACTCTTTAATACTAAATAGGTTCATTATTGCGGATTGAAATAATCGCTAGAGGGTATTCATTTGTCTTGCAATCTACTATGGTCAACAAGGAAATTCGTGATCACTCTCGCAAAAAGTGTTCACTGGCTTTCTAGGAAATTCGTGATCACTCTCGCAAAAAGTGTTCACTAGCTTACAAGTTCACGAGCTTTCGAGTGCCGCTGCAACTCTTTATCAAGTGACGAAAATTATCTGGTAACGTACTCTATTTATACTAATCTCCAGGACCGTACGCACGAACGCGAGAACAATAGGTGGGCATTGATCCGTTGCGTCGGATGCGGTGCGGCCGGTAATCCGTATATGCAAATAAGCCGGGGGTATATGCAAATACGCCGTGGGTCGGCAATATGCAAATTATACAAAATTGGCGGGCTCGCTAGTTTCCCGTGGGCGGGGGCTGACTAGCTGAGCGGTCCCTCAATCTGGGAGGGTGTACATTGCATTGCCAAAGAGAGACATTGGTATACACGCAGGATTAAGGAGGCTATTAGTATACGTCTTTGTCCTAACAACTTCAACAGAGACAGCGGGATCGACATCCCCGACTTCTGGATGCGAACCATCCGACAGCACAATACCCCCTTACCTGGCAGTGCACGCCGACCCGATCGTTCCCGGCCCCGAACGAGGGACCGCTCAGCTAGTCAGCCCCCGCCCACGGGAAACTAGCGAGCCCGCCAATTTTGTCTAATTTGCATATTGCCGACCCACGGCGTATTTGCATATACCCCCGGCTTATTTGCATATACGGATTACCGGCCGCACCGCATCCGACTTAACGGATCAATGCCCACCTATTGTTCTCGCGTTCGTGCGTACGGTCCTGGAGATTAGTATAAATAGAGTACGTTACCAGATAATTTTCGTCAGTTGATAAAGAGTTGCAGCGGCACTCGAAAGCTCGTGAACTTGTAAGCTAGTGAACACTTTTTGCGAGAGTGATCACGAATTTCCTAGAAAGCCAGTGAACACTTTTTGCGAGAGTGATCACGAATTTCCTTGTTGACCATAGTAGATTGCGAGACAAATGAATACCCTCTAGCGATTATTCTACTCTTTATTTAGAAATGTTAATGGACACCAAATTTAACTCAACTTTTCAGCGTTAAGATCTCCCTTATGACTGTTGCTATTCAGACCAACTATCAGTAGAATACTTTGGACCCAATTGCGGTTCTCGGCCTCCCTTCATGTATTTTGTGTGCTTACAGTGGCGGGCTCGGCCAGACCTAAATTTCAAACTTTCAATATTATATCATAGTTGCACTCTACATGTAACAAGGTCACCGTTTAGCACTAGGTGGTGTCACATTTGGTACCGCATTTACATGTAGGTCTGCGCCTGTTTAAAGTAAAAAAAAAAAGATGGGCAAAGCTAGGGCCGAGACAACCTCTAGAGCTGGGTTGAATGCGTGGCCAATTTGGTACTAGCCTTCAGGCACAGATCCTGATGGAAACTTTGATCAAGGAAGCTCCTTGCTTTGATTAAGTGGGTTTTCACTTTTCACACAAGACTGGCACTTTAAAACTTGCTGGCCTCAGTACACAAGTCATTATAAGCTGTGCATTCAGACCCTTAATTCGAGTAATGGGGTTTGTAAAGGGGTAGAGTCGAGGCTTGGCCTGGCCCTGCACTGTAAGTGAGGTCTTCCTCATCAGCTCATGGACCCCATCCCCGGGGGGGGGGGGGGGGGGCACTCGACCAAAAAAGTGGTAGGGGTGTGCCGCGGGCGAGACAAAAAACGGGGGCCTTGGAGCGGGCTTATTGTAAAAAGGAGGGTCCTCGGAACGGGCTTCGGAACGACAAATGTTTGTAAAAACGGGGGTCCTTGGAACGGATCGCCAGCGTGTGAGTTTGTATGCATCCCTATGGAACGGGCATGCGTGCATGATGCAGCTAGCCCGGAGGCACGGCCGCCGAGTGCGCTCGCGCAGAGGCGATGGTCGGACAGCGCTCTCGGCCGCTTTTCACCAAAATTGCAGCTTCAATGCGACCGGAACGGCGTAACAAAAAATATGCGACGCTTTGGAGCGGATTTCTTTCTTCCTTTTTTCTTGATTAGAAGAAAATGCTATGCCTTGGAACGGCTTTCTTTGTTCTTTTTCTCAATAAGACAAAAATGCTATGCCTTGGATCGGAAATTTGAGTGTAAAAATGGGGGTCCCCTCTGCGGCACATACCCACTATGCATTATATACTGAGTGCCCCCCCCCCGGGACCCCATCTCATAGAATTATTCATAATTTTTAGCCAATCAATAAAAATTGTTTTTACTTTCAACTTCAAGACTCGATACAGAATATACATGTAGGCCTGCACTAGCTGCCAGGCTACTACAGCTATGCAGCTGCGTGTGGGAGACAGGACAGGAATGATTCTCATGTTGGGAGTCGCTCAGTACTTGGCAGTTTTATACCCCTTTCATAAACCCATCCTCCAATTAGCCGCCTAAGAGTAATGCGGATAATTCAATAAAAATTGCGTTCACAAACTCCGAAAATAATCCGCACTATTTTTACGAGCGCCCGTCCTGAAAAAGGCGGATAATCGTCATGACAACTGCACACGCCCCCTCCGATGCGGTTGTGTTGGAAAAGGGTGACCTTGTGACCGCACCATGGCAATTATCCGCATTATTTGGAAATGCGTTCATAAAGTCAAAATCTGGTCCCGATGCCGCTATTATGCGGATAATTGCAGCATCAAAATAATGCGGATAACTCTGGTCCTCCTCCGATTTTACGACCAAATTATGCTGCTATTAGCCGCATAATTGGGTTTATGAAAGGGGTATTAGGAAGTTAATACAATACTGTGTATTTTCAATGGTGTATACAAGTACAGGTGTACCTAAGTATTGTGTCTGTTGAAATGTCTCTTTCAAGTACTTTCTCATATTTGAAGACTGGCCCTGTTAGTTACGGACAGGAAGTCTTCTAATATCATAGACCTTCATCAGACATGGGAGGGGCTCTGTTACCATGACAATAGTAAATGTATTGTTAGATAGAGGACTTGGTGTAACAATGCTACATGTAGATATCTGTTTGTGTCCAGGGGCTCCACACCCTTGTGACAATATGATAGAGGGAGGGAAGATAAAATAGATGTTTAACAATTATCAATAGCAGAACCCACAATCCTCATAGTATGTTACAAATCAAAATTTTAGAATAAATGGCAATATTGTATATATCTTCAGTTGCAAGATATATTATTGTAACCAAAGAATCGTGAAAAATTACATTAGGCCTACTATTCATGTATAGCCTGTGTGTATTATCACTCTATTTCACCATTCTGTACAGCCTATATAGTGGATTGCGGACAACTTGAATAGATCCTACCATCGGTAGTGTTTATTTTCCCTCAAATAAAACTACCTGTAATCTTTCTCGACCTGTCCCAGATTCACAGTGGAACATCTCTATGGCCCGAATTCACCAAGTTGGTTTTAAGTCTGTGATTTCAAACCATTGTTTTATGCAGATTTCATTCTTGATTATGATTCAGCTTATTTAGAAAGTGTCCAGTAATGAATGCACACTATATTGCCACAGGAAGCTTGTTACTACACAATTCATGTAAATTATTCTTAGTTTACTGTGATGAGTGCACTCAATTCTTTTCTGGACACTTTCTTTCTGAATCATGCATAACAAAAGTAAAAATTCTACATACAGATTCATAACCACCTTTGTAAATTTTGGGCCCATGACTTTACAGTTCATGTGTACATGTATTTCACTTTATTTCATGCAATAGCCTTTTACCGTCTTCACACTGGTTTTCAAATTTATCCCGGTGCTGTCGCGAGACAGCGACACCGCTGTAAACCCGCTATAAATGTATTCATAGTAGAAAAGTTATCCTGGCACAGTCCCGGCATAAATTTCATGTATCCATTCACACTGCAGCAAGTAATTTTTTGACCTCCGTAACAAAACACACGCAGGCTCGTGACCCTTGAGTGACCCGACTCTGATACACCGGAAATAATTGAGGGCAGGGAATCAAACCCACATCCTTCAAATTGAAAGATGAGAGTCATAACCACTAGACCACAACGCCCCTACATTATAGTAAAGATATCATTAGTAGTTTATCCCGGTGTTGTAGTGATGTGCCTACACACTGAAGGAACACCGTGACAGTCGCTGGACTGTCCGCTGCTATTATGGCTTGCCTAGCGATAGTTTGTTGTGGAGTTATAGGGAGGTGATGTTATCCTTGGGTAGTTTATTGCTGGTCCGAGAATTCACACTGAAGGCAACACATACCGCTACAGTCTCGGGACAGTCCTGGTACTGTAGCGGTGTTTGTGGCCAGCGTGAAGACGGTATTCGAGGGACACACATTTCTTGGCCTATTAATACATCATTTACACTTGCTATAATACCAGAAGAACTCCTAAAAACCTATCCTGGCCCTGCCCTTGTTTTCTGCTTGGGTCTCTAAGAAAGTGCACCTCAAATTACCTTTTGTTAAAGCTTCAAGTTCATGGAAATATAATGTAGGACTGGTTTGAGTTTGTATGCCTCTGGCCTTGTTTCTTTGAAGCATACGTTCTTGAACAAGGTGAGATGTAAGTAGAGACAACTTTTAGTTTTGATGGCATAGGATTAGGGTTAGGGTTGAAAGAGTTCAAACTGACCGACATGTTCAGATTTCAAACCATGCAAGTGGCATAGATGGATCTATCTATTCATTTACTATTAGAATTTTCTATTCAGGGTATCACTATCAGTAATAAAAGCATTACAGTTTACTGTATAATGATCATATTCATTCTTTCATTTTAATCAAAATTGTATTAGGTCAGTGGAAAATATAGAAAAAATCTCTCAGATCATCATCAAAATTTCACAATTGTGTGTTAGTATATTTCATACACTGACTCCCATCCCCACCATCAATGATCTACCCTATTATGCTTTTCACACTGCATTTACTTAACCCCATACTATCCTTAACCCGGACTATCCTTAACTGGTGGGGCTAAGCCCCCCCCCCCCCCCCTTAGCCTCACCAATTTCCCAGGGTTAAGGGAAATATGTGCAGTGTGAAAAGCATATGATAACCCCCTCCTCTTGTAAATCTTAAGCCTTCAATTTTATAGAGTTAATTCGGTTTTCAATAGATATATTGGTTGGTGATTTTTGGCTCAGTAGGGCCATCTGCACCATCCCGAGTTTTCAAATTAGTGCGCTATTTCTGATCCGGCAAATTATCCCGATCTGAACAATCTCGAGATTATTTGCAATGGAGACGCAATTATCGTGCTAGTTCGTAGGATTAATCTCGAGATTGCAATCCCAAGTAAACTTGGGATTAATAGCAAAATCGCGCTAATTCATAGGTGCAGACGCACTCGGGATTATTTATTCATGGCGTCAGACCATAATGCATCGATGCCTCGCTCGAGCAGGAATTGCTCTTCTTGCGATGGTGGAGACGGGGTTTCTTAAATCTCGAGATAAATCGCGAAGAGGGCCGATCGGGCTAAAATCTCGAGATTGAGCAAACTCGGGATGGTGCAGCACCGCCTAGTGGCCTCATTAAAACTTCTGTGATCTTTGATCTCATAAGAAACAGAAATGTAAGTCATTCTAATTCCACTTAATGGGTACTGGTAATGTGTGCATTTATTTCCTGGGTTTAAAGGTCTCTTCATTTTGTAGACAGGTTTATGGTTTGTTTACAGAACGAGGTAGAAAGGTATTAGCATGTAGATTCATTTTAAAGTACTTTTTACATAAATGTAAATTACTTCTCATTTCGGGGAGGAAATTAAAGATCAAGGAAATCTATTCTTATAATTGCAAGTTATTTGTAATGTCTGATATTGAAGACATATTTACATCTCCCTGAATGGTGAAAGTCCCCTAAATTCACTGTGTAATTATATTAAAATGAAAACAGTTTGAAAATAAACATTTGTTCTAATGGGTGGGTCTGCAATTAAAAGCTTCATGTAATCCTGGCAGGAGAAAAAAAGTGATCGTTCCATCTGCATGTATGTTTGTCTGGTAGTGAGAAGTGTTATTGACATATTTTACAGATATTTTACTCATTAGCATTCTCACATAGTGCACCTGGGCACTTGCCCATCAAATTAGCAGTCCTAATATCTTGTAATATTTGAAATACAGAGACTCTCTCACCCACATCTCCCATCCCCCTTTCTCTTTCTCAAATTTATGTATTTGTTAAACACTCAATATGATACTCACAAAAATCTTTTTAAAATACCATATTGAATTGCAAATTGTATTTGATAGTGCTGATAATAGGTGTACTCTTGTACTGTTTTCCTAAAGCATCATGTACATTGTTTTGTAAATTTGATTATTTAGAAATGGGCCTACATATTTGCTTGTATTGTTTGCTGAAGCTCACACTCTCCAATGTAACAAATATTATGGGTACCCTTTTCTGTGTAAGACTGTTAAGATTGGATGCAAGCCATGGATGTAATTCGGTATTCATGGTGGGGAGGGTCAGTGGCGTAATGAGTCTAAAAGTTTTAGGGGCAAGACATGGCGTAAAGGGCAAAATTAATTTTAAATTGCTGTGAGCTAGCAAGCCAAAAATTGCCTTTTTAATACATAAATCAAATTTTTGTGAACATTTTGTTGGTGTAGATGGCGCTCTTTGATATTGATGAACGAAAACCAAATCAGAGAGTCGATGTCAATTTTGATGTTTGCAGTGTGAAAACAAAATGACAGAGCAGAAAGAGTGTTAAGAATTGCTTTTCGCGTTATTGAAAACAGAACCACAGAGTTGAATTTTGTTTTTCCTTTTTCATGACTGAAACAGAAAAACGACTTATCCGTATGTATGTACCTTGATTATACCCCTCAGGTGCCTCCTCCCCCTCCCCCCCCCAAAGTTAGGTAAGATTTTGCTGCTGGTTTAGGCACTATTGAGGAAAGCATAGGCAGATCCAGGGGGAGGGGCTCGCCCCCCCCCCCCCCTATGGCGGAGCAAAAAAAAAAGGAAAATAGAGGGGGAAAAAAGAAGGGGAAACATACAGTTGTAAGAGGAGGAAGACAAGTTAATAAAATAAGATGAGGAAAAGACTTGAAATATAATAAAAAAATCTTTCATAGAGTGTCCCATTTTTAGGTGTAAATCTCAAATTTTTCCTCTTGCACTTGCGCTCGCTCGCATCAATTATTTAGTTATATACTTATCCTTTTTTCGATTACAAAAAGTGCTCAGAATTTCCATTCTCCAGGTAGAAATGCCAAAATTTTCATGGCTAACTGCAAAAAGATCTAAACCTTTGTTAATAATTTCTGCTCGCGCTACGCATTCGCAGTAATTATTTAGTTGGATACACAACTCATTTAGGATCACAAACATTGCCCAGAATGTTTGAATTTTAGGACAAAATACATGACATAAATAAGAAATAGCTCGCGCTTCGCGCTCGCATTATTCAGGAAGGCTTATGAGATTATTATATATTTATGTTGATTTATAAGAATAAATCTTAAAAGTGACTATTAGGACTACCCCTTCAAAGAAACAAACGAAAATCAACTTCGAGCGGCCGATCAGGGAAAATGTGGCTGAAAAAAATTCAGAGCCCCCCTTATTGGCGAAAGCTGGTTCTGCCCCTGGAAAGGGCATGATGGTTAGCTAGTCCTATATGATGACATTTATTACTCATACTGACCTGGGAATCTACTAAAGCTAACCAATGATCCAGCTTGGAACGTATCCATCCTTATAATCATTGTGGTACCTCCCTCACATGATCAAGGGGTCTCTTCTAGGTATTAATTTTCTTTTACCAATGAAAAAAATGATGATCCAGTTCGTATAATGGGATTTATCTCGAGCTCTTTTTTATGATACTTTCAAATGAAATGTTGCCCCTCCCTGTTAACAAACCAGAATCCTACTCTTTTCCATTCTTGGCAAAGTTAACAATTTGTCAGCGGCTCTGGTTGTGTTCAATCTTCAGCTACTACCACAAATGAGAATGCTGTATAAACAGAAACACCAACAAGAGTTATTTCAGAAGAGTGTTCAATGTCAATATTTAGCACTGTATCCACACCCACCATGCTGTAGCCTCTAGTTAATAAAGTATAGGAATGATTCCGGTATTTCAGGTGGGGAATATTAATGCATTTCTGTCTTTGTGGAATGGTTATGAAGGAACATCTTTAATGTGAAAAATCAAGTATTCTTTTTTTTTTTTACCGAATAATACTTGATTTTTCACATTAAAGATGTTCCTTCATAACCATTCCACAAAGACAGAAATGCATTTAAGTGAAAAACCTTGTCTCATAATATGTGCATTTATGATACATTGAATAGAACCTGAGCTCTGTGGGGGCGATCACTGTAAAAGCAGAATATGGCTGAAATATGTCCACAGGAAATACCAGAGGAAGATTGAAGAGGGGTGCAAGGGGGTTAAAGGGGTATGACTGAGGGGAACGTCCTTGGTGGTATGCTGATTTTCTATGACATGATTGCTAACCTGTTGATGACAGGATCTAGATGATGTCATCAAAATGCCTTGCACAATATAACATGACTCATGCATGAAGATTGGGGGACTCGTTAGAGGTATGGAGAAATCTCACTTTGAATGTTTGAGGCCCTGCCAATTAAAAAACCCACTACTTACATGTAGTCCTATATAGTACTATTATAAATAATTGAAGTAGCAGTTCACCTACAGTCTTTATCTTACTATAATCATACTATACAATGATAAAACTTTGGAAGCCATTAGATTCAAATTTCAAATCACATTCAGATACTATTTGGTTTTTGGGTAAAGCTTTTAGGATTTTCGATGTATATATATATTATTTGCCTTTGTATTTCATTTTAACAAAATTTTTAATGAGGCCAAACATTGAAATTTCTGAGACATGAATAGGGATGTCATTTCCAGATCATAAGGGAAGGAAATGTCTCTACTTTTGCAACATATTTTTGCCCTCAGAAAACACTATAAGAAATATACATGTCATGGTTCTCAAGCTAATGGCTACTAGAGCTTAGCAAGCTACATTATTTGAGAACAAGCCACCCTTTGAAGTAGAGATATAACAATATATCATTATAGTGCAGTCATTCCAACGTATAAATCTATACTGAAAATATAGAAAATATGTCATGTTTTTACAAGGATTGTAAATCTCAGGCCTCAAGTGGGTACATCCTGATCTGTGACAACATTGTACACCTTAAATGAATGTGCCTACAAGATATGAAATCTGAAACAGTGCTTGGGAGCATGAAATGATTTATTGCTGCTGGAAACAATCCTTCTATGGGCATGTTTATGCTTCCATTTTTCAGGCCAGAATCACATATGAATATACATGATTAGTCCAAAACACGGTTGCATTCATGCTTACTTTCATTTAAACGACGTTTCAGAACGCCGATCTTAAACTTACAGAAAGGTTCGTTTCTAAAAGTCGTTTGACCAGAATCAGGGTTTCTGGGGAAGTATAAACAGAACCACGATCGTAAACGTGTTTAAATGATGTCACTACATACTCCTGGTGAGATGAAAATCTGCAGGCAAATACAGTTGCACGGTTTTAGTACAGGGAGTTACATCCCGTGTGTTAATAATGACCAATGTACATACATTTCCATGTGTGAATATTAACCTAAGTACTATCACAATGAATATTGAGGGATTAAAAAAAACGGAACATGAGTTATGATGAGGAGACATCGCCAGCCAGAAGCCCTGCAGTAGCAGAAACAAATTGATGTCTTATTATTTTCTTATGTATACATACATGTATACTTTATTTTGTCTTACTATTATCCTCACCATGGTAGAAATTCTAAGGCTATGTCAAGAAGCTCAATGTAATTACTAAAAGATCGGATATTGTTCGAAGTAAAATAAATAGTCGACCGTAACAACACTCAGAAAAAAAACTTTCGAAAAAGGGCACACCCAATTTGAACTTGCTTTCTTGCTCAACAAAAATCATGATGAGAAGCCAGCTGCAGATTGCGGTTTCGCCTCTGAAAAATGAAGCATAAACAGCACTCCCAGAACTACAAAGTAAAGCTAAACCATCCTGAATTCCTGATAATCTTTGAAATCTCATCCAAATTTTGATGCCGTGGCGTCCGTCGTCTGTCCACAATTTCAAATTGCTTCTTCTTTGTCATTTCAAGTCCGATTTCAATTCTGTTTGCTTTATATGATAGCACTAGGTGGGGCATTCTAAACTTCTACATAGAATTTTGAAATTCATTAAATATGCTAATTTATACGCATTTTTAAAAATCCACAAAAAATGCTTCTTTATTTTCGACCGATTTTGATTTTTTTGCTTCCATCTGGTAGAGCTTCATGAGGTTCACAAAACTTCTACACCGAATTTTGACATATTGACTGGGAATTTTTTAATGCTAATTTATGCTTATTTAAATTTCACATAGAATGCTTGTTCTTCTTTGTTGACCGATTTTGATATTTTTTTCTTCCATCTGGTAGAGCCTCATGAGGTTCACCAAACTTGTACACAGAATTTTGAAATTTTGAGTAGAAAATTATTTATGCTAATTTATGCAAAATTCATAAATCACAGAAAATGCCTCTTCTTTATTTGTTGACTGAATTTCAAAATGTTTCTTCTTTATCATTTCAAGTCCGATTTCTATTCTGTTTGCTTTATATGATAGCATTAGGTAGGGGATTCAAAACTTCTACACAGAATTTTGAAACTCATTAAATATGCTAATTTATGCAAATTTTTCAGAATTTACAAAAATGCTTCTACTTTTGTATTTGTTGATCGATTTTGATTTTTTTTTGCTTCTATCTGGTAGAGCGTCATGAGGTTCACGAAACTTGTACACAGAATTTTGACATTTTTAGTAGAAGATTATTTGTGCTAATTTATGCAAAATTTATTAATAAATCACAGAAAATGCCTCTTCTTCTTTATTTGTTGAATGATTTTGATTTTTTGTTCTTCCATCTGGTAGTGCTGCATGAGGTTCACCAAACTTGTACACAGGAAATTTGAAATTTTGTGTAGAAAATTATTTATGCTAATTTATGCAAAATTTATTCATAATCACCCCAAAAATGCTTCATTTTATTTGTTGACCAATTTTGATTTTTTTTCATCCATCTGGTAGAGCTACATGAGGGTTACCAAATTTCCACACAGAACTTTGAAATTTTGATTAGAAAATTATGTATGCTTATTTATGCAAAATTCATTCAAAAATCACAAAAATTGCTTTTTCTCCTTTATTTATTGATCGATTTCAATTTTGTTTGCCTTATGTGATAGCTCTAGGTGGGGATACAAAATTTCAACACAGAATTTAGAAACTTATTAAATATGCTAATTTATGCATATTTTTCAAAACTCACAAAAAATTCTTATATATTGACTGTTTTTTTTTGGTTCCATCTAAGAATTTCATGAGGTTCACCAAGGTTGTACACAGAATTAAGACATTTTGACTAGAAAATTATTTATGCTAATTTATATGAAATTTATTCATAAATCACAAAAAATGCTTCTTCCATGTCGTTTCTTCATCAATTTCAATTCTGTTTCCTCAATTTACATGTATATCACCTGTATAATTCACTACAGTGTCAACAGGGCTGAAATGAAAAATTGTGTTAAATTTTGTTGCGAGATGCCGGATGAACTCCACATAATTGATGTGCTAGTTATTCAAGTAGGCCCTATTGTTTATAATCTTCATGAATTTTGGTTGAAACTTGAAATTAAGAACATAGCATCAATAATAGTGTTATGTAATGCTGATATCATGTTCTCAAACTAAATCTTGTTTGATTAGTGCATCATTAGAAGTTTCTGTGAAAGATGTATTGAGATAATATGAAAATATAATGTTTAAAACCCCTTCTCTCTGTGACAATTTATGATAGAGCACTCATTCATCATCTTTGAATTTCAAATCCTCTTTCAATTTCATGTTGATCCTCCTTAAGCCAAGCGATAAAGATGTCTTCTTTGTCTCATTAACAGTCTTATTTCTATGAGTTTAACATCAAAACAAGTGATAAAGGAATTTGATGATGAAGAATAGTGATATAGGGAATCCATTCCTTGATTAGTGCTCTATGATTAGTGGTATATATCCACTTGATTGGGGTTGAGATGTTATTATACAACAGCTGTGTGTATTTGGTTAGACCAATGATGCATTCCTTGGAGGATGGAGAGATGATGGATGACAGGAAACCAGGGAGAGAGTGTGTGTTACCCAGAATGCACTGTCATGACGATGAGATAAGGCAGAGATAAACAGATGAGTTGTCAAAGGAAAATGAAAGAGGGGAAGTAATAGAGAGGAAACCGTGAGTGGATGGCATTGTGAGAGGGGAGTTATGATGAAAGAAGATTGATTCATTGTGGAGGTAGGAATATTGTTTGGGTGGTGAAAGAGGAAATCAAAGAGAGGGGGGTAAGAGAAGAGAGAAATAAGGAGAGTGAGGGAGTGAGCAGAGTGCAGAAGATTGTTGTCCTATAAAGAGGTAAAACTTTTTAAGAGCAGAAACTTTGTAAAAAACAGGAGGAAAATGAAATTATAGGATGTTCCTGGTCAGGGAAAAAATACACAGGTGTTTTGGGTGATTTCACATTTCACCCCCGAAATTTTGAGCCCTGGAAAATCTCAATTTGTTGCAATGTTAAAGCATATCCAATGTTGCAGATTCAGGAAGTAAGATGTGGAAAGTAGCCCTAAAATATTTTCAATTATTTTTCTTTGCTTGGATATTACATAGATCCAATTGTAAGAAAGGTCTTGTTAAGCAGCACTATCAGTGTATCCACACAAATCAAGCAGTATTTCCATTTAGTAGCAATATTCCACTGTTTTTCTTGTTCAACATCTTCATAAGATAACTCATTTTCAATGCTTGCTCTGCAGTTTATTAGCTGTATTTATCAATTCCAACATGTCTGAAAGAAATCATACTGTGAAAAACTTTGTTTTATTGAGACACTCATAATACAATCAAGATAAAACAATTATGGTAGAAAACTTAATGTGCTTTCTACTGAAGATGTTTAACAAGTATCATTGATCTCTTCATGAAAGTTATATAGTGTATATTTTCGAAGTTTCTTTGGTTACTAACCTAATTCATTTTATGAAATATGTGTGCTGGGGTTTCTTATGCCTAAGTGTAATAGCTAAATTAATCATAATCTATAGTATTCAAAATCATTCAAAAGTAACTGCTTGAAATTAGTACATGTAGTTGCTAAACATCACATTTTGTAAATAACACTACATTGTAATCAGTATGCATTATGAGGTATGCATCTAATATGTCATTGACATGCTTTCATAGTAAAGGCAGCTATATTTAAAATTGTATGCTGCTGCATTAACACTTATTCTTGGCTAGGCTGGCAAGGTTTAGATGCTAACTCAATTCATCCTCCCTCAGACTGCGCAATCGAAATTCTGGGAAGCCGTTGACCAGGTGTCCATTAGTGAGGTCATTGATGAAGATACAGCAGTGTGTTTTTACAAGACGTCACACAGTCCAAGTAATGATTGTGTCTGATGGTCACAGATGCTTGGCTCTTTAGCAGTATCACCCTGATTGATGCATTCCTGGCGGGTGCATTCTCAAAATGCATCACACTCATTAGCTTTCCTGTGCTAGAGTGACACTTTCAGTTTAAATTCAATCTTGTTTCAAAGGTCATGATGGATGCTATACTTTTCATCTGAAGTTGGTGATATCTGATAATTGCTTGAGAAATTATTTCATGACTTTGTTAGTAAATGACCACAAAATGACAAAAGACAATCAAAAGTTTCAAGGACCCCCCCCCCCTTCATCTTATTGTGTGATAATATTTAAAGGTCAAGTCCACCCCAGAAAAATGTTGATTTGAATCAATAGAGAAAAATCAAACAAGCATAATGCTGAAAATTTCATCGAAATCGGATGTAAAATAAGAAAGTTATGACATTTTAAAGTTTTGCTTATTTTTCACAAAACAGTTATATGCACAACTCAGTGACATGCGAGTGAGAGAGTTGATGATGTCCATCACTCACTATTTCTTTGTTTTTATTGTTTGAATTTTACAATAATTTTTACCAATATGACATTAAGGACCAACTTAACTGATCCATAAGATGTTATAACAATGGTAATACCACATGTTCAGGGAGGAATAAAACTTTGTCTCACAGGACAATGAGAAAATTAGAATAATTCATATTTCATATAATAAAATACAAAAGAAATAGTGAGTGAGTGATGTCATCAGTCCCCTCATTTGCATACCGATCAGGATGTGCATACAACTGTTTTGTGAAATTAAGCGAAACTTAAAAATGATGAAATTTTCGGTGTTATGCTTGTTGGATTTTTCTCTATTTATTCAAATCAACCTTTTGCTGGGGTGGACTTGTCCTTTAATGATATAACTGATATTGAGATCTGCTCGTCTTTTTTTTTTTACTAAATGAGGTGTAGTGTTTTCTTGACAAGACTGGTGGAATATACTTAATGTTGCAAGTCATCAATGTCACTCAGTTAAGATTTCCTCTTAAACTCTTTAATTTCTAGTCATAAATTGAAAACAAAATTGTTTTCTATTATCTTGATGTCAATTTTATTTTCTTGTTTAGATTTTGTTCATGGAAATGTTGCCAAAAAACAATATATGAAATGAAACTGGTGTAGATCGATTCATCTGTTATATTTTTGTGATTATGGCTATTACATATAGGTATAAGGTATTAACTTGACAGCTGTCTATCAAAGTCACACACAGAAATGAAGTGTGTTTCCAACCACAGTTTTTCAATCTACACCAAATGGGCCTTGACATATTGGTGACAGATGGGAAAAAAATTAATTAAATGTTACTGACCACAAACTTTTAGAGTCACATTTTCACACTTGTTAATGTCAAATACATTTCATTATGAGTGGCACTTATTTTTTATTTTTCAAGTATGCACCTAAGTGTATTCAATTTTGGCATTGATATGAATTAAAAGTAGGCATAATGTCATTTTATATTTTGCCAGTGTTACGACTCCCCATGCCCCCTCCCCCAATATTGAAGATGTAGTTTAAAAGAGGTTACAATCCTCCTCACCCCCCCCCCCAAAAAAAATCAAGTTATTTTCTCTCAGAAATGTTGAATGGGACCCCAAATCACTGTGTGATGATATATTACTATGTTCAAAATATTATTCATGTCATGTTATTCTTAATCTTAGAAATCTTCACCCATCTTTGCCCCCCTCCCTGAAGCAAGAGAGAGTACTCAGAGTAGCATAACAGACCATAATCTCCCTGATTAATTAAGAGTGAGTAATTGAGACGATGACACAAGCTTAATTGCATTGGTTATGGGATCATAAGGTTTGATTGATAGTGACTGTATGTGGTTTGTTTTAAAATGATGTGAAATGTTCTGTGAAAGATGTCTGACCTGGTTGGTAAGATGATGATGTAGTTTCTCTACAGGACTCTCAACTTTTGACCTTTTAGATGAAGCCAAATTGTAATACTTGGAATGTCTTTGATACAGTTAGAGCAGTCATTAACAGTACTTTGTACAGATTGTAAACAGAGACAAATTAAGAGAATGGTAGCAGTAACAGTTGTTTTGGGGCAGCATAAAAAATGCTCCCATCCCCTGCCTCCCCAATAAAAGAAAAAAAGCAACTTAATTTCAAAATAAAATATTCTGATTAATATGATGATTAAATGTTTCACAAAGTGCCAAGTGTGTGTGATTAATTGCAAATAGTTTTAATTTTAATTTTGGTTTTGTCAGAACGTTGAGTATCTGCAAAAAGAAGAAACATGACTTTCTTACATTTAATGAGTCAAAATTTAATTTCAGCTGTTGTTATATGGGGGCGGCGTGGTCTAGTGGTTAAGACTCCCGTCTTTCAATCTGAAGGACTTGGGTTCGATTCCAAGCCATAGTGTGTTTTCCTTCAGCAAGAAATTAACCCACATTGAGCTGCACTCAACCCAGGTGAGGTAAATGGGTACCAACAGAAAGTCATTCCTCAAAAAGCTGTGCCCGGAATCAGTAGACTAGTTTGGCGGGGGTTATATAGGAGCGCCTTGAGCACCTTGGAAGGTGGATACATGCGCTAAATGGAGGTTATGGATTGTATGAGAACAACATACTTTCCTTACGCCCTGTTTCTTGCCATGAGACTTGACTGTCTAGTAAAGAAGACATCAGAGAACAGCTGATGTTACTGTATGAATGTCAGAACAATCTATGTTGTCTGCTTGCCATGTTTCAACAAGAGGGAAAAGGAGGGACAAAACAGAGCACAGGAAATTGTGATTTAAACCAAATAGGTCATGCTTTCTCCTCTGATTTCATCTTGGTGAAATGATGAATCACTCTTATTTGATATCAAATGCTGGTGAATCAGTGTTTACTGTAGGGAAATAGGATAGCTCTTGGAAATATGAGTGGACCTACTAGAGTAGTATTGAGTATCATGAGAATATATGATATAACAATGGAAGTTAAGTCAAATGAATAAATCTCTCTCATTTCATATGGCCATCGACCATCGTATCAATAGTCTGACATTGAACAAAAAATATTATTTTGTGTGCATCATACAATCAATGATGCTGAATGGGTATATTTTGCACCATTATTCACACTGTACTGGTCCAATATGTTGCATTAAATGATTACTAGGTGGTGTTACAATACATTCCAGTTCATTGCATTAGGTAAAAATAAAATGCAGGTGCAATTCAGTAGGGCCAACTAGCTGAATATGCATTAATTGCTGCGTGCTCTTATATCACTGCTAGCTAACTATGCATGCTGCTCAGGGATTTTGCTTTAATAATTCTCTCCTCATATTCATTGATTTACCTGGGAAAAGTTGTATTATTCTTTGTATTTTCACTGATTTCTGAGCCGTTTTGCAACACAAATAGCAATTATTCTTATAATTTTGCATGTGGGGATTCTTGTACCATTGTACTCATGCCTAATTGCTATTTCTATACTAATATATTGTATTCATTGAATTTGATAGCTCTCTCACTCAATAGGTTGTTCAATGGGAGTTTCATATATCATAGCGTCTTTCTTGGAAAGGGTTTGCATTTCAAGAGGCCCACTCATATACATTGACAATTAGTAGGCCTATATATATATTTACCTGTTTTCATAACTACTCTTTCTTTAAATACTGGTCAGCATTAGACATAAAATGAATAGATGAAGAAATATGTCTGCAATATTCAGATTATTTGGTAATGCTGTATGTGGTTTTATTTCCTGAAAATAATTTCATTGGGATATTAATTCAAGCACCTCCTTTACAAAACATTTGTTGTGAATAGAAAACTGCTTCATCCTTTTTTTTTTTTTCCCCCTTAAGTTATGAACTAGGTGCAATTCAACCTGAAGTACACCCACTCACATTTATTCTTCTGTGCTTGTCATATGATCCACTAAAGATGTTGAGTATTGAGACCTTGACAAGACCTTGTCATGCCTTATACACCAGCTGTAGCCTGAGATCATCACACCAGCAACTTCTTAAGACTTCCAAGACACATGTAGCATATGGTGCGCGAGCTTTCTCTGCCTCAGCACCTTCTCTCTGGAATAATTTGCCGTTAAATTTAAGAATTATACCATCACTGGAGACCTTCAAATCTAAACTGAAGTCTTATCTTTTCTAACAGTGTTAGTTATTGGCACTTTGACACTCATCCAAACTTTCTCATTTCTTTTCTTGTGCACCTCGGAATAGAATATTTCTAGATAGATGGTGCTACATAAATGCCTATTATTAGGTGGTCTGTCTATGACAGATCACCTCTTATGTTTGTCCGAATTTTCTTTCTTTATTTATTTTTATTTCTTATTTTTATTTCCTCCATTTCTTGTGGACAGCAAATCTCAGAAAGTTCATATTCAATAATCATCAAAATATCAGCACATATCAACATCAATAAGACCTCAATTCTGCAAGAATCTTAATGTCATGACGTTATCATGACGTCATCTAGACGCCATTTTGTAAAATCACATTATCAATCATATCTCCATTATCAATTATCAAAAATAAATCAAATTCACATGACATAAACTTCAGATCAAGGGTCATCAGGTCATGTCATCAAAGGTCACCTGAAGGTCACGACGCGCGCGTACGCGCGCGTCAAAATTTTAAAATGCTAAAAATCACTTTTTGACCAAAACAGAGTACGTTTTAGGTCATTTTAAGCATTTCAAAAAATTGCGCGCGCAAACGTATGCGCGCGCGTTTCCGCGCGTAACGCCTCAATGCAACTCAGAAACACCGGTTTTTTTTATTTCATTGCATTGATCATATAATTTTGAGCAATTTGATACCTTGATCAACCTTCTACGACCATTAATAAGGAAATTAACACCCGTTAAAGTTTGCAGCACGTGTGCGCGCGAGCTCTCACTATAGGCCATATATGGGCAAAAACATGCCTATAGAAAATCCGCTGTAGCTCTTCAGAACGCATGGGGACCCCCAATTTTTTTTTCATATTTTGATAGAGTATGAACTAGAGATATAATTTCATGTCTCATTTGACCCTCAATTATATTATGACGTCATCAAAATGGCGTCGGAATTCAAAAAATCCATTTTGCCTATTATGACGTCATTATAATTATGCAAATCTTGCTCTAACTCCGTGAATATTGGTCAATTTTCACCCAATTTTTGATATGTTGTAGCTTAGTTCTTACTCTTTCTGAGTTATTGCCTTTATTTTTCATTTTGATAGACAAATCATCCTCAAAAATTGCAAATAATAATGGCATGTCATTTTTACTCATTTTGCGTGTAATCTCTATGGGACATGACTTTTTCTCAAAACTAGATTCTACATTCTTCTATTTCGTAAGCCATATCTCCAATTTTTGTTGCTAGTTATCCCTGAGCTTTTAATATGTTGTAGCTGAGATTCTAAGCTTTCGGTTGCGTTTCCTTCATTTTCCGATCAGATGTCGGGATCATGCCCGTAATTCACTTGCAAGATTGGATTTGAGATTCTGGTGTTTTGCTTACGTGTTAAGTCTATGGGAAATATTCTAGCTCAATCGGTTAGGCGTCAGACTTACTTCTCATTCCATCATGCAGGCAGGGGTTCGAGTCCGCGGGTGAACATGATTTTTTTTTTTTTTTTTTTTTTTTTAGCTATCTTGCCCACGATCAATTATAAGAATTCTAACAAATAATAGCTAAAATATTGCAAAATAAAACAGATTATAATTACTTTTTTATATCATATCTATTTATCTGTCTGTCTATCTACCTACATGACATATCTATCTCTCTGTCTAATATATATCTTTCTGTTTGAATACGTCCCTCTCTCTCTATCTATCCATATGTCTGTCTGTCTATCTACCTACATTGTATATCTATCTGTCTGTTTATCTCTCTCTCTCTCTCTCTGTCTAATATATATGTATCTATCTGTTTAGATATGTCTATCTATCTATCCATCCATCTGCCTGTCTCTATCTATCTATCTATCTATATATCTATCTATCTATCTGTCTGTCTGTCTCTCTATCTATCTATCTATCTATCTGTCTATCTATCTATCTATCTATCTATATGTCTGTCTCTCTATTCATCTATATGTCTGTCTCTCTATCTATCTCTGTCTCGATCTCTATCAATCTATATGTCTGTCTCTGTATCTATCTATATGTCTATCTATCTATCTATCTATCTATCTATCTATCTATATATCTATCTATATGTCTGTCTCTCTATCTATCTATATTTCTGTCTCTCTGTCTATCTATATGTTTGTCTATCTATATGTCTGTCTATCTATCCATGAAGCTATCACGAGAAGGAGAACCATCTTCCAATTTCTCTCTTAATCCTTTGTTATCGCTTCCTTCGGGCGAAGGAACGATATCTAACATCAATTGGCGAGCCGCCAGGCGAAAGTTAGAGCCCGCTTACATAACGCGATAGGACCACGCAGCATGAAGCTATTACGAGATAGCTCGTAATAGCTTCATGATATGTCTGTCTCTCTATCTATATATATGTCTGTCTATCTATCTGTCTATCTATCTATCTGTCTGTCTCTCTTTCTATCTATATGTTTATATATGTTTTATTAATATAACCACCAATCATCTCTCTATCTATCTATATATCTATATATCTATCAATCTATCTCTCTATCTATAAGTCTGTCTCTCTATCTATCTATATGTCTGTCTCTCTATCTATATGTCTGTCTCTCTATATCTATCTATATATGTCTATGTTTTATTAATATAACCACCTATAATTTATCTCTCCATCCATCACTCCATCCATCTAATATAATTATCTTTCTTGTATGTATCTGTTTGATTATGTAAATCTGTTTGTCTATCTATTTTTCAATCTAATATCTGTTTAAATATTTTTTTCCTGTTTATCTATCTATACGACAGACCACCTAATTCGTCCGCATGACGAATTAAAATCTAGTTTATTATTTATTTTTATTTCTTATTTTTATTTCCTCCATTTCTTGTGGACAGCAAATCTCAGAAAGTTCATATTCAATAATCATCAAAATATCACCACATATCAACATCAATAAGACCTCAATTCTGCAAGAATCTTAATGTCAAGACGTCATCATGACGTCATCTAGACGCCATTTTGTAAAATCACATTATCAATCATATCTCCATTATCAATTATCAAAAATAAATCAAATTCACATGACATAAACTTCAGATCAAGGGTCATCAGGTCATGTCATCAAAGGTCACCTGAAGGTCACGACGCGCGCGTACGCGCGCGTCAAAATTTTAAAATGCTAAAAATCACTTTTTGACCAAAACAGAGTACGTTTTAGGTCATTTTAAGCATTTCAAAAAATTGCGCGCGCAAACGTATGCGCGCGCGTTTCCGCGCGTAATGCCTTGAATGCAACTCAGAAACACCGTTTTTTTTATTTCATTGCATTGATCATATAATTTTGAGCAATTTGATACCTTGATCAACCTTCTACGACCATTAATAAGGAAATTAACACCCGTTAAAGTTTGCAGCACGTGTGCGCGCGAGCTCTCACTATAGGCCATATATGGGCAAAAACATGCCTATAGAAAATCCGCTGTAGCTCTTCAGAACGCATGGGGACCCCCAATTTTTTTTTCATATTTTGATAGAGTATGAACTAGAGATATAATTTCATGTCTCATTTGACCCTCAATTATATTATGACGTCATCAAAATGGCGTCGGAATTCAAAAAATCCATTTTGCCTATTATGACGTCATTATAATTATGCAAATCTTGCTCTAACTCCGTGAATATTGGTCAATTTTCACCCAATTTTTGATATGTTGTAGCTTAGTTCTTACTCTTTCTGAGTTATTGCCTTTATTTTTCATTTTGATAGACATATCATCCTAAAAAATTGCAAATAATAATGGCATGTCATTTTTACTCATTTTGCGTGTAATCTCTATGGGACATGACTTTTTCTCAAAACTAGATTCTACATTCTTCTATTTCGTAAGCCATATCTCCAATTTTTGTTGCTAGTTATCCCTGAGCTTTTAGTATGTTGTAGCTGAGATTCTAAGCTTTCGGTTGCGTTTCCTTCATTTTCCGATCAGATGTCGGGATCATGCCCGTAATTCACTTGCAAGATTGGATTTGAGATTCTGGTGTTTTGCTTACGTGTTAAGTCTATGGGAAATATTCTAGCTCAATCGGTTAGGCGTCAGACTTACTTCTCATTCGATCATGCAGGCAGGGGTTCGAGTCCGACTCCTGCAACTTTTTTTTTCTTTGTTATTCTTTTTTTCACCTTATTTCTTATGTCCATTGGAATGTATATAGGTACACATATTGCAATAAATAACCATTTTAAAGGTCATTTTCCATGTTTTTCATATAATTTCTCAGTATCAAGCCTTTTTTACGTATCTAATGCCTATACCACCATCTTTCTTGATTATGTTCATTTCCTATGTTCATTTTAATCACATGGATTATGATAGTGATCCTGATGATGCTGTTGATGACCATGGTGATAATAATGATGTTATGTATGATCATAATGATGATCGTTATGTTGCTTATCTCTGGTAATATCAAATGGTCATGAGCATATTAATGATCATGATCATCATAATAAACATATTACAGAGAGAGAGAGAGAGAGAGACAGAGAGACAGAGAGAGAGAAAGAGAGACAGACAGACAGAGAGAGAGGGAGAGAGAGGTTAAAAGAGGAAAGATTTTTCTTTCTCTGTTTCTCTTTGTTTTTAACATTACCATCATCACCATCATTACCAATTTTATCATGGTCACAAGCTGCGTTGTATTTATCATTAATCTTAGTTTATTCTGATCTGTCACTATCAATTTTTCCCGAAAATTATCATCGCCGTATCATTTTATGATATTTTTGCCATCATCAAAGGTTTGGGGCAAAAGCCTCCTACCAACCACCAATGAAGTCCGTTGAAAAAGAGAGAAAAGAAACAAATAAAAGAGGAAAATAGAAATGATAGATCATGGTCGACTTTCCTCTTTCAGCATATCTTCTGTATTTTTATCATCATCACAATCCCTTTTTTCATTATTGCCATGATTATCAACATATTCATCATCATAATTGTCTTTAATATGGTTCTCATTTTCCAAGTATGTTTATCAAGGTAGCACAAATATCTCAACATTCCAGCTTATCATTATGTGTGTGCGTGTGTAATTAAGTTTATACAGACGTGTATCAATCAGATATGATTATTTACGCCCGAGACCGACCTTTAACGTCAACGTCCGATAGACGTGACTAGGGCCCGAACCTCGAACATCTGCAGCAATTTATAACTTCCTCAATGTAGCTTAGATTACAGGCGCACGTCACAACGCCCATGCAATTAACTTCTGATATAAGTGGTGATGACGTCTCAAGATGGCGGTATACCACTAATCACAATGGAATTGTTCGTTGCTTTTTAAAGAAAAATTCATACTTTATGTTGTTCCATCAGTTGTAAAACAACAGTAGATTTTTTTTGGAAAAGAAAGGAAAAAAAGGGGGAAAGGGGAACAGAGGATCAGGTACATGGTCTAAAATAATTGTCATCGCTGTCATTATCATGATCATCATTATAAGTGATTAAAGGCAAGGGAGCACCGCCTTTACACTTTAGTGATAAAAAAAGAAAGTACTCCTCCGCCCCCCCCCCCCCAATAAAAGCGGGGAAAAAGGAAACGTAAAAGAGGTGCGTTAAAGGACAAGTACTTCATTTTTCCCATTTTTGACATCATTTTGTCCCTCATTGTATTAAGTCTCGACCTTCCCCACTTTTTTTTTTTTTTAAATTATCCTTGGATTTTTTCCATATTTTTTCTATCATTCAAATGATTTGCCATGATAACAATAAAATTGTTCGGATGATAATAAACAACTTTATTCAAAGTGACCCAGGGCAGACTTTAATTACATTATTTACGGGTGCTAATGTCCTCCAGGTGGTCTCTTCTCTGACAAAGGTACTGATTCACAGTCAACAAATTAAAGGGTCTGAAGCATTCATGGGCAGGGATTTGCGTGGTAGACAATGAGACTGACAGGCAATGGTTCATAAACCTTTCTCTTTCAAATAAGTGCACGAGTGGTGAGGAGTCACTCAATTCTTGGAAGTCTTTTGTTTAGAGTGATGATAAACTTGACATCAAAGACTAAATTGGGGAGGGAGCTTTACATAGCTTTGACACATGTTCAATTATTTAAATTTCAAGAGTGCTTATTTAGTTCTCATGATCAAAGTTGTCAATAAAATAAAATTTCTAAATTATCATTATCATCATCATAATCATTATCATCATAATCATTATCATCATCATAATCATTATCATCATCATCACTATCACCATCATCATCATCATCATCACCATCATTATCATTATCATCACCATTATCTTCTTAATTATCAATTCAAACATCAACTGAATTTTATTACTTCATTTAATACTTCACTATTATAATCATGATTATCATTATCACAGATTATTTCCATTTCCTATGCACTTTTTTTTAGCAAAAGGATCATGATAATGATCATGATCATCATCACTATCACCATCATCATCATCATCAACATTATCATTATCATCACCATTATCATCTTAATTATTATCAATTCAAACATCAACCAAATTTTATTACTTCATTTAATACTTCACTATTATAATCATGATTATCATTATCACAGATTATTTCCATTTCCTATGCTCTTTTCTTTTAGGAAAAGGATAATGATAATGATCATGATAATGCTGTTGATGACCATGATGATAATGATGATATTCATGATCATGATTGACAAGTTGACTGACAGACCACCTAATTCGTCCCAATGACGAATTAAATATCTAGTTATTATTATTATTATTAATAACAACAACCGGAAAGTGAAGGGATATTGGTGTTTCCAATGTTGGATTTCGAAAATTATAATGATCCTAATTTTCTCAAATATCTCACTTTAAGCCATCTGCTTTTACTGTCATTTAGGGATTTAAAAGTGATCATTATGCTTTTGGCTTAGCTTTACTCTGTTAGGTTGTTATCCCATCTCATTTATTTTTGTTCCTTATTTTCTTTAATGATGAATATAGTATCAAAGTGTGACATCATCCATTTTCACTTTTGCATTTCAGTGTTTTTTATACCATATTCTGGTAGAGCATGATGAAAAACCTCCACAACCTAATATATGATGGGAATCAGTCCATGGGGCCCCAAGATATGACATCATGAATTCATCATTAGCTCCATTGAAGTCAATTAGCTCCATTGAAGTCAATGTATTTGGCTTGGTTCAAAATGTTAGGAACCAGGCCAATGATACATTGACTTCAGTGGGGCTAATTATGTATTCATGAGGTCATATCTCAGGCCCCCATGGACCGATTCTCACTATAGGTGGTTTCAAACCGCCTCGATCATAAGAATCCCCGTTAAATTACGAGAACTATTTTAGGCTAAAAAATACCCATTAATTATTCCTGCATTCACACCGCCCCAAAACATACCATTCGGGATAAGTTCCTGAAGTTACGAGCATGCGCAGTATGGTCTGTATAAGCAGGCAAGGCGGGAGATTCAAAATCACTAGCCCAGCAGCCACCCACGGCGCCCACGCCCAATGACACGCTGGGCTTAAAGTTCCCGTAAATTGCTTTCACACTGCCAAAATACCTGCGACCTTGGAAAAATCCCCGCGAAAGTTCTCATAATTAAGTACCTACTATTTAGCGGGTATTTTCTTTCGGGGAAATTACGCGTAGTTTGCTTTCACATTACCAAAATACCTGGTATTTTCTGATCGGGGTAAATTTCCCGATCAGAGAATACCTGGAACTGACGAACTTCGAGGCGGTCTGAAACCACCTTCTTTGGGGTTTTCTTATCATGCTCTACCAGAATATGGTATCTAGAAAACAATGAAATGCAAAACAAAGTTGTTTTGTGACATCATTACTTGGGTACTCTACACATGTATCTTAATACAGGGGGGAAGTCTTTCACTGTTCATTGAAATAAAATCAACAGTGTTGCACAAATGTAAAATAAAGTATGCAAATAGGGAGAGTAATTGTGGACTTGAACCAAGGTCTGCATTTACCCTTGGGTTAGGTGTGTTATAACATGTGAGTTTCCACAATGACGGCATCATGTAAGCAATAGTCTCTTGTCTTTGGTATAAATGTTATCTCCTGGTTTCTAGGAGTATCTTGGTCCGGAGTAACTCTGTCCAGAGGGTACTATTCCGACCTATTCTCCGATCCTTCTTATGCCCAAAATAGCCTAGTCTTGGTCGTGATGATAGAGATAACTTCGGAAATTTAATCCATGCATAATAGAATTTTACCCCAACAAGGATCCCACTTATTTATTTATGCTGCTGCAGAAAATATCAGAATGGAATTAGGAACCTACTGGGATAGAGAGAGGATTACATGAAAAGATTAATTTCACTGACACCCATTATTTGATTTAGTGTAATCCTCACACAGACACTAAAATGGTAAAAGGGGCCACCACTCCCAGTTAGATTGGGCTTTTATTCATCCTCTCATACTGTTTTGACATATTTTTTAAATCAAATAATAACACAACTTGTTTTTGAAAAAGTTGTTGATATCTATGCAGAATGAATAAACCATAAATGAAAGTAAAAATTTTATTCTAAATGCTCCTTTTCATAATTTCTGTTGATATATTAGTTTAAATTTTAGAGGGTAAATTCTGGAAAAGTACTCTTTTCAAATCCATTCCATTAATAAGATAGGCAGGCCTACCCCTATTTCCCTGAACTATCTAATACAAAGGGACTTACTTTTTGACATGAAATTGTACTCCATAGGGGCAGAAATAAGAACATGATGACATTTCTGTTAGTGGGGTAGGGCTGCCAAATGTGTTTTTTGAAAATAAGTAAAAATACACAATTATTTAGAAAGATATAACTCCATGTTAAATGGAGGATAATGTAGTAACAGTTTAGGCCTAATTATTTAATTCAATCATATTCAGCTCCTGTTTTCTGATTATTTGATGACCCAAAACAATGAATTTTAAATTTTCTCTTTCTTGGGACACTTTGTCTCATTGGACAAAAGGTTTTGCAGCTGAAATTTCACCAAAAAAATCTAGATGTTTTGTCTGATTGGATAAAGATTGACTTAGCTTTGACGCTGCTTTGATGAAATTACTGGCACAATTTACGCAGAGATAAGATTAACCCATCTTTTGCCATAACCACCACACCAATTAATTCAAATTTTTGCCCTGGGGTAAAAAAAAAGATGATATGCTGAGTAAATATATGCTGTTCTCAGCTTTTATTTAATGATTGTCAAGCCAAAGATTTGGTCCCGCAGAGTTCTTTGGCCTGCAAAAGAGGCTTCAACTTCTTCAAGTATGCACATATATATCACATACAATCCATTGGAGGGGCAGTTGGCAATACATAAATTATCATCGCCAGGTGAATAACACAACCCTAAACCTAACCCTGATATGAATTCTATAAAATGACATCTCAAATTTGAAAATAATTCTTCCTGTGTGTACACTTCAACAAATTCAGTCATTAGGAGTCTCCTCATCACATGTGACATGAAGATAAAAATGTAAAAATTCATAACTCTGTTTTTTTTACTGAAAACCAGGTTTCTTTCATTATTCTGTCTTTATCATGTTTGATGGCAGGATAGATGGTGTTCTCTTTCAACAAAATAAAATAATCATTCATTGTGATGTGAAAGCCACTGCCCTGACATTAGTTCTTTTGATAGAAATTTTTTCGATTTCATGTGCAGGCCTACATGTGCACAGTGTATGAATAAAGAAGAAAACTCCATGAAACATTTCTTTAGTTTCTGTTTTAGAGAGATAATATAGGCTACAAATATAGGCCTAATAATACTTGGTTTTAAGGCAGGGGGTATTTCACCTCCCAGGTAGGTCACAAACATGTAACATTCAAATCAATAAGTTACATTTAGTTACGGTGTCCCTTGCAATGAATTCAAATAGAAGAATATTATTTCAGAAGTAGACAACCAATCAGCCATACCAAGTTTTACAAGGAATCATGCACATATCACAATTGAAACTAAATTGTGAATTGTTTTGAAGGAGACCACTATCAGAAAGTTTTTTAACACCAACCTTCTTCTAAGAATTGTTGATTGAAATGAACAGCACCTGCTGTGCAAGGCTTTGTTCAGTATCCATACCTCCATTTTCTATTTGACTTTTGCTCATATGCAATTTCAAGTTAGTATTTCAAGGTCTACCAAGCATTTTGTTTTCTATAGGTGGTTTCAGACCGCCTAGAAGTTCGTCAGTTCCAGGTATTCTCTGATCGGGAAATTTACCCGATCAGAAAATACCAGGTATTTTGGTAATGTGAAAGCAAACTACGCGTAATTTCCCCGAAAGAAAATACCCGCTAAATAGTAGGTACTTGGGGAAATTACGAGAACTTTCGCGGGGAATTTTCCAAGGTCGCAGGTATTTTGGAAATGTGAAAGCAATTTACAGGAACTTTTAGCCCAGCGTGTCGTTGGGCGCGGGCGCTTTGAGTGGCTGCTGAGCTAGTGGTTTTGAATCTCGCGCCTTGCCTGCTCCTAACTTCAGGAATTTATCCCGAAGGGAATATTTCGGGGCGGTGTGAATGCAGGAATAATTAATGGGTATTTTTTAGCCTAATTTAACGGGGATTCTTGTGATCGAGGCGGTTTGAAACCGCCTTATGAGTAGGGGTTGCAGAGGGAAAAGTGTTTGCATTCAAGAAATGAAAACAAATACATGCTGCTGCCAGAATAACCTGTTTGCGAATAAAAAGGTGGTAAAAAGAAGGGGACCTAGAACGGGACCTAGAACGGAAATCCAATCAGGAAAGGAATGCTACTTCATTTCTGGGTAGATTTGTTATAGTTTTCTAGGTCTGTTACTTGTCAAACTATCAACATTTCTCTCAAATAACCTTCTAGTAGCAAAATCAATTGACTAGGGACTTTTCTGAGCCACTTCCAGGGTTAGGTGAAAAATATAGGAATTTACTGTTGAGCAATGAAATTTGTTTTCTGCTGAAATATATGTTTTGATAGATTGGTTTGACATCATGTCATGATGGGAATAGTTACCTGCTAAGTTCCATGTGATACTGCCAAGTATTCAGACTTGTTTTTCTGCAATAAGACAGTTTTATGAAAAACAGTTTCAGTAACTTCTAGAAGTTTTTGCAGGATTATGATGGATTGAATTACATTGTATTTGGAGTACTATTTGTGATATTACAACAATGTGGGATGATCTCTCAGTTAATGGATAAAGCTTTCTAGAGAATATTTCATATGATCTTGACATGGAATGTGATGATAATGATGATGGTGGTAATGATGATGGTGATGGTGATGATGATGATGATTGTGATGATAATAATGAAAATGTCTTTATATTTGTGTCACAATTGTAATACATATAAAAATGTGCCTTTTGAAAAGTGGCCCTTTCATAGGCCTGGCCTATTTTAGCTCAATGAGATATGATACATCTAAAACACAGAAGAAACTCTGATATCACAAACTCAGAGTGGAATGTTAGAAGTGCTTTTTGTCTCGCCCACCAGAGATGAAGGCGAGACTTATACCCCTTTCATAAACCTATCCTCCAATTAGCCGCCTAAGAGTAATGCGGATAATTCAATCAAAATTGCGTTCACAAAATCCGAAAATAATCTGCACTATTTTTACGAGTGCCCGTCCTGAAAAAGGCGGATAATCGTCGTGGCAACCTTACACACCCCCTCCGATGCGGTTGTGTTGGAAAAGGGTGACCTTGTGACCGCACCATGGCAATTATTATTTGAAATGCGTTCATAAAGTCAAAATCTGGTCCCGATGCTGCTATTATGCGGATAATTGCAGCATCAAAATAATGCGGATAACTCTGGTCCTCCTCCGATTTTACGACCAAATTATGCTGCTATTAGCCGCATAATTGGGTTTATGAAAGGGGTATAAGGGATCCAATTGTCATCTGTCGTCCGTCCATCACAAACCTTATGACACAACTCCGCAACCGTAAGTCACTTTTCAATCAAACTAGGATGGTAGATGGACTTGGGGGACCTGCATTTTATGCTGCAGTCAGAGGTCACATGGTAAGGCCAAAGGTCATTTTCAGGTCAACGTTAAAGTTTACATGCAAGACTCTTATGACACCTTACTCCGCAACCGTAAGTAATTTTTCAACCAAACGTGGATGGTAGATGCACTTGGGGTACCTGCATGTTATGCTGCAGTCGGAGGTCACATGGTAAGGTCAAAGGTCATTTTCAGGTCAACGTTAAGACTCTCTTATGATGCCTAACTCCGCAATCGTAAGTCACTTTTCAACCAAACCTGGATGGTAGATGTACTTTGGGGACCTGCATGTTATGCTGCAGTCAGAGGTCACACAGTAAGGTCAAAGGTCATTTCCAGGTCAACGGTAAAGTTTATGTGTAAAACTCTTTTATGACACAAAAATCCGCAAGCATAAGCCACTTTGCACCCAAACTTGGGTTGTAGATGTACTGAGGAGACCTGCATATCATGGCGCATTCAGAGGTCACATGGTAAGGTCAAAGGTCATTTTGAGGTCAACATTAAAGTTTACATGTGCATCCTGGATCTTTATGGACATTGATCTGGCCAAGAACTCATGATCAATGCACCTGTCTGCTGTTACTACCCATCTCCCCATATTCCTTTGAATATGTGAAAATGGTTTAATATCTCAGCAGAAGTGTGACTTGATGATCTGTTCCAGATGATTGAGTATCTTTAACTCACACCTACACCTACTATAATTTTCAATGGATGGATAGCCAAACAGCTCTAATAAGTTTTCTTTTTATTTCCCATATCTTCCGTTTTGAAAACAGATTGCTGATTTTGGTCTTTCAAGTTACTACAGTGACAATGATCTCCTACATACATTCTGTGGAAGTCCTCTCTATGCTTCTCCTGAAATAGTCAATGGTCAACCATACCATGGTCCAGAGGTGAGTTCAAACAAATTCAGATATTATGATGGAAGGCAGTATCCACATTGAGAAATATTTGATTGTTACACAGAAGCTTCTCTTGATTAATTGTTAATCAACGCAATAATTATTGATTTATCTTCTGAAATTTGCCATCTCTTTTAATCTCAATCAGTGAGAATATTCCGTTGGAAGTGTGACCTTTGGTTAATATGCTCAAATCTACGTATCAGCATATGCTTGTTATAACCCTGGCTTTATCATGGGCCAGTCTACTCCTCATCTGTAATTGTTGACTTTGGAAACTGTAGCTCTCTACCAGCAATGTACTCTATATATACATTTATTTGAGAAGATGCAAGAAAAGGAAACTCAAGTCTTTCACTGTTGCCTGAGTACCACATATTTGACTTTTGATTTCATCCATCACTTATTAACTTGCGTGATGTGGATTTCTACAGTTTACTTTACTCTGTATATCTTCATTTATAGGTTGATTGTTGGAGCCTTGGTGTCATCCTGTATGCTATGGTTTATAAGACGATGCCTTTTGGAGGAGATGATTTCAATAATCTTAAGAGACAGATCATTGAAGGGCGGTATTATGATCCATGTCCTGGCACAGGTTGGTTATTTAAAGGCTCACTTAGGGGGCATTACAAGAAATTTGTTTGCAATTGATTTCAAATTAACACTTGCACATTTGTGATTGGACAGTTGTAACTTGATAGATACCAGTGAAAATCAAGAGTCTGATCTCGTTTTTTTAGTAAATAGAGAAAGCAAATGAGGTCATTCCCAAATGAGTTTGGTTTTATTTTTTACAACTCTGCATAAGGTGTGGCGGAGTGATAATTTATAATTGATTTTTAGACCTAGAATGTACTTGCAAATATCTATAAAGTTTTCCCCACAGTAGCCATGCTAGAAGACAAATAATTTAAACCTATACATCAGACCATGATCAGTCATTGTTGTTATGATCTAATGCACAAGTTTCCAAAACCAACTGAGAGTGCTCAGTCATTTTCAGCAACACTCTAAAAAACACTGTGTGAATTATATGTGATAAGAACTGAAAGGTTTTTGGGATGGAGGTATCCAAGAAAAGTAAGAATTCAGGTACTGGCAGTGTATGTTTAGATCTCAACATCTGCTTCTTGTATTGTAAATGTGGTTATCTGTGTGCAAAAAGGGCATGCGATTAGTGAGTGAATGCTGAATGTTGATCGGTTCATCACCAGACAGTATGTTTCTTAAATGGTGTGAAGACAGTTGATTCAACCCCATTTTCTGACAGAACTTCTTGCCCTCTACTATAGACTCGATGTGAAGACTGCTGTTTTAGCATTTGAAACACCCACAAATGATATAAATCTCTCATATTAATTGTATTTGAAAACAATCTTGCAAAATCTAGACGGTTTTCACTTTTTATGCCATCGAATAAAATCGAAATAACATTCTGAATTTCAAACCTACATGACCAAGGTCAAAGGTCATCTAGGGTCAGTGAACTTTGATAATGTTGGGGGTATTTGTGGAATTGTCATCATAACTTAAGGTTTATAGATCTAGTTCATTAAACTTAGACACAAGAGTAACCATGGATCCCTGAATATCCTGTGTGCATTTTAGGTCACATGACCAAGGTCAAGGCTCATCTAGGGTCAGTGAACTTTGATAATGTTGGGGGTATTTGTGGAATTGTCATCATAACTTAAAGTTTATGGATCTAGGTCATTAAACTTCGACACAAGAGTAACCATGGATTCCTGAATATCCTGTGTGCATTTCAGGTCACATGACCTACATCAAAGGTCATTTAAGGTCAATGATCTTGGGCCATTTTGGGGGTATTTGTTCAATTGGCATTATAACTTAAAGTTTATGGATCTAGTTCATCAAACTTCGACATAAGAGTAACCATGGATCCCTGAATATCCTGTGTGCATTTCAGGTCACATGACCAAGATCAAAGGTCATTTAAGGTCAATGAACTTTGGCCGTATTGGGGGTATTTGTTGAATTTGCATCATAACTCTGAAAGTTTATGTTTCTACTCATGTAATTCATGAAACATAGACAAAAGGGTTATCAAGTATGTTTTGCACACGTCTTAGGTCACATTTGGGTCAATGGACATAGCATTTTATTATCATATGAGTGTTTTATTTTGTGAATGTTTTCAAAGTCAGCACTGTTGCTATATTGAATCGCGTAATGCAGGCGAGACAGCCAGAGGCATTCCACTTGTTTACTTGCATTCATTCATTCATTCTACTTGAATCAAATGAATGTTATGATGTTTTTTTTGTTTGTCTTTACAGTGCAATCCCAACTTATCAGACATCTTCTATCGATAGATCCACGCTACCGAGCAACCATCTATGATGTAGCTCATCATCCTTGGGTGTTTGGTGAGGATGCTAATGAGATTCTTACCATGGAGCTTGCTTCATCAATTGGTGAACAAAACACAGACTCATCAAAGGAAACAGAAAGCACTGAATCTAGTGATACTGAGAGTGACAATAAGCCTCCTATCGTAGCTGTTAAACCAACCAGTATTCTCAAGGCAAGTTCCAAAGATAGTGATTCTATGGTAGCTACACGGGTCAATGAACAATCCATTTTGGTTGAGGAACAACCAAAGGTGTCAGTTTCTAGCAATGATTCAGGTAGTGATTCTCCAAGCAGTCCTCTTGAACTCAAGGCCAAAGGTTTACCACAGGTCAAGGGAGTGATACAGAATGAAACAGACAGCTTCTTGAGCTTAGCTAGTTCAACTGCAACTCTTCCTTCTGAGGCCTCTAGAGCAATAACCAATGATGATGTCTTTAAAAGAGCAGATGTTCCGGTGATAGATGTTGTAAAGCGAAGAGCAGAGCCTGGTAAGGTTGTCAGAGCCCAAAGACCAGCTACTGTTGGTGCTCTTTACAGTGATCTTCCATCTCCAAGGACATTGGTCAATCAACTAATTGGAGAAGATACCATATTTGAGTGTAGTTCAGAAGAGAAAAGGGCAAGTGCTCGTCTCTCAAAGCGAATGTCTTGTGGCAAGTACTCTAAAATAACAGAACTTTGGGAATCCATTTTCAATGAATCACACTTACAGGCAGTGATTTCTTCAAAATCGCCAAAGTCTGGATCTGATGAGAGCCCTGGATCCAGCTCTAGTGAGGACCTCCTGGAGATCTTGAACTCTCAACATCTCAAGAAAAGTTACAGTAGCTCCTTTAAATTGACCAGACATCGCTTCTCTAACCATCGTCGGTCAATGCGCACGCATAAAGAAATGGTCATCATGGAAGCCCAGCAACTACAGATGAGGTCTGAGTCTCTTTTTGAGAAACCAGAATTTCGTAAGGGAACTCGAGATTCTGGTCTTGGCGATGATTTGGAGAACTTGGCAAAAGTTTATCAGAAAGCATTAGAGATATCTAGTAGTGTTAATTGATCTAAGTGTCTTTCCTTAAAACTATCAATAGAAATTGGTCTGGTAGGTTGAAGGAAACTAAGACTTAGGAAACTATAGTGAACTTTTTTTCAAATAATATTTATCAATCTAGTCTATTCCAAGATACAAGCCTTCGTGTTCATACAACATCAAAGGTCAGTTAAATTGTTTTACTGTTGTAGCTTCATGTTTTACATCTCTGCTCTTTTCATACTGTTTGAATGAACTGATGGCTATCAACCCTATCAGTAAGAGAGAAAACAAAATCAAGTCATTTTTTCTCCTGGTAGAACCTATTTCATGAAAAAATGTTTTCAAGTTACAAATACATATTTTTTGAAATATTGAAATGGGATATGTGTATGGAAAAAGTGAAGAGATGCATTCCATTTGGTAAAGTGTTAAGCAAAATGCAAATCATCTTGGATTTTTTCAAAGTTAAACATCAGTGGCTTGTGGTTTAACAAAATAGTGGCCACATATGCAATATGCTTTCATTTCAAATAAGTGTATTGCGGGTAATTACACCACAAACAATAATCCATCTCTAAAATGGTACTCTAGGCTGTGAATAATAAAGTTGAACAGATAAAGCGAAATCAGACAAACAAAACAATGAAAATTTGATCAAAATCGGTCAAGGAATAACAAAAGGTTTGACATTTCAAAGATTTGCATTATCCTAGTGAAACAGTTCAATGCATGTCGTCATGAATATTCAATTAACAAACTGATGATGTTATATCCTCACATGTTCTTTTGTATTTTATTATATTAAACTTTGTTTATTCAAATTTTGTCCTCCAAAAATTGAATATATTGGATTGACAAGTGATTTAATGCGTTAGATATTCATTGCTGCAACCCATTTTATTGTCTCACCTGCGAAGCGGCGACGTCAACACCAAATCTTAACCGAAGGTTAAGTTTTTGAAATGACAGCATAACTTAAAAAGTATATGGACGTAGTTCATGAAACTTAGCCATAAGTTTAATCAAGTATTATTGAACATCATGCCTGAGTTTCAGGTCACATGACCAAGGACAAAGGTCATTTAGGGTCAATGAACTTAGACCATGTTTGGGAATCAACTTCAAAATCTTAACCTAAGGTTACGTATTTGAAATGTCATCATGACTTAAAAAATATATGGACCTAGTTCATGAAACTTGGACATAAGATTAATCAAGTATTACTGAACATCCTGCCTGAGTTACAAGTCACATGACCAAGGTCATTTAGGGTCAATGAACTTCGGCCAAGTTGGGGGTATCAGTTGAATTACCATCATAACTTTGAAAGTTTATGGATCTGATTCATGTAACTTGAACACAAGAGTAATCAAGTATCACTGAACATCCTGTACCAGTTTCAGGTCATATGATCAAGGTCAAAGGTCATTTAAGGTCAATGAACTTTGGCCAAGTTGGGGGTAGTTGTTGAATTACCATCATAACATTGAATGTTTATTGGTCTGGTTCATAAAACTTGGACATAAGAGTAATCAAGTATCACTGAACATCTCATGCGAGTTTCAGGTCACATGATCAAGGTCAAAGGTCATTTAAAGTTAATAAACTTTGGCCATGTTTGGGGTATTTTTTGAATTACCATCATAACTCTGTAAGTGTATTGGTCTAGTTCATAAAACTTGGACATAAGAGTAATCAAGTATCACTGAACATCTCATGAGAGTTTCAGGTCACATGATCAAGGTCAAAGGTCATTTAAAGTCAATAAACTTTGGCCATGTTATGGGTATTTGTTGAATAACCATCATAACTCTGAAAGTGTAAGGATCTAGTTCATAAAACTTGGACACAAGAGTAATCAAGTATCACTGAACATCTCATGCGAGTTTCAGGTCACATGACCAAAATCATACGTCATTTAAGGTCATTTAATTTTGCCCATTTTGGAGGTAATTATTAGATTGCTGTCATAACTTTCAAAGTTTATAGATATAGTTTATAAAATGGGGATATAGGGGTAATCAAGTATCACTGACAAGTGTTAGGTCGCATGAACAAGGTCAAATGTCATTTATTGTCAATGAACGTAGTATTGTATCATTATATGAATGGTGTTTTTTGTGAATAATTATTTTATAGTAGTTTTCAAAGTCAGCACTGCTGCTGTATTGAATCGTGCGATGGAGGTGAGACTGCCAGAGGTACACTTGTTATGATTTCATGTAATAACATGAAAAGGGAAAGTGGGGACATGACATCAGCCATCCTAATTAATATTCACGATGACGTGCATATAACTGTCTTCACAAAATATTTCTAAACAATAAAACTCCATCACTTTGTAATAGCTGATTTTTATGAAATTTTCAGCATTTTGCTTGGTAAATGTTACTCTATTTATTTAGCATTGAGTTCCCCTTTCATTTTATTTTTTGCCTTTATAACGAATAGGTTGTAGTTTGCACTCATGATTTGATTTGATTTAAAAGTTACATGTTCAACAACTGACTTTCATTATCTTGCCATGTGATATATATTTTGTAATAACTAAGTAATGAACATCCTGTTGATTTGAATTGGTGCTCTTTTGAAGTCTTTCTCTATCTTTTTGAAAATGTCACATATAATAGTGTAATTAATACACACTTTTGACAAAGTTTAGATCCAATGAAGCAACTATTTCTTTGTTTTTGAGCCTTTGACTTGCAATCTCTCTTTCAATGAAAGGAAGAAAATACTCCAGCTACCCTTTTGTGAAAGATAAGCTTTGGGAAGTATGGAACATAGAGGGCGCTACCTAATATTTAGGCTCTGTCAATTTTGTCAACATAATCATCTTTCCTGACAGTGATGCAAGAATGTATTGATGGATATTGTTCTTTGCTTTCTAATCTAAAGTTCAGTTAACATCTTCACAATATTTGGCCTGTCTGGTTGAGTAGAGAAATTGTGGATGAAGTGATGGAAATTTTCATAAATTATACTAAGTCTCTCCAAAGAGTCACATGAATTAAGACATGTATTACAACACCACTTTGGCCCATATTCTCAAAAGAGGTTTCAATTGTACCATGGTACAAAACCATTGACTATGCATGTTTATTTCATAAACGCGCTTCATTTTAAGTGCACTTTGCCAAAAACGTGCATTTGATTGGATATAACTTTGTGTACACGATGAAAGAAGCGTAATTATGTTAAAAAATCTGCATTGTCCAGGGTTTTGACCATGGTACAATTGAAACGTCTTTGAGAATATGGGTCTATATGTTTATTATCATACTACAATCCATGTTAACAATGAATTGATTAATAAGGAGATTTGTTGATGTGAGAACATGAGAAAGCTGAGGTGATATCTGCAACCAAGTGATGTGATTCTCATATATTATTCGCTTTATTATATTTTCACTCACCTTCATATTATTATTTTTTAATGTGTTTTATAATTTCAGCAATAATACTAAATAAATACTTAGCAACTCCTAAAGGGTAATCTTATTAAAAAAGTAATAAATCTGGTAATATTTTTCTTTACTGATTAACCTAAAATTGACTGTAATATATTAATTTTTTGATATTTCCTCTAATTGATTTTTAAGTAAGGAAACTAGTTAGATACGCAGTTAAAAATCATAATATCTTTATAACTCAAATTTGATCCAATGAGTGCAATAACCACTTACTTCTCTTTAATTATAGTTTTACATTGCTGTTAATTCTTTAATAACTTGTATAGGATATTATGTGCGTTATTTTACTAAATCGTGCAACATTTTAATGATTTTAGCCCATCTTTTTACAAGTATTATCACTGCAGATTATACTTATCATGTCGTACCATATGTGTGTTACAATGTAAGTAATAAACAGAGTTCGAAACTCCCCCATCATGATGATAGTATGTGATATGGAATTCTTCTATGCCTCTTATATTGTAAGGGTTTCCCCACCAAATTATATTATCTTTTTTAGTTGTGTAAATACAGTGAATATTTTATAACTCAGTTTTCTTGCTAAAATAACATATGATCCAGACTCGCAGGTTCAGCCTATAAACACTTTGAAATACTCTTGCAAAGTGACTTAAAGTGCTTTGCTGTTTTTTTTCTTCAAATTCTAAGTAGGATATTAAAAGTGTCATTAAGTTAGGCACACATTAAATTGATGCTTTCCTTTTAGAAAACTCTTTACAGTCCTCCCCAAACACTATATTTACTTTCCATCAATTGACAACATATTATCTTGTTCTCAGTTGATAGTTCTCAGTATTGGTGCAAAGATATCTTGGCTTAGAGTTCTGAAACTGAAAATCAAGTTCAAATGTGACATTAAGTCTTTGGTGATTTAATTGGAGAAGAGGAGTGTATTTTATAAGCAACAAATAAAAACTAGGAAGCTGATTGGATTTCATGACCAGCAATGATTGCTCTTTTGGAAGCACATCAAATGCAAACATAGAACTATATCCCATCATGTTGTTCTTAACCAAAAGCCTATCAAATTTCTAACACGAAATCCTCAGAGGAATTAAGATAGGAGCATTTGTTGTAGGAATGATTAGGTCTTCCCTCCATGTATTTTACTCTGACAAAATATCAGTAAGGATAGTAAAAGAATTGCCAAAGATATACAGGATGAAATATCAGCCGATTGATATCAACAATAATAACCATACAATTTATGATGAATGTTGTCATTAACTTTTTTTATACAAATGTTACTGCATGAATTAACCGGTATTTAAGAACTATGATTATGATAATCCAGAAAAACCTCTTGTTTTTTTTGTAGCAGTATGATAATCTGCCTATTATAATAAGGAAATAAAATTTCTCATTTAATTATAAAAGAAACAATGCAGTATGTATTTTGTTCTAATTGTATACATTCTTTGATATTTTACATTAGATGTGAATCTATGTATTAGGCAAAATTCAACTCAAAAGATATGAATAGTGCATGTTTTGCATGTTCTGATATTGACGAAAGGCTTCTATTTGACTTATAAAAGGTTTACTGAATATGATAGTCATATAACTTTCATGTCTGCCACATTTGATGTTGATGTAATTGGCGTAGGTGGGGTGGTTAGCCACAGAGTTAATAGGTACATGGTACATTCATATCCAATGGTAATATTTCAGGAAAAAAAACATCTAACCATGATTCATATTTGTTTGGGTTTTTTATAGGGGATGTTCACCCTGAAAAAGGTTCTTTTGTAAAAATAGCAGAAAATTTAAAACTATTGGAGAATGATTGAGGAAAAATCTTCAAAGATAAAAATGTTTTTAGAATGTCATATGCAACCAGCTTTTCCACAGATGGTAAAAATCAATGAAAGGTCATTTTCCCACAAATGTTTTTTATTGTAGATTCAGTATAGACCAATCATTACACACCCGTTTCTGAAATAATAATTAAGAAATATATTACTGATAGTCAACACAAACCATTAGGAAATTGAATTTTATGCATGTTATATTACATAGCATTTGGGGCAGCAGTATATGACGTCACAAATCAAATAACCTTCTTAATCTTTGATTGAATTTCCTGAAACATTCACCAATATATTTCATTTTTTCTGGTATTTTTACAGCAAACTTTTCATCAGGGTGAACTTCCTCTTAAGGTAAGGAAAGATTGGAGATGTTTGCTAGATATTGTCAATTACAATGAGGTTTGCCTTTCCTGGTGAGAAAAAGGGAAAATATAGACTACTGTTGCCAAAGGAAATTGATGCAGCATGGGAATTGAACCCAACACACTGTGAATAACAGGGGCCGCAAAACGAATGTCAAAGTGGGGGAGGGGGGCTGAACTGACCTCCCCCCCCCCCCCCGGTTACGCGGCCCCTGAATTTCAGTCCAAATACACTGGACCACTGTACCTCGACAACAATAAATGCATTGTGCACAAATACGTGGACCTACTAGGTCCATGTCCAAATCAATGTAAATTCTTACAGACAAATTGAAGAGCGCCATCTTTAAAAAAAAAAAATCCGAGAATAAACTCTAATTTGTATTTTTTCATCTTGGCATTTTATATCCTACGTTCTAAAACTCCCGAGTGTGTTTCAGTGTCATCTAGTCGTGCTTTCATCCGTTTATATTCACTCCGTATAAATGTAATTTGGTCTACACTACACTTGGTCTAAATTCAACTTTCGTTTTATTTTTTTTTTTTTGTCAAATGAAAATTTGATTCATAAATAGTTCGTTTAGATTCGGTGGATATTAGGCGAATGTGTATCGCCTAATTGGAAATTAGACAAATTGGTAAATGGCTTGAATTAAATAACAATAAGAATAAAATGGTTGGTTGATGAAGTGGTTTTCGACAAACTAGGATTAGACCATGTGGGATGAGACCAAACGGAATGTAGACAGATGTAGAGACAGTAGACCCACTTTAATACCTCACTGATCTCCCTGCCCCTTCTCTCTCTGCAGCAAGTTGACCTACCCATCTCTATTTTCTTTCTACTTCTTCTTCAATATCCTTCGGCCATTTCCCATTTAGCTCCTTATTACTCCCTCAACATTTCTATTCTTCTCGGTATGGCCCTGGGAAGAAGAGGTGCTGGCCGGGGAGTGCTGAAGCAAAATATACAAAATACGGGGCACCTAACTCTCCAAAGGGGGAGGGGGCACGTGCCTGAATGCCCTCCCCCCCCCCCGGATCCGCCACTGTGCTGAAGTACCCCCAAGATATTTCAGGGGGTGCTGTGTATGCCGTTTACTCTGGGCAGAACCCCCAGGAAGTCGGGTTGACAAGAAGAAGGGGCTATTGCTCCCAAATTTCAGCAATATCTTATTTTATTGCTTGCCATTTTTTTCCGACAACCTCCTGAACACCCCCCCCCCAGCACAGCACTCCAATTTGAAAATCTTCCCAGGGCCCTACCTCTCGATCGCACACATCTTTACACACGCACAACCACCCATACACCCCTCACCCTCTCATCTGCTTTCTTAATTTTACATGTAATTTGATATCCGCAGGAAATTTCCCATGATAGATAAAGACATGTCTTCCTCTCCCCTCACATTTCATCTATCACTCCTTTTCCCCTTTTATTTTTTATTTTCTCTTTCTCCTTTCTTACTCTCCTTTCCCTTTATATATTTTCTTCTTTCACACAAACATACGCCCTCACACCGGCACACACACCCACTCACTCTCTTTCTCTTCCTATCTCAATTCGACTGCTTTCAGCTCTGACACGCCAGCATCGACTGTTCATGGTTGACAACACACGTGAAAGACAGATCACAAAATCTCTAATAACGCCCGTTGACTGAGGTTGCATATTTCAGTTCTTTTATTCAGATCAGAATCTCTTCATGGGTATTTCATTTCCATTTCTTTTTCATTTCATATCAAACTCCAGCTTTCAACTCGGGTATTAACGAGTATTCATCACCAGAAGGAGATAATGACTCTCTTTTCACCTGTGCCTGATAAGCAGAGTAATTCAATTTCTCCGTATCGATGCTCTTGAATCAATTCTTGATCGTTTTTTTTTATCTTTGATGGCAGTGTCTAAAATTGCAAACCCTCTTACACAAACGGTATATTTTAGACGTGCGTAAATCAAACCATTGCCTCGTCAAACCAAATCACAAATTCAAATAATAATCTAATCACAAAATGAAGTCATTGAGTAACCTAGTGGTAAAACCATGTGCAAGACCCAAGCAATATAGATTTTTGAAGAAGATAAAATTTAATAAAGTAACTACACTGCAACGTAAGCAAAATGCTTTTCATTATTTCCCCAAATGCATTATTTTCTCCTGGATATGATTGTAACAGATTGCAAACTTTGATTTCATGTGCTTTTATATAAATATTCTTTGTTAGATGTTTAAACTGAAACATTTTCTATTTATTATGATGAGTTTACGTAATATTGAATGAATAATGAAGAAAAACCAAACAAATCAATCAAAATAGGAACAGCAAAATAAAAGTCATGACTGTTAAAAAATCGTTATGCTAAGAAGACACCCTATTCCAATACATATATTTGGAAATATATTAATCCATTAAAACCAAGAGTTGAATCTATAGAAAGTAGATATTCACACATATGCATAACATAAATTAATAACCATTATTCGATCTGATCATTAAGTGGGGATTTTTTTATAGAAATAATAAGTAATAAGTGATTTAAAAATTCATGATAAACTATAATGAAGATGTATCTTCATGCTATACTACCAAAAAAAAAAGTATTTTGCAGCAGGTTAACCAATTGTGAGTTGTGCAATAATACAATTAACCGTTATAAAATATATTTGCTACAACGTTTCTTATATAACTATGGCTATATTCTTTAATATATTATTATTATTATTATACCGTGAATTCGTTGAGTTACTTTTAGTTGTTTACATTATGTACATCAAGACCTTGCTTACCAAGCTGACTTACTACTGCACAGGAAAAAAAAATCAAATAATTATTCTCATTAATATTCGATTCTACATCTCCATGTGTGTATATTATGTTGGTCACAATAAGAATACAAATACAAATATCTATCAATATGAAGCAAACTGAGCATGGTTGCTAAAATTCAAAATTGTTTTCGTCTTTTCAATCGCTAGAATGTAGAACGAGAAGAAGGACCATTAACGACAGGTAGTAGACCTACCTAGATAAAAGAAGTGGAACACAATAAACTGTAAGGTACGAACAATTTCATCATTACCGCTAAGTATGTTTGGCATTAGAAAATAACACCAAAATAAAACACAAGAGCCGCCTGTGACTATAGATCTGTTGGGTAAATTCACATCAATTTCACTTTATAATCAACCTAGACCGACTTTCACAAACTACCAAATATAATTTTGTTTGTTGCTCATTACTTTGAATACATTATGTCATGATTATCACGTAACTACGCACTTGGTTTTACTTCGGAACTTAAAAATAAAATAAATATACGTATATTTCTAAAGCCAAATGTACAAGGAATATTATAATTATTATTTTTTGTGTGTGATATCATCTTTCCTTTGGTTGAAAGGTACATTATTATTGTACATGAATTTATACAAACGATATTGGAACAACTCGTTTAGGAACCACTGATGGTGGTATTTGTATGCGCTTTAGCCATGATAGCCAGCGGTAACACTGAAAAAAAAAACCTTCAAACGAACATCCTTTCAATCATCTTATCGTGCATGTCGTCAAATTAATATTCTTTTTATTCCAAATTCCTTTTAATATTTGAAGATTTATAATCGCATTATCACAGAAGTCTTCTATTAACATCTCTATAATAACGATGATTCAGCTTCTTGGTGGTACCTACACCGTCAAGATGGTCCTGATATTCGATCTGTTTTTGTAAATATCTGTAACGAATGGAGGGAATGTTTCATGTGGCCAAAGAAATTTGATGTTAACAGTAGTGTTTAGTTTCATCGAAACCAATCATAATTTTGGACGAGAGCATTGCTCCTTTCAATCTTGGTCAATATAGTTCAGTGTTCAAATCCGCATTATATTTGAAGCGGGTCATCGAAGATACTGTCTTTCATCTGTGATGTTCCTAGGTATTTCATATTCTAAGTTTCTTGATATCTTCACGTAAAACAATATACATCTCACAACTACCCCCTTGTTATGCCTGGCTGACATGCCAAAGTGTTATTTTATTATATAAAAAGTCAAGAGAGGCCAATATGCATTCACTGCACGATTCCTTTATGTTACAGTTTGCTAGGTTTATGTGTTTTGGATTACGAAGATGTGATGACAAAGCCAACGGGGAGCGGGTACTTTTCCTCCGTCACAATGCAACAGGTAGTGTTTTGTCATTTAACGGTAATACTTTCGAAATCCAAAGACAATGCTTTTTCAGTGGAAAAACAGCAAAATACATGCTGATTACATTTTACTCGGGATTTATGTATGTGTTAAATACACGTGTTATTATATTTGGGTATTATTTGCGATACACTAACGACTTTGAACCCGATTTTCAGTTAAGAATACCAGTGATGCTTTGATTTTATGTCAGCTTTATTTCTTAGCTGCTGCTCCTGCACGTAACTTTTCTGGTAGGAGCTTGTTGATGTCTTCTCCCTTCATGAGAGCCTTCTCCAGGTTGACGAGGAGCTTGACACCATCTACGAGTTGTTGGACAAGGTGGACTTCCGAGAAACCAATGCGATCCGAGTTGGAGATATCAAAGGTGCCGTCAGTTGAGGCAGTGTCTACGCCTCCTGTACCTCTCTTCTGTAGACGCATGTGATCAAGGATTTGATCGAAGCATTTTTGTTGGCTCAACAAAGGGAGCTTTACATGAACACCGGCACGCAGTCCTGTGCCCAGGTTGGATGGACAGGTCAGCACATAACCAAGATGCTCATTCCACATGAATTGGTACCCCTTGGATTTGATGGATTCTTCAACCTTTTTCAGGCCATCGCAGAACCTCTCAAACACCCTCTTCATATTTCCTCCTTTTTCCATAGAGATGACTCGAGTATGATCTTCTTCGTTGATCCAGACAAGGAAATTCTTTTCATCATTGTGCCAGATACCACGACCTTGTGGCCAATCGCGTGCCATATTGGCACAAAGCAACAGTGGGGATACGGGTTTGTCAAAGAGGAAGTGATCAGCGATTAACTTCTCTTGCTCTTCATCTGTCATACCGGTGAGAGGGTAGTACCTTCCCTTCAATGGTCCCTCTAAACTCGCCAATGCTTCAGCTGTTATCTTTTCAACGGATGCACGCTCTGCTCTTGTGCAACACGGGGGAAGTGCAAAGCCGCGGATGCAACGGCCAGTACGGACGCGACTGGACAGAACGAAATCAGGATCCAAATCATCTCCGCCTTTGAGTTCGGCTGCATTGAGGTTGGTAGGGTGTTTGGCATCAACAGTGTATCCACCATGCCTAGCACTTATAACCGGGTCGAAGAGAGGAGCGAATAGCTGATAGCACTCTTCATCTCCTGCTACCAAACCAACGGTCATGATGTAAGGGTGTCCAGGATTGTCAACTCCGGTTTGGATGCAGTCATTAAGGGTAACTCCACCTTTTGTCTTCAAGTTGCAGAGTTTGTTGTAGATTTCTTCGGTCATGCACTTGGCCATCCAATTGTTATGTTGAGAGAAATCAGGGTAGTCAGAACTAAAAGGCTTTATTGGTGCCTTGGGGCGGCATTGCTCTGGTAGAAGATCAAATATGTCCTCTCCCTTCTCTAGTTTTTTCTCCAATTTGATGAGAAGCTCAACACCATCAACAACGAACTGAACTTGTAGTACTTCTGACGAACCAAGTCTATCGAGGTTAGAGATGTCAAAGGTACCATCAGTTGAGGCAGTATCAACTCCACCTGTACCTCTCTTCTGAAGACGGAGGGCTCTTAGAATCTGTTCGAATCTTGGATACTTGCTCAGAAGAGGTAGTTTCACGTGGACGCCACCACGGAGGCCGGTGCCCAGGTTAGAGGGGCAGGTAAGGACGTAACCCAGATGTTTATTCCACATGATGTCCTTGCCGTCTTTCTTGACTGTCTGCTCGAATTTTTGCAAGCCTTCACAGAACCGCTTAAAGACGGCACGCATGTTTCCACCTTTCTGCATAGAGATGACACGGATGTGATCTTCTTCATTGACCCACACCAAGAAGTTCTTGTTGTCGTTATGCCAAATTCCTCTTCCTTGAGGCCAATCACGATGCATTTTTGCAGCTGTAAGAAGTGGTGATACAGGCTTGTCAAAAAGGAAATGGTCCTCTATCAGCTTTGATTGCATTTCTTCCGACATGCCTTCCAGTGGATAGTACTTTCCCTTCAGCTCTCCGTCAAATTTGTCAAGTACTCCGACTGTTATCTTCTCTACAGCAGCTCTTTCTTCCACGGTGCAATGTGGGGGCAAAGAATACCCACGAATACTACGTCCAGTACGCACACGAGAAGACAGCACATACTTCGGATCCAGGTTATCTCCTCCTTTAAGATCTGCAAAATTCAAGTTGGTGACATGAACTGCATCTTTCGGATAACCTCCATGTCGTGCATCAATCACTGGGTCAAAGATGTCAGCGAAAACTTCATATGATTCTTCATCTCCTGCAACCATTCCGACAGTCATGATGTGAGGATGACCGGGATTCATGACTCCCGTTCGAATGCAGTCTTCGAGAGTAAAGCCACTTGGTGTCTTCTTATCCTTTAGATTCTTCCAGATGTCGTATGTAAGACAGTTGGCCATGTGATTATTGTGCTTGGAGAAGTCTGGATATCCTTCTTTCGTACGTTCAGCTTGAACAACCGCTGGGTCTCGTGGAATTAGGAGACTAACACTTTCAAGAGCCTTTTCCAATTCGATCAACTTCTTGACACCGTCAACCACAGTCTGAACTTGTTGAACTTCAGAAGTGCCTAGACGGTCAAGGTTTGATATGTCGAAAGTACCATCAGTTGATGCAGTGTCGACGCCTCCTGTCCCGCGTTTCTGTAATCTGTAATGCTTCAGAACGGCTTGAAAATCGGGATGCCTGCTGAAATTAGGAATCTTGATGTGGACACCTGCACGAACACCTGTACCAAGATTGGATGGACAGGTCAATACATATCCCAAATGCTCATTCCACATGAATTCATAACCCTTTGATTTGAGTGCGCTTTCGACCTTGTTGAGGCCATTGCAGAACCGTGCGAAGACATTCCTCAAGTTACCCCCCTTTTCCATAGAAATAACTCTAGTATGATCTTCCTCGTTAACCCAAACCAAGAAGTTCTTGTCAGCGTTGTGCCAAATTCCTCTTGCATCGGGCCAATCACGAGCCATACGCGATGCCGTCAGCAGAGGAGAGACAGGCTTGTCGAATAAGAAATGATCTTCAATCAGTTTATCCTGTTGTTCATTTGTCATGCCCTTCAACGGATAGTATGTGCCTTTTAGTGGCCCATCTAGAGTTGCAAGTGCGTCCGTGACAAGTTTCTCTACGTCTCGTCGTTCAGCTCTCGAGCAGTATGGTGGAAGGCCGTATCCTCTAATGCAGCGGCCAGTGCGAACTCGAGATGATAGGACGTACTTCGGATCTAAGTCGTCTCCACCGATTAGATTGTCTGGGTTGAGATCAGTACGGTGCTTCGCGTTGCGAGGATATCCGTTATGCCTCTTATCAATAACTGGATCGAAGAGGTCGCAAAACAGATCAAAAGACTCTTCATCTCCAGCCACCAATCCTACAGTTTTGATGAAAGGATGTCCTGGATTGTCCACACCAGTCTGCATGCATTCATCCACAGAGTAACCAGAGAGAGTCCGAAGGTCAACAAGTTTGTTATAGTTGGAGGGCGTCAAACCTTCAGCCAGGAAATTGTTGTGCTTGCTTAGGTCAGGATAATTGGGATGGATCCTGTGGAGAAAGAGAAGAAACAAAATAGGCCGCCTACTTGAATATTAGTGTGATAAATCTGGAGGGTGAGTGATTATTAGTGTAGCGGTATTGTTGGCTACACGAGCGAGTTTAAAAATGACTTGCAAGAAAGAGACTGACAAGACTAAGATTTCATGAGAAAGCTATTCCCTGAATTAACCAATATTAAAATCACCTACACAGACAACGTCTAAACAGGCGAGAGCTAGATTTAATAGTTTCGGAAAGAATTGTTAACAAGTCGTTTGTATCAGAGTTTGGATCGCTACACTCATTAGCAATAATCATATATTTACTGCCGGTGTTATCTTTTTAAATTAAATAGATTACAAAGTAGGGTTGGCGACGATGATTTCATCACAAACCACACACTCATGATCAAGAGAAATATAAATAATTGCACTGTCCCACTCTTGTGTAGAATAACCATTCAATAAAGAGTATTGTTTAGATTCGTTAGCCACGTATGTATGAAACATTAGTGCGTATCAAAAAAAAGTTTACACTTAGAAAAAATCCTGTAAAATTATACATTTGTAATATCCTGAAGATTTTTCCACATTTTAACATTGGTACAGATCCATTTAAGCAAATGACGATATAACTGTCGAAAAATATTTCCGCTTGAGCGAGCACCACTTACTTTTGAAAAGTTAGTGAAAAATGATTTGCGCAGAACTTTGAAATAGTTATGCGAATAAAAGTAGACCTTAAAGGACAAGTCCACCCCAACAAAAAGCTGATTTGAATAGAAAGAGAAAAATCAAACAAATATAACACTGAAAATTTCATCAAAATCGGATGTAAAATAAGAAAGTTATAACATTTTAAAGTTTCACCTAATTTCTCAAAACAGTTATATGCACATCCTGTTCGGTATGCAAATGAGGGGACCGATGACATCACCCACTCACTATTTCTTTTGTATTTTATTATATGAAATATGAAATATTTTGATTTTCTCGTCATTGTCATGTGAAACAAAGTTTCATTCCTCCCTGAACACGTGGAATTCCATTATTTTAACATTTTGTGGTTCAAACAAAGGGGCTCTAATGGTCAAACTCGTGAAAATTGAAATATTGTATAATTCAAACAATAAAAAACAAAAGAAATAGTGAGTGAGTGACATCATCAACTCTTTCATTTGCCTATCACTGAGTTGAGCATAGAACTGTTTTGTGAAAAATAAGCGAAACTTTAAAATGTCATAACTTTCTTATTTTACATCCGATTTTGATGAAGTTTTCAGCGTTATTCATGTTTGATTTTTCTCTACATATTTAAATCAACTTTTTTCTGTGGTGGACTTGACCTTTAATCATGAAGAACACATGGAATTTAGCTAGTAAAATTTATTTGAAGATATCTTTTATCTTTTTAACTTGTTTCCTTGCCCAAAACACTTCAAAGTGTGCATTGCGACCCACCCCACTCCCCCACACACCGAGGCCATCGTGACGATATTTGCTTTACACTGAGCTGTGATTTTATATGAAATGGCTTAGGCTTGATTTTCATTTTGATAATCATTGTCAAGCTTGGGAAAAGTGTGGAGAAACAAGTATTAAATGAAAAATGAAATGTAAACCCACTTTAAATGATAAAAAATTAGTGAAAAAATGCTGGAGATGTCTGATATAAACTTTTGATCAGATTCAGTTATGTCCTCAAATCCAGCTGGCACAAAGAGGGTAAAGGTTACTAAGGTTACTAAGTGTTAAAATTTCAATTTGGGTGGCAAAATTGTTACAAAATGCTTGAATGTATCCGGTTTATTTCAATTGACTAAAAGTGCATGGGAAATGTATGAGAAATGTTTCGCAGGGTAAGTTTCATTTCGCCCTTTCCCCTTGACACAGCGTGAAAACGAGCATTTCTGCGCAAACAGATTTCTGCGAGCTTTACAAAGATGGACAGTGCTCACTCAGGTGTAACATTCTGTCAAAACTTTTACTTTCATTGGATAGATGAGACCCAAAGCCAAAAATATATGTGAAAAAATTACCCACATGTTGTATATTTTCTAATTCCCAGGGCTTTTTCAAAGTGTAAACTTTTTTTTTATACGCACTGTAGAAAAGGACTATTTTGAACTTCGAAGACGTGGATGATTTGTTCAAAAGTGCCAGAAGTTCATCAAAATTTGGATCATACTCTTATATTGAAACGCACTATACAGATACAATGTATATCTATATCAAATCTCCCTTAACATATTTAGAAGAGGGGGTTTGAACTACATAGGCGAAAAAATCAGGTCTAATTCAATTTGAGAACAGGTTAATATTGTCCTACATGAATATTGACCAGGATTCATGATAATATTCATTATCCCTGTTCATTAAACAGGGTATCTTTAATTAAAGAAGTAAAACATGAAATATCTATCAGACATCTAAGCTATGACATATCAGATCCTGCATCGAATACAAAATGAGTGAAACAAAAACAAATGATAGCGGGGCGAGCATAAGCGAAAATAAACTAACGAAGATCATTAATTGGAGCATTCAAGCGTGAAGCATCTAATTACTAAACAACAAAATTGTAGTAAATAAAAATAAAGTTAAAAACTATACAGTTTATTGAATAAATCATCTTGATGACATCAGCCAATTATTTGCCCGGCCCATCGGAGCAGATTAACTATATTCTTAATATCTTTGATATTCCAAAAATCATTACAAGATGTTTCATAAGGGGTTCATTTCATTTTGGGAGATGCACGTTCACCACCGGGTCACCACAAGCATAATGCACAGTGCATCTCACGTTAATAATATCAATACCAGGCATACAAGCCGATCAAAGATGGGCCATTTTGAGTGGCATATCATCATGATCTTCGATCCGGTCTAATTTTGTCTCAAATTAGACCGGTCTAATTTTGTCTAATTTTCGGCTTGTGACTGCGACGTTTTTGCTTTATGTCGACTATTACATGCCAACATATTTTTTGTCTCTATTTACATGATTTATGCAAAATTAGACATGGATACCATCATGAAGAATAATCTCGTAAGTATATCCTTTGATTTTGATTGCTAACATTGTTTGTTAAGTGTTGTTAATTTTGATTGAATTCTAACTGAATTATTCATTTATTCATTCCATTAACTTAAAAATATTTACACAATTATGCCAAACAATGCACATGTACTTTTTAAACAAATATCAAGATATAAAAAAAATATAGCTTAAAAAATGTTCTTCATTTACAAAAGATTGATAATTGAAAACGAGAACCTTTGGAAAAGCCTGATATGGCTTTGCAAAATAAAAGTTCTCACGAAAAATATATAATTCATAATAATATTTTAGAACATCGATTATACATCAGAAAGTTAAAGGGATTAAAAACAACGAACAAAGAGACAAGGAAACAATGAACAAGATAATTATTATCATTGATGAAATGAATTAAATAGAAAGATTTTAATTAATATGCAAATTTTGGCATAAATCATAATATTTCTTAAAGGACAAGTCCACCCAAACAAAATGCTGATTTAAATAAAAAGAGAAAAATCCAAGAAGCATAACACTGAAAATTTCATCAAAATCTAATGCAAAATAAGAAAGTTATGACTTTTCAAAGTTTTGCTTAATTTCACAAAACAGTTATATGCACATCCTTGTCGGTATGCAAACGAGGAGACTGATGACGTCATCCACTCACTATTTCTTTTGTATCCTATCATATGAAATATTCTAATTTCTCCTCATTGTCAAGGGAAACAATTTTAATTCCTCCCTCAACATGTGAAATTAGGATTGTTTAATACTACATAATATGTTTTAGTCAAGTTGGTCCTTAATGTCAATGCTGTAAAAAATGAAATATTGTATAATTCAAACAATAGAAAAAATAGTGAGTGAGGGACATCATCGACCCTCTCATTTGCAGGTCACTGAGTTGTGCATATCACTGTTTTGTGAAAAATAAGCGAAACTTTAGAATGCCATAACTTTCTTATTTTACATCCGATTTTGATGAAATTTTCAGCGTTATGCTAGTTTGATTTTTCTCTGTTTATTTAGATCAACATTTTTCTGGGTGGACTTAACCTTTAAATACTATCACCCGAATATTTCAGATAACGACTGTAATCAATTACTTCTACTATAAAGGTTATGATGGGGAAAAGTACACCATTCCCATCATTGGGTCAAAATGAAAGATGAAGATGTACGCCAAACTTTACCATTTTTACCAATGGAAAAATAGTTTGGCAATGAGAACATAAAATTCATTAACTAGACACTTCAGACAATACATAAAGTTGGTTGAAAAGATGTTGAATGGTACCCCTCTTTCCGAGTAGACAGACAGAGAGAGAGAGAGAGAGAAAGAAAGAAAGAGAGAGAGGAGAGAGAGGTGTATAAGGCATGTAAACGGATATTTAATCACTCGAGATTAATTATCATTGATCAAAGTAGAAAGAAAGGGAGAGAGAAATAAGAAAAAAAAAAGAGTGAAAGAAACAGAGGGAAATACAGAGAGAGAAATGTGCAAGTGTTGAGAGAATAAGTGCGATGCGTTAGTGAAACAGTATGACGGAATAGGAAAACTATTCAAATTGATAGTTGCTTACCCATCCTTTCTGCCACCTATAAAGACAAAAAGACAATAAGGAAAAGAAAAGAAAACGATTGGTAAGTATATACAAAATATAAACAAACACTACAATTTGTAGATATTAGAGGTGAAAATTTATTTCAACCATTCCTTTAAAGAATGAAATGGAGTTTTATAAAATACATTTGGAAATATCACAAAAAATTATGTCGGGTTTATTTCGTTTCATTCTTTGCTTTAGCCCCCCCCCCCCCCCCCCCCACTTTACCCAAGAGTAAAGGTCTAATGTAAAGAGAGAATGCTTGAAACCTGGGTCATAATATTTTGGTATAGAGTGAACATCCATGATATTTAACAATTAAACTTATAAAAAAAAATAATAAAGATCAAGGATTGTGACAAGTTAGATAAGTACACGTTTATAATATGAATTAGTCCAAGAAACTCGTTGAGACAATAATTGTAGTACGATCAGTAGCGATGATTACCATCCTGCATGGAATTGGCAATATAGAATTTTTTATTTTTTTTAAATGATGCTGTCTAGTGGCGTAACTATGGGGGAGGAGCACGTGTCCCCCCCCCCCAACAAACAAAAATTATAATATATTGTATTATTTTACATTATATTATGTATATGTTATATTACATAAGAAATATATTATCTTTACTATTTTATTTAGTGACATTTGCTTTTTTTTCATTACACACTTAAAGTGATTGCCCTCTTTGGAGGTTTGAATATGAAACATTTCCATTCCGTGCTTACGTTCGCATTAATGAATTATGTAGACATGTATGCTCTTCATGAATTCCTAAAAAAACAGTCCTTAAATTGTCTCTTTTTCTGGTCTGAATATTGAAATTTTCAGCTCGCGCTTCGCGCTCGTATAATTTTGGTCAGTAAAATACCTATGGTCTTAATGAATTCCTAAAAGAAAGCCTTGAAATGCCCGTCTTCAGGTCTGAATATAAAAATTCGCGCTCGCAATATTTGATTACTGAAATACGTATCATGTTCATGATTACAATGACTACAAAAAGTGCGTCATGTGTTAAGGTGTAATTGTAAAAAAAAAAAAATCAGCACGCGCTTAGCGCTCGCATTAGATGACTATGGTGAGATATGTATGCCCGTTAGTCAGTTATGAATTCCTAAAAAATAGTAATTTAAGTCAATTCATGATTAAGAGGAGGAAAACAAAATTGGTTATAATGGTCTGAAATGTCTGAATAAAAAAAAAATTCAGCTCGCGCTTCGCGCTCGTGTTATTTGATCAGTGAAATACATATCGTTTTAATGGCACAGTCATAAATGACCTCTATTAGGTCAGTACACACGAGCACGCTTCGCACACTCACTATACCGCGTTTACACTTAATCGGCTTTTGCATCGGCTCGCGGTTCTGAACCGCGAGCTGAAACAGCGTGTAAACGCAGTGCAAGATAAACCAAAAGCCGATTCTGCGTCGGCTTTTGGTTCTGAACCAAAAGCCGATTAAGTGTAAACACGGTATCAGTGGCTCAAATTTTTTGCTGCATGGTGCCACCTAGTCTGCAGGCACAGACCCTGATTGAAACTTTGATCAATAAGTGTGCCTCCACGCAAAGACTAGCACATACAAAACTTGCTGTTCCAAAGCGAGAGAGCCTTCAGTACACAAGGCATGAGTAGGCTGCACATTCAGACCCTTAACTCGAGTGAAGGGTTTGCCCAGCAGACTAGGTGCCACCCCCCCCCCCCCCTCCCCCATGTCATGACCCACGGTACATCATGGATGCTTTCCATATAGGTCATTGTTATATCTCTCACGGGTTAAGTATTTAGGGGCCAGTTCAGACCTATACAAGCAGCGTTCTGTATACTTACAACCCATGCACAACCATTTCAGGGGCGGTTCTAGACTTAAAATTTTGAGGGGGATTCTGGGAGCTTCAGAAAGTTTCGAAGTTGGTTTAGTCACTGCCCCGGGCGCCACTTTCAGGGGCGCAAAAAGGAAAGCAAAACAAGTAAGTAAAATACAAATTAATCTGCCTAAATGTCTTGTAAACCGAGATCCAACACACTACACAAGTGTTACACCTTCATTAAATCTTTCATTTCTCAAAAAAGCCACCTCTGGCTTTTATGATGGCATGGCAAACGAGTGGCATTCGGCTGAGTAGTTTCTTGAGGAAGTCTGCGAGATGTTCTTCTAGGCCTCTTGGAGGACTTCCCAAAGATATTCAGCTGAAGTTGGTTGCTTTGCCTTTACGATTCTGTCAAGTTCATCCCAAACCATCTTGATAGGATTCAGATGGTGAATTAATGGTCTAATACCACTTGGTCTAACCATCAGTTCGTCCAACTTCACATAGTCTAAACTCATTTCGTCTAATATCCAATTCGTCTAATTCCCACTTGGTCTAATATCCAATTCGTCTAATGAGCAGTTGGGCTAAAACAATTTAGTTTAATTTCCAGTTGGTCTAACACGACTTGGTCTAATTTCCACTATGGCTAATTTCCACTTGGTCTAATTTTCATTTCGTCTAATTGTCATATGGTCTAATTTCCACTTGGTCTAATTCACACTTGGTCTAATGTCCATTTATTCTATTATATCATCATTCATTATTATTTATTTGATCCAGCGTATTTTGGAACCAGATATGAATAACATTATGTTGCGTTTGGTGAGCTGAAAGGGGGCTATTATAGTATTGTAGGGTGTAGAATTTGTGGCGCACATGGGGTGGGGGTGATGGTTTTGAACATGTCCAAATCCTTTATGCGTGAATATCTTATCAATCATAAAAGATGTCAATGGGTACACAGGCTTTTTTTGTTTTGTTTTGTGTTCAAATTGTGCTTATTTCATGGATTGTATTGTGGTTGATAATGGGCGTTTTTTAGAGAGAGGTAGTGGTTTGAAGCTATGTTGGGATGCTGAGGATAAGATCAGGTTCCACTGCCCATGTTAATCATTAATTAAAGAGCAGAGAACGTTTGGCTGGAAAAAGGACAGTTGTTGATCAAAAAAATTGGGTGGTGAGAGGATGCATTGCCCATACAGGGAATAAATCCTCTCACCTTGTGTTTTTTAGATTGGAAGTGAATGTTGGGGTAGTTAGTGTACTCTTTTTAGTTGGAAATGTTTATGTGTGGATGTGTCCGAGGTCCTACCCTGCCTGTTAAGTTAGTAGTGGGCGCATGGGCGAGGATCGGTCGAGGCAGGTGCGCGCGCCTGCCCAATCGCCTAGCCCTAGCTTAAACAAATTCCAATCTTATCAACTTGAAACTTTCACTACAGGATAATTTTTGACCGCTTTTTCTGGTAGTGATATAAGATTTTCAAGATATTAAGTACTTTCTGAGATATACGACCGTCCACGAAATATGGTCACGCGCGAAGTAAGGTCACACGACCATACTTTTCACTTACCCATCACCCTGAATAATACGGCGAACACTGTCAATGATGACCCACATATGCGATATGCAGTGTGCACATATGTGTTGCACTAAATATAGCTGCGTTTTCTTTTCCGAATATTTCCGAATAAAAAACGTGTACGATGATCAAAACGAACAAGATAATTCTCAAATCAGAAAGTACACGAGAGCAACAAAACCTCTGTACCCGGGGGACGTTGTTTACACTATGAGAAAACCTACTAAAAACAACAACGCCTGAGTATTCAATGAAAATAAAGAATAATAAATTAGTTCCTGATACCCATTCTTTTGTACGCACATATATCGCCCGACGATGAAACTTAAACCGGCTTTACGAGTTTTCTTGGACGATCATGTTGTGCATCTTTGAAAGGAAGTGGCTCCCCCGAACGTATTATGTATACAGGGGTAAAAAAAAGTCATCAATCACGTGACATATATCCACCCGTCAATCCCCCCCCCCCCCCTGGGCTATATCATGTAATTTTTTAATGAATATTTTGTGTAGTTATTCCAATAGATAGTTTGGAGGCAAACAACAGACCAGTTAGATATAATTTGATTACACTATACAGGTTTATTTGGGTTAGCTGCATGCGACAACATCACGGTGACCATCTTGGTAGCAGCGATATGTGTTAATAACAGAGTATAGTCTACGTTTGCAGACCTTTATCAGTTATCACCACAGTAGTCATTCATCTTATATCTTTTCATTCTGTTTTTGTTCTACTTCTTCGCCTCCTCCCTCCTCCTTAAAATGGATTGGCAGGGTTCCCAGCCCATCAAGGAAATCAGGGATTTTTTAACGTTTTTTCCAGTCAGGGTAAAATCAGGGAATTTTGATCAGCCCAAAAATCGAAAGCACGATAGTCAGTGAGACTCTGTTATATTTTGTTGTATATTAAAACAACATTCATTGAATGACATGTTATGGTGTAGCCTCTTTTACTACCGTACAATAATAATATGCCTACACTGTAAAAAAAAACGTGATTTTACAGGTAAGATTCCATACACCAAATACCAATTTCCTGTAAGATTACGCAATCTGGTATTATTACAGCTGTTCTCGAGACTCTGCAGCAGGAACTTCTTTTATTTATAAGGATAAATTTTCAAACAGTGTACACGTATATAAAAAAATAATAATACATGTAATTCACTGCAACAACTTAGAAAACATGAGAAACTGGAAATGGGTTTAAATAATTATCGGGGAATCTTTAAACTTCTTCAGAGAAAAATCATGGATTTTTGTTTTCTTGAAAAGCTGGGAACCCTGATTGGGTTAAACCAGCCGTTAACTATCTACAGTAGATCATAATCGTGGTGGATAAATAAACATCATAATTTTTCCACCTCTATGATCGTATAATAGCGTTATTTTACAGAAAAATAGCAAAATTTATTGTTTTTCCCAAAAACCTTCAAATATCCCCTGAAACAGACAAAAAAATCCCCAGGGTTTGTTTAATCCCCAAACAATTTCTTTTCATCTCCACAGGCTTTTGAAAATCCCAATATTTTTTAAAAATTTGGGGATGGAGATATAGTCTCTCTAACCATGGACCTATGCTCTAACTGTACTCCAAATCGAGGGGCGCGCGTGTGAAGATTCGAAGCCGGCGCGCGGAAAGTAAATTTCATCAGAAAATTGAAAACAAGTCACCATGTAAACTCTACAAATTAGACCAAGTGGCATGTAGACGAAATGAATGTTAGACTATCTGGAAATTAGACCAATTGAAAATTAGCCGAAGTGGAAATTAGACCCAGTGGAAATTAGCCAAAATGGAAATTAGACCAACTGAATAATGGACCTAGTGAGGATTAGACCAACCGCATATTAGACCAACTGCAATATAGACCAAATGAGTGAGGATTAGACCAACTGGTATTAGAACAACTAGTATTAGACCAACCGACTATTAGACGAACTGGTATTAGACCAAATGCAATTAGACCAAGTGACAATAAAATACATTAGACGAAATGGCAATTAGACAAAAAGGAAAATTAGACCAAGTGACGATTAGCCCAACTGGGCATTAGACCAATTGGCTATTAGACCAAGTGGTCATTAGACTAATTGGCTATTAGACCAAGTGGTCATTAGACTAATTGGCTATTAGACCAAGTGGTCATTGGACCAAAAGAGAATTGGACTAAGTGGGTTTAGCCCGAATGCTGTTAGCCCATCTGATGATTAGACCAAGTGATATTAGACCATCCGTCTGTAAACCATTCAGATTGGGTGACTTCCAGACTTCCTATACTCAGCCGAATGCCACGATTTAAGGAAAGTGTATCCTTGGAACTTGTCAAGAAAGTCAGATATGGCAGATACAAAGAATAACATTTTTTGTTTACAAAGGAATGTGCTTGTACTCTATGTCTGGTCTCATCTCGATTTCAATTATCACAATTGTTTTCTTTTTTATTATTTTATATACACCGAAAAGGTTTGCTCAACTTCAGGAACATTTTGAATTGTATTATTGAATGATAAAATATAAAATGCAATCAGAATAATGAAAAATGAGACACGAAACCTTCGACAGGTAAGTTTGAAAATATGAAAATGTTCAATCATTTCACCACCAGGGTATGCTTCAAAAGTGATGTTTGTTGTTTACTGATCAATTCATATTGAAAGATTCTTCAATAAAAACAAATAAAATATACGCACAGAGTCAACCCTAAAAACGCTAAAGGACAAAAATCCTGATTTGACTTAAATTGACAGTTTGAGAGAGAGGGGTCTTTGGACACGCCTGTGTGCTTTCTGAAACGATTTTTTCATCTTCAAAATAAAGTCAGTTTGAAGCCTGATAATTACCCTTTATTTTGATACTAAATTGTCACTGTGTTTGAGGAGCATAAGTGAATAAATTATAAATGATTGTAAAAAGTCAGTTCTGATTACAGGTGTACCCAAACTTTTGACTGATTCTGTATATATACATACACACACACATATATACATACATATATATATACATATATATATATATATATATATATATATATGTATATATATATATATATATATATATATATGGGCGAAAATTTGATCAACTTTTCTATCTACGGTTGTTTTATTCACCTTGTATTTTGCTATATATATATATATATATATATATATATATATATATATATATATATATGTGGTTTTCTTTTTGAAACCCAGATACAGCCCGCCAAGTGAATTTTTTGTATCCCCTCTTCAAATTGTTTTTGCTCACTCATGCGTCAATGAAAAATCTAAGTAAATTCAGATGAAAGATGAGATTCTAAGCTTTACAATGGTAGGTCACTTGTCTATTGTATTTGTGATTAAGATATGATAAATCATCGATAAATCTCGGTTTCGTTTTTTTCTGGGACGCACTGTATAGGGCCTAAATATGTGTGGCTTAAACTCAGTCTGACCCCCACCTTTTGCATTTCTTCCTCTCTTTTTTTTCCTTATTATATTATTTTATACGCATGTATCATAATTTTATAAAGTGCCAATAAGCGGATCCACACTGTACAAGCATTGCTTTTAGTGGAACCCTCCTAATTTTAATATGCTTTATTTTTTATACTGCTTTTCTTAGAAAATAAAATCATTATATTTGTATCTGATCTATATTACTTCTTATTATGTATGAATGGAAATACACAATACAAGATACAATATTTTATGACAACTACAAAGAAATTTGTTTTCCACTCAAGAATACTAGTAATAGCCATACATCAACAAAACAAAACGAAGAAACAAACAATAAGTTACACAGATATAAAGAAACTAAGCAGACATAATATTGATGGAACATTTACAAAAGTTTCAGTCGTCCAAAATACTAATTATTATTGTTGTAATTAATATTATCATTATTATTATTATTATCATTATTATTACCATCATCATTATTATTATTATCATTATCATTGTTATTATTATTATTACTCTTATTTTATTATATTATTATCATATGTCATTACACTGCAAAAACTCCGGTGTTTATTTAACACCAGCCCGGAATCTATATCTGTCCACACCAGAGAAGTATTGAAATAACACCAGTTTGGAATCAAACCGATGCTGTTTTAATACTAATTGGTGTTGTATAAACACATATCTGGTGTTAGACCAAAACCAAACTGGTGTTGTTTAACACTTCTCTGGTGTGGACAAATATATACACAACAAAAAAGTAAGTCCCCCCTTAAACAAACATCCATAATTTCCGAACCACTGGGAGTTGTTCATATATTTTTACATGAGCGTGTAGGTAATTTTCCTACCCTCTTAGTGAATGTTACGCACATATTTTATGTTATGCTTCAGTGAGCACCGGTAGAATGCAAAATTGTCAGTTTTTAAAAGTCACAATCTAAATATCATGACTTTGATTCCAGTTTATTGGAACGAATTCCACATTCTCATCATGAAAAATCGTCAGAAGGCTTGTAAAAGGTACTTTCTTAAAGACGTTACAACTTTTTTTGGAAAATTTCACGGGTGAATAAACACAGTCAAAATTTGCCATTAATGGAATTTTTACACATTTCTATCGATAAAAATGATGGAACATGATGACAATTATTTTTGGGAAGAGTTTCTTCAACAATATTCATCATTTCACGGCTCAATGAACATGTAATGAAAACAAAAAATACGATTTCCAAAAATATCATTGGCAAGTAATGCTTCAATTTGGTAAACTGAAATTATTTTTTATCAACCTTTTTCGTGATGTTCATGACCAATTAACATGTTTCAATGATTCAAAGGCGTTTAGTTAAGCATTTACGCTTGAATGAACATGTGGAATGTGATAAGTTCTTTTTTTACATTATTGGAAAAATGAAATTGCTAACTATGGATATCTGTCACAAACTTTCTTGCAAAGTTAATTTGATTGGATTTTTAATGAAAATCCCGATATTTAATGCTTCAGTGAGCACACAATATTAACAAATTATGCAAATGAGAAGAAAGTTCTAGGCCTTGGCCCCGCTCTGTGCCGTATCGAATGGTTATTTGAGTGTGCGAGCCCTTTGGATAGTGTCACTCTGAAGCCATGTGCGAAGTTTCATGAGAAAATTATTGGCAGAAGTAACAAAAACCGTCTATGAAACAAACCCTTATTTCACTTTTGTTAAAATTTTGACTTCCTCTTTCATAGACATTGTGTACACTATGGGTGCATATTTTTTAGAATAAGTAACCCCTATTCAATATGGTGGAACTTGTTATCGAAGCTATCTTTAGCACTATCATTTGGCAGTAATGTTTATCAACCTATGGGCAGAATTCTAGGCAAAAATGAAATCGATTTGTTTGTTTATGGATGAGCGAGCACGCCTCAAAGGGGGAAAAGGGGCATTTTTAATGTCACAGACTCATTTTGAGGGGTTATAAAGTGAATAATGGGGGCAAATTCGGTTTCAGATGTAACTTAGTTGGTGTTGTTTTTACCATCCATCATTTTTATCACCACAAACTAATCCGAACTTTTACACTGTCATGGTTGAGTCAGCACACTCGAAAACTTGGGAATTAATACTCAATTTACTGCATAAATGTACTCTTTTCCTAACAATTTTTCAGGATCATTTGAATTTATGGACAAATAAGTGGTGGATCCAGAATTTGAAAGTGGGGAGGTGTCGAGAAATTGGGGGAGGGCAGCCACTAACATCTTCCAATTTTAACATGTTTTAACAAGTTACAGAGGATACTACCATAAACCCATATGAGAGGATGCGTCATCACAAAAATCAATGTGCTCACGCAACCATGAACATACGTTATCAAAATTTGTGTGGAGTGGCTAAATGATGGATAGTAAAACAACATTATTGCCATAAAATTCACCAAAAAAACAATCTTTGCCCAACTTTGTATTTACACAATCTGAAAAATGACTCTTGTAACTTTCAAAATTCAATCTTTGATTACTCATGCATGACCCAACCGATCAATCTCATTTTCCCCCAGGAGTAGCCTAATGAGTGTAAAAAACCACCTACAAAATATTATGTCTCAAAATTATTCCGTTCGAAAATTACAGCATTTTGATTTAGGGGGGACTTACTTTTTTTGTTGTGTATAGATTCTGGGCTGGTGTTAAATCAACACCGGAGTTTTTGCAGTGTATCATTATTATTTCTATTATATACTTTAATTATTACCAACTGCGAATGAGTGGAATGTGCAGCGAAGCGATTTTTATAGGGTAGGGCTATATATTAAGTTGATAAGGAAAACGTACATGAAAAGGTAGCTGCATACAGACACAATTTCTTTATTATTATTTAAGTCATTCTAAGATTAATATGATCGATTTCCAGGAAAAGTTCAGAGTGATTTGAATTTTGATCTACAATGTATGCGAGTTTGGTTGGATGCATCGTGTTGAGCAGTAAGCAATTCGACAATATACTTGGGCACAGTGGGGAGGAGATGTGTGGTAAACACACACCCATACTCAAACACATAGGCCCTAGTACATGTTCACAATGTTTCTTACTAATTCAAAGAGAAATAATTTATTCTTGCACTGTTTCCTTCTCTATTGGTCGCACTGCAGCAGCAGCAGCAGCAACGATTACTATACCATCATGTCCTCGCATTATACACACACAGTGCAATAACTATGTACTATCCATAGAGGTGGATAACATATCTCACTTAGATGTGAACAGACTGTGTGTATGGCGATCACATCCGTATAGCCTCACTACAGTATATTCAATAGTAGGTGATAGTGATAAACTAGCACTCACCATGGAAATCATCCTGAACATTTGGGAAGGAGAACTGAACAAATCTATATTTGACTGAGAAACATTTGATTTTACGCTTACTACTCTTGCAAAAAAAAATGTTCAAATAAAAAATATTAGTATAAAAATTTAATGATATAGGGCCTATAATTATGAGAGTTCGTGTGTAGTTTTGGAGTACAGCTGATGATGAAACACACATGCATTGTAGAAACCAGTATTGATTTTGAATGCTACAAGAACATAGTCATCATGATCATTATGTGAAAACATAGCTCATATTTAAATTCTTTTTAAAAATAGAATGAAAGAAAAATGTAATTTACTATTAAGCCCTACAATAAAATTGTTTCGTCATAATACCCACTACAAATAAATGTGCCTACTATGCGCTATATCGTAACGTGGTAATGAAGATGAGGGGGAGGGGGGCTTTAAAATTTTACCGGCTTTTTCAAGAATGAATCATTAAATATTGTTTCTTAAGGTATAAATATATAAACCACGATTTAAGCAACAGAACTATCTGTTTTTTAATCATTCTGAGTCTCTCTATTCCTGATTAAATCTTTCACACGTGAAATAAAAGAAATGCGCTCTCAGTATTGATTACGAATCATCAAACAAAATTTTATGAAATCATTGGTTGGAACAATTATGTGTAAAATACGGCAGTTATTTTTTTTCTTCAATTCAAGCTGAATTTAAAAGGCATGATATTTAGTTTTCGCCATATTCCCAAGAGTCCATTCTAAACGGTATACACTTTGCTGAAATAATTGCACGCTTCTCTAATACTGGCCTGGGTACATGTCTGTTAATAATATGTCCCAGGGGTGTCGATCTATTCCTGGACGGTTGACGGAAAGAGAAAGCAATATTCTGATTGGTTGGATGGAAAGATGATTATTCTGTTCTATAGGGGAAGCACGCTTTGCCAGCCAGGAACGGAGACAGTGAATCGATGCTCTTGCTATATTGTGATAATGCCTTTCTAGACAGGCACGTTTAAAGGTTATCCCCGCCAATCGTGGAGCCTTAATTATGTGGCGCTTCAATCAATATCCGGGTCGCGACCTGCTCCCACAACGCAGCAGTATAGAAAACCTCATATCCCTTTTTCTCCTGTTCCCCCTTTTAAATCATTAATCATAACAAGTAAATCAACAACCGTATATGAGTTTGGTTGTGTTTGAGCACAGCACGGTGTCGCTTTAATAGAAGTATAATGATAGATGGGTGTTAGTTGGGTTCGGCATGCCAACGAAATGTCAGGGAGCGGTTGGACAGAGAGAGACATGACGTTGAAAAGGTCATTACTATATGACCAGGGTGAATGCCATGAATTCCACTAGGCCATATAAGGATTGAGTTTATATGTGAGAATGTTTTAGTACATCCTGAATATCAATTGCAAAACAGAAAATGACAAAAGGGTATCTTACAGTGGAGACTTTCTTTTTATAAATGAATTACCCCCAAAATGTAAACAAAGAACAATAAAATACTAGGAATCGAAACATGAATAATAATTGTAGTAATAATGATAATAATATTGTTAATAATAATAATGATGATAATAATAATAATAATAATAATAATCAACCCAATTGATGGTGATAATTATGATGATGATATAGCAAAATGGTTTTTGCGATGAGAATGATAAGGTTAATGATGACGATGATGATGACAATGATGAAATCGATGAAAACACCTAGAAAGATTTACTTCATCTGCCATTACACGTTCAACCGTATTTTCCCTGATCGGCCGCTCAAAGTTGATTTTTGTTTGTTTCTTTACAGGGTAATCCTAACAGTCACTTCTTAGCTTTATTCTTATAAAACAACAAAACATAATAAGTCCCATTTAAGTAGTGCGAGCGCAAAGCTTTCGCCAATAGGGGGACCCAAAACTTTTTTTTCACCCACATCTCGCCCGATCGGTCGTTCACAGTTGATTTTTGTTGGTTTCTTTGAACAGTCACTTTTTAGTTTTATTCTTATAAACATGTAATAATCTCATAAGCCCTATTCAAATAGTATGAGCGCGAAGCTCGAGCTAATTTTTTTTTAAGATTTCATGTATTTCGTCCTGAAAATTGAACATTCTGGGCAATGTATGCGATCCTTAACAATATGCGTATGTAATTTTCCGATCTGAAAATGGTTCGATTTAAGCACTTTTTTTCAAGCACTGTGTATAAATATTGTGAAGTGGATGTGGATTGCACTTAATAATGAACGATGCATGCGCGAAGTGCGAGCTGATATAATTTATCATGGAGCTATTATTATTATTTTACTCCTTCTGTAATAGCTCCATGATTTTATGATCATTATTTTGACCAATGACCGGGACATTCTAAGGATATTGTGTTATCATATGATAAAATGATGGCTATCTTCCTATTCCTCTTCCTAAGCGCGAGATAAAATTTGTCGATATTCCATTCTGAAAAAGGGAACAATACAGCTATTAGGAATTCCTGAAAATGTTATTATCTTATTTATTAAGGCTTGAAAACTGGACAATTTAAGCACTTTTGTAATTATGAATAGGATGCATTGGTCAGTTCATACATCTTTTTAAACAATGCGAGCGCAAATCGCGAACCGAAATGTTTGATGAACTGTCATGAAAATGGGATTTCAAGTAGTTTGTTATATATCTATATAGAGGTATAATACCTTACCAATCAAAATGCGAGCGCGCAGCGCTAGCTGATACGTTTTGACACTCAGACCTGAAAAGGGATATTTTTGAAACGTTACACGACGACAATAAGGTACTTGGCAAATCAAATAATGCGAGTGTGCAGCGAAAGCTAAAAATTTTGATATTCAGCCCCTAAAACGACATTTACAGAACCCTTTTTTAAAATCAATTTGTAAATCAAACAAAATATGAAAGCTCGATGGCCGAGCTGAAATATGTTATGTACATTGACGTAAAAAAGTGATATTGTAAGTTCCATTATCAGCCTATTGAGCAAGCGCGAGCGAAAATTTTATCTTATATCTTATATCGAGGTTTTTTACCTGACTGCTAAATAAGCACGAATGCCTGTGAACAAGCAACCAGGGGACCAACGGCTTAAGGTCCTCTCCGAGGGACCTGGTAATGAGGATAAATGCCTTACCAAAGGGCACTAGCGCACCACTTGGGAATCGAACCCGGGTCACCGGAATCCGAAACCCCCGCTCTACCGACTGAGCTATCGCGCCTCCAATGTGACATGAAAGATTTTTTAAATTTATTTTCCAAGTGTTTCCCCTCATCTTATTTTATTCACTCGTATTCTTCCTCCTATTTTTCCTCTTCTTTTTTTCCTCCTCTCTTTCGCCATCTTTTCTTTTTTTTCTTTTCCCCTTTTTCTTTTTTTTTGCTCCGCCAATAAAGGAGGGGGGAGGGCGGGCTCCTAAGTCCCCCCGTGGATCGGTCTCTGTTTATATATTTTTAACAATTAATGCGAGGGCAAATCGCGAGCCAAAATGTTTTATTAACTGTCATGAAAAGGGGATTTTAAGTCCCCCCGTGGATCGGTCTCTGTTTATATATTTTTAACAATTAATGCGAGGGCAAATCGCGAGCCAAAATGTTTTATTAACTGTCATGAAAAGGGGATTTTAAGTAGTTTGTAATAGAATTCTATGTAATAAAATGCGAGCGCACAGCGGTAGCTGATACGTTTTGATAATCAGATCTGAAAATAATATTTTGGTAACTTTGTGGAATAGGTATTTGTCAATTCAAATAATGCGAGCGCGTAGTGCGAGCTAAAAATTTCGGCATTCAGACCACAAAATTGGCTTTTTACAGAGCAAAAAATTGTAAATCAAACAAAATAATGAAAGCTCAATGTCCGAGCTGAAATGTGTTTTGTATATTGACTTCAAAAATTGATATTTTAAGCTCCATATCAGCCTATTGAGCAAGATATGTATTTCATCGAACAGCCAATGCGAGCGCGAAGAGCGAGAGAAAATTTTATATAGTGCCATGAAAGATTTTTTTTTATTTTCAAAATCTCCCCCTCACAACTCGTTTTCCTTTTCTTATTTTTCCATCTTCCCTTTCCTCCTCTCTTTCCCCTTCTTTTTCTTTTTTATTCTCCCCCCCCCCTTTCCCTTTTTTGCTCCGCCAGTAGGGGGGAAGGGGGGCCATCGGGCTCCCCCGTGGATCCGCCTATGGGGAGTTATTGTCAGATATAAGGGGCTAACAAAATATACCGTGAATCCTATATTAATCAGTGAATTCTGAAAGGCTATATATTCTGTGCTGGCACTTCGAACTTTTAATTTGCACTTTACACTTTTCGCTGTTAATCAATATCAGCGATGATCTAAGTTTATGATGTATATCTAATGACTTGAGGAGCAACTTGACTTTCAATATAGTCTATCATAAATGAGTTTTACAAACAACTTTATCTCTTCCCCAGACGTGATGTGTGGACAAAATATCCCTTATAAATTAAGTTTTAAGGGGAAAGCACAATGTGGATTTGTACAAAGTAAACAATTAAGAATATGAACACAAAGAAGAGTACGGTTACATCATGACAAAACAATGTAGGTTAATATTGATCAGGCTACGATTTCAAATAAAGCATAAAATAGTTTTATCAGTAAAATTGTCATTTGTTGATAATGTTTAACCTTTCGTTCTGAACTGTCGATCGGTGTTCATTGTTGGGGGATGACTGATACAAATATTTTCTGTGAGGAATTTTTTCTTTTAATTTGAGAGAGGGGTGGGGGTAGTGGCTCTACGAGTCTGAAATTTCTGGGGTATACATGGCATTAATGGCAAAATTCTATTTAAAAAAAAGCTGCGGACAAGCAAGCAAGAATTTTATCATTTTTAATAAATGAAAAATGATTATTATAGATCTTGAAACGATATTTTAAAATATATACCACATTTCAACATTTTTATTTCCTTTCTTTATTTCTCCTTCAATTTTGGTCGTTTTGGAGGCCCCCAATGCCTGCGTCTGTATATGGGTGTAGTATATTGTTTATGTCTACAAGACTATGGTTTTTGTAAGGACGTGATCAACTATAATGCGAGCGCGAAGTGCGAAATGAAACTTTTGGAAAAAAATGAACTGAAAATGAGACATTTTGAGGACTCTTCGTTTTCCATGATTATTTCCCTTTTATAACCTTTATAATTTTTTTTCTTATCTATTTTGTATTTTCTCGCTCCACTTGTTTTACATCATGAACCTGAAAAAAGAAAACTAACAAAAATAAGGTGATATCTACAAGGGTGGTAACAGGAAACACCCCCATGCCCTTGGTTGCGGGTAGTAAAAGAAAAAGTCATGTATAAAAACATAAACATGTTATTCTACTCATTCTATATTTTCCCCTTTCTCCATCCATCTGTTTGTACCAGTTTCCGAAGGGAAAGTTTTCATTCAATAGCAAAAAAAAAAAAAATGATGAGAAAAAACCCACAAAACAATGGCAATGGTCATCATGCGTTATTACGATAACCATCACTATACCATCACTATACCATCACTATACCATCACTATACCATCACTATACCATCACTATACCATCACTATACCATCACTATACCATCACTATACCATCACTATACCATCACTATACCATCACTATACCATCACTATACCATCACCATGATAATCATTTTTATTACCACGGGCGTAAATCCCGCGGATGGGGAATACATCCCCCCCCCCCACTTTTCTGAGAGGGGGATGGCATGTACAATCATCCCCGCCCCCACTTTTCAAGATAGAAAAAAAATCATAAGATGGTTTAATACTACTGTTAATGTGTGGATTCATCTTTAAATGCATTCAAAGTGCTTAAATTGACCTAATTTTGTATTCTAAAAATGCAAAATTTCTCGCGCGGTCGCTCCGCTCCCGCGCTCAACCTATTCTTACAAGAAATTGGCCTTGACAAATCCAAACGTTTAGCTTACTGCAAAGGTTATATCCACTGCATCATGGGAGTTTAGTTATAAGTCAATTTATGAATATGTGATTGCAATGTCTTTTAAATATGATTGTGACTTTTATCATAAACGAATTAAAACTACCTTTAAATACACTTTCGTGAATATGGGAGTGGGTCATCTGGTATCTTTGGGGGAAGTGGGGATTTTGTACGAAAAATATTTAAAAAAAGTGTACAATTAGTATACATTTATCATGTTTATAGGGGATTTTAAATTACATTGATTAACACAACAATACAAATATTTCACATTGTGGCATGTGGTGGCTATATTATCATTTCATATGGCACACTTATTCCGGATAATCATGATCCTTTTTCTGTTTTCATTCTCATCTCACCTTTAACTAGTGTGCAAATGAGTTTTCATTGAAAAAAAAAATCTAGACTATTTAAATCCATATTTCCTCTTTTTATAAATGTCTTGTTCACATTCTTCTAAAGTTTTCGTTATTGATAATATACCCTTATCATCCTCTGTAATTAATACATTATTATTTCAAACGACTGAGTCTTTATAAAGGCTCGCTAACTACGCTCACCACCGCAATGTCTCCCATAATTACACTCCCTTAAAAGACGATTTAGTAATATTATGTCTTCCAAATATGGGGAAATTGCTCGCTTGCATTTGGATACTTACTGAAATCCAGTATTTTAGATCACAACAAATAATATAGCAATAATTGTAATAGTCCGTAAAGTGAAAGATGATAGTATTATGTACGCAGTTATTTACCCCTGCACATTATAGCCCGTGATGTCATAATTACACACCACTTGAAAGAGGTTTTTGAGCAATATTCTTTCTCCCACCTACTGAGAATTTGCTCGCTCGCTATGCTCACTCGCCGCATTATCCAAGAATCGTACCTCATGCATGTCATGAAAGACGATATTGGTCATCATGGCTCCCAACTTCTCAAAATTTGCTCGCTCGCTCGTGTTTGCATATTAACTATAGTTCAGCAGGCCTATAGTTTATAACACAACATATTCATTATTATAGCCATTGAAACAAATCCTTAGAGGCCTTCAACTGAAAGATAAAAGGATTATGTAAACAGTTATATTCCCCTTATACATAGCCTAGGCTTAGATGTGGGGGTGCCACCAAATCTTAAATGTTCAGGTCAATATATTCTTTTATTCCCCTCACTGCTCGACCGGATTTACGCTAGTGATTATTACTATAATATTTGTGATATAGATAACAATAATAACCATCATTGTTATTATCATTATTCTTTTTATTGGCAAAAAGAAGCTGCTGACAACTGCTTATCTTACTGACGAAGATTCTGCTAGGATCGAAAGCTTAGGCCCCTTTTTGACTTTCTATTCTTTTTATTGTGATCATACTTTAGAAAATGCTTGGAGCGTTCCACTGCACATAATTAGCACTGAACAGTGGCGGTGTGTAGAACCCCGAAGCAGTACCTTAACGATTTCCGAACCAAACCAATCCTTTTGATGAAAAAAAAACGAACAAAATCTTTTGATCTGATGGAGTTTGTTTTAGAATAATAACTAGTGACGGTAAATATTAAGCATATACTTATTAAGCATTCAGATTATTTTGCTCATGTACGTGACTCGTTTTGATAGCAGGGCTCCCTTGTAAAACAGGCCTGTTTTTACAAAGACGTGAATAAATAAACAAATAATTATTGCAATCGTTTAAAAAGGTCTAAAATTGTGTGCATGCCGAACTTAAAATGATAATGAATCTATAAGAAAATAACACACAAACACCCATAAGTTTAACATAACTTAAAAGTGCGCCTGTTCAAAATCAATGACCCAGGCAATCCTTGACTTTATTTCAAATAAAAGCATATCTACTGGAGTATATGATTTCAATCATCTATAGGTTCACCGTCATAGAAGGCTCTGTGCTGGGGCATGTCAGTCCTAGAACCCATGAGGCCTTGGCTTATATTCATACCCTGTCTATTCATACAAAATGAGTATTTCAATACGTGAATAATATCTTTAGTATTATTGAAATGCGTCGTCAAGATCGATCATTGTTGAGTCACTAATGGGGTCAGTTATTCAAATGCTGACTATAATATAGTTAACAAACAAATTTTGTTCAATATAATGACGAAAGAAAGTCAGGTCCACTTGTTTATTGTGAAACCTCGTAAAGGCCTTGAAAAATGAAGGGAAAGAAGTAGGTCTATATTTTCACAAAATACGACCTATATCGTTTTAATTGAAATGTACTGCGTTATGATAATATTTGTCATCACAGCTTTCTATCTTGTGCTTATATTGTTTTATATTATCTCTATATAAGATGCGAAGCCACTACTTTGTCAAAATATAGAGTGTATTACTTTTCTGATGAATGTATTCTCCAATATCAACCAAGCTTGATTCATAAGATGAAATAATTATTAAAAACCGATTAATATTTCAGAGTTATGGGTTACCCTAAAAATAATTTCATAAGAAAACCTAAGCGACGCATTCAAAACTATACTAGAGATTATTCTCTGGATGTAAACCAATGACCGTAAATTATTTGTTTATTGGTTAAATGGATGGTCCGGGTTGAAAATATTTATATCTAATATCTAAATAAATAGAGTAAGATTCACAAAGCAAAATGCTGAAAATTTTATCAAAATCGGATAACAAATAATGAAGTTATTGAATTTTAAAGTTTATCAACATTTTTTCTAAACAGTTATATGCACATCGTCATGAATATTCATTATAGGTGGGCTGATGATGTTACATCCCACTTTCCTTTTTCTTATGTTATTACATGAAATAATAATGTTTCAATTTTTCATACATGTGTAAATGATGTGTCTCCATTATGATGAAATAAGTTGCGGCACTAATGCACTCAATCAGTTGTAAACCAATTGTTTTAGTTCTTGGTAGAAAATTTTTGAATAAACCTAATTTCATATAATAAAATGCAAAAGAACAAGTGGGGATATGACATCATCATCAGCCCACCTAAGGAATATTCATTAAGACATGTCTAGAACTGTTTCACCGGAATAATGCAGATTTAAAAAAAAAACAATAATTTCGTTATTTGTTATCCGATTTTGATCAAATTTTCAACATTTAGCTTTTGAACGTTACTCTATTTATTGAGAGGTAAATATCTCCAGCCTGGACCATCCCTTTAAAGAGAACTGCCCGAAGCCCGAATTCAAAACAAAACCATGAAATATGAACTGTTAACCTGGCCATGGGTTCTTTTGTCAATGTATACGTCAGCTCAGTCAATCGTAAATAAAAATCATGAATAATGCATCTTTAAGCGAGGAATTTACAAATAAATATCAAGTTCTAGGTGATAGAAATCTGTTAAAATCGGTAAAATAATATCCGTTGTGTATTGAATTCTTAAAAATAAAATAAAAGAACAGCACATAATATCATGTTATAATGACGAGATTGGAGTCAACAGTGGCTAATGCATAATTTTAAGCTACATTTGTCATGTTGATTATCAGATTGTGTCTCCCATAGGGCCAGTAGAAAAATATATTTCGAGGAAATCTTTTTTTTTTCAAAATAAACTGTAGCTCTGTTAATTACGGACAATGCACTCGTGATATAGCACAAGCCTTTAGCTGAAGATGAATTCACTCACTCAATTTTTTACAAGAGTAAATTTGGCGCATTTTGTGGGGAGGGGTGGTTGCCGGTTATGCGAAATCATGTTTCATATCATCTGATTAGAATATCTACAAATCATTAACAGACATTTATGAATACATTCTTGATAGAACGATAAGCTTAATTTATGAAAATTGCCATATCCTAAAGTCCATTCATTATCAATTTATTGATTTTGTTTGATCAATGATAGGTGTGTTTGGCTCTAACACGTCATACCCCCATCCTTCCCTGTTTCAACAAGGAGGCTTCTGTATTGAGTACTTGATTATTCATCAAACTGGATATTTTGTTACATGTTATAGGACCCGTGCTCATTAATGTTGGATATAAACACAAAACTTGTATTATGGCAGGGGCAGTAGTATTAGTCCTGTGTGTCCCATATAAACACGGCCCTTTCTTTTATATTCGGGTACAAAATAACGACTATTTCATAAGGCCTTTATCTTTATACGGGGGTGAAATTTCAATGCTGAGATAAAATGGATATATTCCCCCTGTTCACGAGAAACGTTTAAAGATCATGTTAATGAGGAGTTTTCACACTCCGACGCAAAACGCTTTCAAGGACATAGAAAATGTATTGAAAATGCCTAACAACGAACCCCCCCCCCCCGTTCCGCGGCCCTGATTGGGAGTGTAGTGTAACGGAGGAAAGAGGGGGGGGGGGTAATGTGATTGAATGTGTGATTGATTCTACTCAAGATATTGAATAGAAATTCATTTTTATCTGTAAATACTGTACGATATTCGACAGGTAAAACTGTCTTTATCGCCATTGGAATCAGAAGACTCGAGACAAATCTGTAGCAATTATAAAGGTAATGAGGTCATTTTAATAACAAATATATGTTTTCGAGGCTTTCCATTCTATCATGCAGATCTAATATCAAAAGGTATATTTCAAAACATATTGCAGATAAAGATGGAGAACTGAAACGGATGCATATTTCACAAGTAAAGGTGTCATGTCATGTAGAATATTACCCCAAACAACATATATTTGAGAAAATTTCGCCCAGCTGAAACAAGGAAATATATTTAGTGGAAGAAAAGAAAAGGTAATCAGATATGAGAAAAGTTGTATTGTTTATGTCGGGCTAAAATTGTCCATATAAGTAGACTCGTTTCAAAAAGGTTAAATAGAACTATTCTCTATTCCAGATTACTTCTGTAGTTAATGAGCTAAAAGAACCTTGGTCTATGAGATTATATTGGGGGAAAAAATTCTCAGACCAAGAAAATGTACTTTGATTAGTTGCTGAATGAATTTCAATTCAAAATGTTACATGGGATTATTCCCACCAATCGGGATTCGCTTTGGTTTGGTTTTCACTGATTTTTTTGTTTACGTTGGACTATATGTGCAGATTTTCCATGGGAGTGACTTTGGCTTGAGTCATGAAACCGTTACGAAGCCTTGCATTGGGTATGTACTGTATTGCGTTACACACAATGGTGTGTTTATTTTTTATCTGGCAAATGGGTGGTATGGCATTACCCCACTCTGATTCTTCTTTGGTTTATTTGGCCTATACGTTATTTTTAGAGATTTCTAGTTCTGTATTTGTAGTTGATATGTATATATATATATATATATATATATATATATATATATATATATATATATATATATATATATATATATAATGTTAACAGGACATCGATGCAAAGCAGCTTTGCCGATTCGATTGTTTATTTTTCAATCATGTATAAATATGTTAAATTAATACAGTTTTAGGGGAATGATTATAAGACCCATTTCCTGCTATTAACGCTCCCATCAAGTATTATTATCCAAGCTGAATATCAATAACGGCCGATTCTATAATAATAAGCGCGCACTCCTTTCATGGTATAATGTACAATAAAACAAATTCATGAGTAGGCAATACTACATTATAAGAGTGCGAACCTTTTCATTTATTATAGGTTGTATAGGTTAATGTGTCAGAGGCTATTCACTTCATGTATCCATCCATTTGAAAATCTTGACATAAATGAACATTTGATTTAAATCGCCATTAAAAAAAAATTATTCCGTCCTTGAACTCAATAAAAATGAAAGGAACATTAAAATACTTTTCCGTGCATCATCATGATACTGTATATAGTCCTATATGGTGGGCAAATGTTACGATCAATAATCACAACCTTCCCACCTTGAGTTTCGACACAATTTTTGTTCACTTGATCGCTCGGAACTTTTAAGAAATGATTGTCACAGAGACACAGACGCTATGTTCAGCCCTCTCAATTTTCTTTTGCTCATTGCACCACTGATCAGCAAATTGCACAGCGCTGCTATGCACGTTCAAGTCCAATAATGATATGTCGACAATCATAATTTATGCTTGTGCATACAGTCACCTATACGAGGGAATAGCCTAGTATCGCCTTGTCTTCCGTCTGAAACATGGATAATTGAAGAATATCTGAATACACCATTTTACGTTTATAAATTACATTGATACAGGGATTAATTTTCATTACTTCCATCTGAATTGCATAAGCAATAGTATTCTCCTTGCAAAGGTAAAATGCAAAGTGGAGGTAGATATTTGGACTATTCTAAAAAAAAAAAATAATGAAAAGGGAAATGTATAAATCGAATGCATTCTTACCTGATGGTTTCGCCATTTTTGATACGTCCAACTGTTTTAGCGGTTGTATGAAAAGCTTGGTGGAGCCTGCCTTGAATTTGTGAGATGTTTGAGAAATTGAGATGAACCCGGATGCTTTGTTGATAAAGCAGGTGGGCAATGAGAACGATGAACGGCGATGGGCGCTGCCTCTCGTGTGAAGAAGAGTGTGTGCGGTTACAATCCTCATGAACAAATTTGGCTATGAGATGATCGCGCGTTACAGCTTTGTGGGCGGGTCTGCTCGATGTGAGGCCAATGTCATGGTTAGTTGAAGCACATATCTATTCGTCGGGTTATACCAACGTACATCAAGACCTTTGCAATATAAATATCACAATTCAACGTGAATTTTTTTCTAGTTACAAATTGTGGACGCAATGTGACAGAGCCCTTGACGAATAATACGACGACCGAGCAGGCAGGAACTATACAGGGATTTTATTCATTAGAAAGGGTCCGCTTAGCAGTGGTGAGACCAGGGGTGGGGTGATTTCCCTCCCAGCTACATTCGTTGCCCCTAAGTCAGTTGCCATCCCCCCAGAATTTTTTAAAACATTGAGGCAGAAATTTCAAAGTAATCTCCCCCCACACACACACATTGTCTTTTGCTGTCTACTTGCTCCACTTAGAAAATCCGCTTCTGAAGTTAAGATTACCCATCAGAGTTGAAATCATCCATAAAAGCATCATCGTTTGCAGTGTACATTAGGGTTAAGTTGGTGTGTAGTCATGACATTGGTGATACTAAAATTATAAAGAAGTTCCACAAAAGATTGATATTATGCTATACGTATTGTTCTTTCATGTAAGTGTGGTGTTATATGGTCTTCCTTTATAATAGGCAATCATAAAACACAAAAAGAAATTACTGTATCATTTATTTTTACAAATTAAATTAGTTTGAACAAAATTTGGCCGGAATGTTCATACACTCTATGGCTTGTGTGGAAATCTGGTTGATATGTCAACTCATACAGGGGTTAATGTGCATTCAAGGTAAAACTGTCATTCAAAAAAATCACATTTCAACTTAATGTTTGGGCCATTTAAGTTTTTAAAAAAATAATGTTCACTCAACAATTATTAAATTGTTAAACCTCTTAAGTTTTTACATTGTTGAGCTATATTTTGCTGAAAAAATACCTGATTTCATTTTAAAAAAAACATCGATTTTCAAAATTTCAAAATCTGTAACAAGATTAAAATTTTAAAATGGAGCTCAATGAATATTGTAAAAACTTAAGTGTACGGGGGTCGAGCAATAGGTGATTGCTAAAACTCAATTAAAAACCAAAAACAAGTTTGTCAAAATTATGTATCAAAATCCTCTCTGATGAGCATTGTAACGACAATCATTGGAAATGTAGTAATCATTGACGGATCGATAGATTTTTTTCTTCATACAATACTTAACCAATGATTTAAAAAACACTGACGCAAAACCTTTTTGTCTTCTAAGTTGCTTTATGTGTAAGGATTTTCTATATATTCACTTACTTGTCATATTGTCCCATTTACAAGAATCGTTGATCATTGGTAAAATAACTTTGTTGTTATTGTTGCGGCGTTTTGATATTAGTGTCGCCGTAATTTCGGTGCCTTGAAAAACAAAAATTCTTGACATGTAAATGGAATGTACCTGATGAAAAGATCTCAAATCATGCACCATGAAGTCAATAAAAACCCACCTCTTATATATCCTTGGATGTGTAGGCATGCCGATGATTGTGCAAACGCTTTCATCTCTATTAACATGGAGGCATCAAATTGCCCTTCCAAGATATCAAAGACACAATAATATAATAACATATTTTTCATATTGGAAAGCATGCTACAAACAAGCCTATGAATAGAATCATATCCATTTGTAAGATGTGTCAATGACTTCATCTTCCAAAACGTAATTCATTGGTGTATATTCGCGGAGCCAAATCCCATGAGGAATTCGTGTATTCGCAGGAGGAGAACCTTCACTTCTCTATGATCGCTACCGCCATGCTTCTATACATCCAAGTATGGATCCATACATCTCTAGCACGCGTTGACTGTACTGGTCGATGCATAAATACCATATTTCAATTTGTGTGTATGTGTGTGTGCGCGTGGTATATAATGCATGGTTAAGAGAGAAACAATTTTTCCACCAAAGAGCTGTTATGATATTAGAAAGGTCCCGAGAAAGGTGCCCCCCACTTTTAACATCTCATAATTCAATCCATTTTTTTTTTTTTTACTAATATTGAAAATGATCAAGAGAATGGAGAGTAAGTGAAGATCGAGAGAGCACACACCTATCAATCAACACACACACAAAACCCACATAACTCTATGGCCTATAAAGAACTGGGTTTCTTTTGACAAATTGAATCATCGGGGGAGCCTTGGCAGACCGGATACAATTATTGACGTTTATTCATCAATCTAAGTCCCAACACCTCAACTGAATTGATAATTTGAAATTTGACCCATTGTTGTTCTTATCAACATATTCAATGTGTAATTATAGCTTGCCGAAATTTTAATAATGTTGTTGATTATGAACTATATCTTGTGACACCGTTTAACGTATTTACTTTATCTTCTTCCATTATCTTCTGGATGTTTTTGTCTGCTAAAGAATAACCTACAATGCTACTATATTTGTGATTTCTGATATCAATTTTCGTTAATTATGATTTTCTTGTTGAATGTATTTCTATTTCGATGCTCGATATTTTTTCTATGATCAGTAATCATGGTAATGTGTTGGTTGAAATTATTTAGTTCCATCTACGAATATGTTGTAATTATAGTTAACTCTAAGCTTTGGTCCGTTGTATCATGTATCTATGTTTCTAACCCAAATAGATAAATAATTTATAAATAAATACATGAATAAATAAATAAATAAATAAATAAATAAATATATAAAACCCTTTTCGCAGTCTTGTTGCATAATAACCTATTCATTACCATTTGCTTCTTGTTTTTAATTTTTATAAAATTTTCTTTTATAAAATTACTTAGTACATTTTCATACCGATCAAAGGATGGTTGTATATACCATAAAAGAATTTCACTAAAAAATATAGCCAGTCTTCATTATTTTCCAAGAGTTGATTTTCTCAGTTGCTCCCATGCGGACAGTGTATGTTGGAGGAGATAGCATATCAATAGGCATTATAAAAAATATTCTTTTAAAAGAGAACAACAAACATTCGAAACAGTTGGGAGGTAAATCTATAATATAATTATATCCAGCCATTATTATTATCATAAACAAATTAATAAAATGAAATTGGCATAAACCAAGAGAGAGAGCCAGGATGGTGGGGTGGGGGGAGAGAGAGAGGGAGAGGGTGACGGAGGGGGAAGTGGGAGTGGGCAGCATATAGATATAGATATAAGTTGAGACTTATGGGAGTGCTTATACTTCGTATGCAGGGACCCAACAATGACCCGCGTCCATGGTTATGATTTTGTTGTCATAAACATTGAAATGGTTTGACAAAGCTCATATTATCAAAATATCGCTTCTCAATATTCCAAACAATGAAATAAGTCTGAATGTTGAATAGAGGTTTTTGATCGCCCGGGGAACTACTTTGTCCTACAGACCTGGCGTACAAAGAGTTCAGGATGTATGTATATATATATCTTTTATTTAGCATCGTGTGTGTCTTCCTGGGAGGTTAAAAAATACAAACAAAATAATGCAATCATTTGAGTCAAATTATCCAGGTGAGGATGTTGTGTAAAATCATCCCCACCCGTTTCCAGGTAAAGAAAAAGTGATGATAGTCTTTACATGATATAAAAACTTATGGTTAGTTTAATCATCATCCTCATCATTATTAAAATTCTATTCAATTAGCAGTTTTAAAGGCGCTCCAAAATGTAATTATAATACTGAATACTTATTCTCTAATAACCTCATATAGTATTGTAATTAGTTTGTTTATAATCATGGATGAATTAGTAATAGTATGTCACCACTTGTGTTTGTGGCACGTTGACTTATGTATATTTTCTTTGTGTTGTATGCATGCATGTAAACAAGGTGTATTTCTTTCAATTTTGACAGTAAAACAACAATATGTAAACAATTAACATTATAGTTATACATTAAATGATGAGATTAAGTCAGAATTTTATCGCTCTCAACATTTTTAAAATAGAAAAGTAGGAAGGGTGGTATGTGTACATTAATACTCACATTATTTACATAATCATATGACACACATACATACACCCAGGCATATAGATGAGGATTCGAAGGCACCTTTTTTTTCATAGGGTCAATTTTTTTGCTCGTTCGCTTCTATCGCAACTTTTCTTAAAAGTTGCCCCACATGCCATATTCTGTACCCCCTAAATGTTTGGCTCTTTACGTCACTGCACACACCTAACGATACACGCAACCTACCACCCACTACACACTCACATGCAACTCTACATCATACAGTTGGTCGAAGGAATCATCCCCAGGCATCAAAAACATAACTACACTTTTTTTTTTACGTCGTGAAATACTTCAACATTTACTTGCAGTAACGCCGGTATCGCAATCGAGTCTCCTCTGAAAGAACTTCTTTAAGAAGTACTCTGAAAGTTTTCAATCACAAATAACGACAAATCGATATCATATGAAAATGCTAATTTTGGTGGTTTTATTTTAGTTACTTACAAACCATCACCATAATGATATCTCAACAACTCATTCATTTAAAGGTAAAACACGATAAAGAAAAGAACGTGGTATAAAATTCAAACACAATAGAACACAATAACATAAGTGGGAAAAAGTAGACCTCTATTGGTCTATCTCAGCTGCACTATTAAAGTGCATAAACTAAGAGAATAGAGACATTAAGAATTGCAAGATAGAAGGAATAAGAGAAGAGGAAGAATAAGAAGAAGAAGGTAAAGAAGAAGGTGAAAAAGAAAAAAAGAACAGGAAGAAGGAGAAGGGAGAGGAGGGAGACACAAATTATCTAAATGTAAAAAAAAAGCAAAATTTTATGAAAGAAACACAGGAAAAGGAAGAAATCCGAGGAGGATGTGAGGAAAACGGGGTTATCATTATATAATCATGTATCAAAATGTAAATAATAAACATAGACGTGAAGTTTTCTCGAGGATTTTTTTTTCATGTTATCTTTGTGTAAACATGAAACTTTGGCGAGACTAAAAAAACGACAAAACACATCTGTAGTTCTATTATATTCTTCATTTTTGCTATAGGCCCCCTTTCATCAATAAAATCAAATAAATCCAGATTGGCTAGTATGGTTACTGACTAGACACTGAATCTGTAATTAGACCCGAAATATCACAATTCAAAGCCTATATATAGTTTCAAATAATTTGACATTTAAAATTTAGGATTTAAATTAATTCGAGTGTTTGACCGGTCAGTAATCACAGCCGAACTAGCTTTATTTTAAAATCATACATCTACTTTCACATTAAAAAAATATATTGAATATTTTCTTTACAGAAGGAAAACCAAAACAGTAAACCTCACATCAAATGAAAATTATATTTCATCTCCGACATATAGCATATTTTTCTTCAAATGAAAAAAAAAAACAGCAAATCGACCACAATTAGAAATGGGATGAAAAGTATTGGAAAGGTTAGAGTATAAATACAACATATTAATATGAAAGGTTAATATTTACAGAACATAACATATAGGTCTATATATTGATAAGATGAATATATTAGACAAAACACCTTTAACATATATTATTTTACCGAGACACTGAGTTAATACCATTATCGTGATTATTGGATGTGGTGTTCGAGGTAATAGTTGAATATAATCAAATAATAAGGTTGAGAAAAGGGAGGGTAAGATAAACGAATTAAAGGGGTATTCCAGGCTGAATATATATCTAAAGAAATATATTGGACTTTAACTAGCAGAACTCTTCAAATTTCATTGAAATCTGATTAACAGTTTTGTCAATAATTTGTAAAAATAGTTATATGCCGGCCTTCATGAATATGCAGTAGATAGGCTGGTGATACCATGTCCCCACTTTCCGTTTTCTTATTTTATAAACATAGAATCCAAATTATTTCATTTTTTATACACATATTTTGTAAAGGCATGACTCCTGTTACAAAGTAAATTTCAATAGTTAGAAGGTGATTTTATCAGCTCGCTCATTGCATATTCACGAGGAGGTACAAAGCCCTGGTTCACAGAAAATAATGCAAAACTTTGAATGGTCATAAGTAAGTTTGTTATTCCTCATCCAATTTTGATGAAATTATCAATGTTTCATTTTACGTGATATTATGTTAAAATAAAAAAAATTCAGCCTGGAGTACCCCTTTGAAGGAAGATAAATATTATAACGGATTAGATGGGAGGAGACATGAGAAGAGAGTGGTGGGATCAATGCACCATCCTCATCATGCATCTCTAGAGATGCGGACAATTTTTTGCGAAAATCTGTCTAGTGTTTGCTGATGACACATTTTCAGTAGGTCATGACAAGGACAGATAAAAACATCTAAACTTTGCATTCAGTAATGATAATGAGCAAAACAAAACTAATGAAAAAGTACAAAATACCAATGTCCTGTATCTTTCAAACAAAGTTTGATTCTAAAACCATTTCAAACATATTATTTCCTCTTTAAAAAACATAGAAATTAAACTAAACTCTCAAACACAATCATGAAACAATAACACGCACACTATAAAAATGAAAATATAAAGTATTATCCAAACAGTAAAACTCGCCCCACACTGTGCGACTGGCTGCGGCTGGAATATTGTGAAATTGCAGGACGTTTTTACAAAATGCAATTCTTTCGAATTATACATCCTGAATATTGCTTATGATACACGGAAGCTTTAAAGTGCCATCAACGTGATCAACTTGTCGAGATGGTCAGATTTATATCTCGCTCTCTTGACAAGTTGATGGTAATTATTTTAATGCGAGAATCGCGGTAACGTCTCAGCATTCACAGCTGGCCCTCGACAGGCACAAACCTTTATTCCAGAGTTTGGCCATTTCAATGGGTTAATAACATGGCGCATAATGCTTTGTTAGGCAAGCCCAATTTTAAAAAGAAATTGCGCCATGTTGGTAACCAAGGGCCTTTTCACACGTGAATCTTGAATCATCATTGTAAGGATGATAGCTATTGTAATCCTGACTGTGATAGCGTTCATGATTCTCATCATGTTCTAGTTTGGTTTCACACGTGCTAAATATTCGCCATTAGCCTTATTTTTCACTGGAATCATCATTCAAATTACGATTTTTTTTACCGTGTGAAAGAGCGGCAAATGAAAATGAATTGGCCAAACTCTGTAATAAAGGGCTCTGCGACAAGTTTAATCGACTTAATCCTCTCTCTGATTTGATGACTGGAATGCTAAAAACTGAAAGCAATTTCCATATTCATGTTCAAATGACAATTCTGAAGCAGAGGCAATGTACAATTTGAAACTGCACATCAAATCTTATACAATTTATATTAAAATACAGTAGCATTCAATCGCAGTGATGACCTTTTTTGTGGGGGGGGGGTGCGGGTGGTCAAATAGTTGGGACAAAATGCAGCCCTTCTGATAAAACCTAGATTTGCGCCTCTATAGCTGATTGAAATACTAGTTCTACAAGAATTCATATACCACACATAAAATATATCTTATCCATGTCATACACAAGTCATGTGAAGAGCTCACTGAAAAATCATAACTACATTGTTTAAGATAAATTATCTAGATGACTTACTTTTGACTCAAGAAATCCTTGATTTTTTTTCGTATTATATTCTGTAGTTGTCTAATCAGGCTTACGATAAAGGGTCTATGACAAATGCATGTACATGTATAATTTCCAAATTTTAAGATATTGCTTCCACACATGTACAATCTTTCCTAATTATTGATTTAAAGATAATTCTTTTTCAAAATTAATTTCTAGCAGTAAGTATGATATAATGCATATCATTTCTTCAACCTTGGCATATAAATCTAGCAGTGCTACCCGATTATCGTAAAAGAGAGACGTCTTAACCTTGTATAAAAAAGAATAATCTATCGTTATTATCATTATTGTAAATTGCCCATAAATTTAGATATAGAATTCATTTTCATGATACGAATATTTCGAAAATACATAGGCCTACTGTATATTTTATATGTGTTGATAATTGTTTCATATTTGTGCTTTCAATTTCAGGACAATTTCAGTCTATGATGAAAATAAATCTTCCATTATAAAAAATGATTAATTTCATTGCACCAGTCAGATATAATGATAATTTGACAAAATATTTCAGAACAATATCATGTATCCATAATCCCCAACATTCATGATATTCAAATGTATCCATATCGTTGTAAGCATTCTAATAACAAGGTAGCACTTTCCTTGACTCCATAATAATTTAGTTGGCGTCCAAGCATGTTGTTGACACAAACTGTAAAGTTAATCTGAACAAAATCCATACACAGTATGGAATGCTTGAAAAAAAAGAGACTGTTTCTATTATGGCAATAATACCAATACGTTTTCACGATTCAATTGACAACAGTGTCGCAAATTGGAGAATACAAACCCACAATAATCCAACAAATATTCACTTCCTTTCATGATTATTGATACCGTAGAGAACTTTTAATGAAAAGGAAAACTAAAATATAAAGTTAGTTTAATATTTAATTTATTTTATATATATATATAAATATATATATATGTGTAAAGTTATACATGTACAACAGCTTTGGCAACTCTTTTATCTAAATATTGTAAAGAAATGGATGAAGAGAACAATGGTAGGCGTAGCTTAAATCAAGGTTCCCCAGAACTGTCTACCCTTTGGAAAAATTGGTGATGCCGAAAAAATGTCCCTGCCGGGAATCGAACCCGGGCCCCCAGCTTTGAACGCCGGTGCCTTAACCGCTAGACCACAGAGACGGGTGAGTGGCTAAGGCGACCCCGATCCAATTGACCGTCAGATAGACAGATTTTCGGCACTTTACCAATTATAATTTCCTTTGTCGGGTGAAGGTGGGTTTCGAACAATATATATATACAGTGCGTCCCACAAAAAACGAAACCGAGATTTATCGATGATTTATCATAACTTAATCATAAATACAATAGACAAATGACCTACCATTTTAAAGCTCAGAATCTCCTCTTTCATTTAAAATTACTTAGATTATTTCTCATTCACGCATGAGTGAGCAAAAACAATTTGAAGAGGGGATACCAAAAAGTCATTTGGCGGGCTGTATCTGGGTTTCAAAAAGAAAACCACATTTTTAAAAAGTTCAATATCTGCTCTTTAATTTGATACCTCAATTACAGAAAATGGTCAAAAAATAACAAAGTTCTGGTTATTTGAAATAAGGCTTGAATTTCAATAATTTCATAAAATAAAGAGGTTTTTCAGGCTAGCGTTCAAACTCACTCGACGCTCCGTTTTGTTGACGATCAGCCATGCATTAAGTCTTTTGTTAACCATGCGATAGCTTCTGTGGGAAACCGGTGAAAACACGTTATTTAATGAAATTATGGAAATACAAGCATTGTTTCGAGGGACCATAACTTTTTTACTTCTTGACCATTTTTTGTGATTAAGGTATCAATTAAAAGAGCAGATATTGAACTTTTTAGGCATGTGATTTTCTTTTTGAAATTCAGATACCCCCCGCCAAATGAGTTTTTGGTATCCATTCTTCAAATTGTTTTTGCTCACTCATGCGTGAATGAGGAATAATCTAAGTGATATCAGCTGAAAGAAGAGATTCTGAGCTTTAAAATGGTAGGTCGTTTGTCTATTGTATTTGTGAATAAGTTATGATAAATCATCGTTTAATCTCTGTTTCGTTTTTTCTGGGACGCACTGTATATATATATATATATATATATATGTTTATATAATATATGTATATATATAAATGTGAAAAATTATACATGTACAACAGCTTTGGCAACTCCTTTATTCAAATATTTTGTGAAAGAAATGGATGAAGAGAACAATGGGAGGCGTAACTGTTCCCCAGAGCTATCTGCCCTTTTGGAAAAATTGGTGATGCAGACAAAAAATGTCTTTGCCGGAAATCCAACCTGGGCCCACAGCTTTGAACGCCGCCGGCCCCGGTGCCTTAACCACTAGAACACAGAGACTGGTAAGTGGCAAGGGCGACCCCGATCAGATTGACCGTCAGATAAACAGATATTTGACACTATACCGATTATACTTTCCTTTGTCGGGTGTAGGTGGATTTTGAACATGTTCTCTTCATCCATTTCTTTCACAAAAAGCTGTTGTACATGTATAATTACTCACATTTGTAAATTTTTCCCATACGTGTACTGTGTCTAAAGGCCACCGCACACCTTACGACCCGACTGGTTGGCGACTGGCTTGCGACTGAGAGAGGGGAGATGAATCGCAAGGCAGTCCAAAGCCACGACACCGCACACCTTGCGATCCGATTTGCGACTCACGCATGCGCTTTTTGGCATAACAACAAAGAGAATGCGTTTACTACTGCGTATGCGCGTTGTTTATCATATACGCGTCGTGCAACTCTGCTGTCTGATTGGCTGGAATTTGGATTGAGCTTGCGATCCAGTCATAAGGATTCGACATGTCAAATCCTTCCGATTTTCCTTGCGACTTGTCTCTGACCGGTCTGCGACTCTGAAGCTGACATGCGCTGACGTCACATCTCCCCTCACTCAGTCGCAAGCCAGTCGGCGACTGGTCGGGTCGTAAGGTGTGCGGTGGCCTTAAATGCCACCGCACACCTTTACGACCCGACTGGTATCCGACTGGCTTGCGACTGAGTGAGGGGAGATGAATCGCAAGGTAAGCCTCGATACCGCACACCTTGCGATCCGACCAGGATCCGACTACCATGCTGTCTGCGACTCACGCATGCGCTTTTTGGCATAGCGGCAACTGAGAAAGTGCGCTTACTACTGCGTATGCGCGTTGTTTATCATATACGCGTCGTGCAACTTTGCTATCTGATTGGATGGAAGTTGGATTGAGCTTGCGATCCAGTCATAAGGAATCGACATGTCAAATTCTTACGATTTTCCTTGCGACTTGTCTCTGACCGGTCTGCGACTCTCAAGCTGACAAGAGCTGTGACGTCACATCTCCCCTCACTCAGTCGCAGACCAGTCGGGTCGTAAGGTGCGCGGTGGCCTTATGGCATGGCGGCTTGTCATTGTTCAAAACCCACCACGCCTACCATTGTTCTCTTCATCCATTTCTTTCACAATATAAGATAAGTCGATTATTTTCTGCATTTCTCAAGATTTTAAATAAATCAGCGACAACCAAAACAGTTAAGCGCGATATTTGCTCTTAAGACAATCGCCCATCCTCCAACATTCTCTAAAATTAAATGGTGGTATTTAACACTAGCGGATCCAGGTAGGGGCACAGCCGGCCCATGCCCCTCCCCTTTTAGAGAATCCTGGGTCCGCCCCTTGTATTTAGGGTTGTGTTGGTTTTTTTGTGTTCAGAATCCTTTGAGGATTTGGATTAAACAAGTTATAGGTAAATTAATGTATTTGCAGCAAACAGTGATTTCATGGGAAAGTCTGTAAATATCAAGGTCAATTGTCTTGACATCATAGTAGGTATAGATCTGGGCCCCTTCTTACAAAGAATTGCAATTGATCTCATTAACCACAGGTACGGAAAGCCAGCATCGTCAACATATAAAGTGCATGTTTGTTAAAATTGTTTTCTAGATCATATGTTTATTTATATATTCATATCTTTTTCTTGACAATTTCTCGTAGGAAAAGTTATGGCATTGATGAATTTCCATATACTTGAGGTTGATTGGATCAATCACAACTCTTTTTTAAGACGGGACCAAAGTTCGATTAAACATAAACCCAACTGTGAATGAAATCATGAAATCTAAAATGAAAAGTGATCACACTGGGGATTACAAAGATAAACATTTGAGTGGTGACAATGTATTATTTCCTGTAAAAAGACCCGAAATCGGATGCAATACCATGCTAGTTTTGTCAATATATATATACATATATATAATATATATATCCACTTGGTATGGGATTGGTTGAGGTTTCCAAAAGTGCTCAATGCCGGGGCAGAGCAATATATATATTCATACCTTGGTCAGTTCGGTCTGCTACCGTCGGTTTCACGCTTTCGGCGATCTTCATATATCATGTATATATATATACATATACTGTATATATATTTATATATATATATATATATATATATATATATATATATATATATATATATATATATATATATATATATATATGATGCTATGCTATATAATGCTATGAAATAACAATATTAAGAAAACGGAGCATAGCTCTCATAAATCAAATGCAAAGTCACACTCTTCGTCAGTGCCCATGGTGTGAAAAAAAAGAATTCAAAATTCGTTTCTGAAACACTTTGTGAAAAGCAAGTTTGTTCATTTCTTAGAGCTATGCTCCGTTTTCTTTAAAATCTATGATTTTTATGCATTCTATTCAATCAATTGTGATTGATAAACAATATAAACACTTTGGAGTCATTTCTGTTCAACTCATTTAAATCGTTACCACAACTGGCATTTGTGTTTTTTTTAGATTAGGATAAGCTTTGAAGTTAAGTTTGGGTTTATATTTGGCTTAATGTGTGTATTTTCAGTAGGAACAGTTGTTGCCGGAACAAATGTCATGGACCCAATAAAACATGAAATCACTTGAAGTTATCAGACTTGAATGATGATACAATTATTGGGTATCTATGTCTATGCATCACTGTACACTATTATTATTATTTTTTTTTTTATTACAGTTGGTATATGTCATGTACACACTAAAAAGGTTTAACCCAATATTGGGTAAAATGGGAACATTGGTTAGGTAAAAAGATATATTTATACCATATATTTTGTAAATTTTACGCAATGTCGTGTTGAAATTTACCCTTAAACATGCATTTTGACCAATATGGGGTAAAACAAAATTACCCAGCAAACATGCATGTTCCCTTTTTAACTAATATTGGGTAAATTTGTCAGTGTTTTTAGAGCGTACATGTACATGATGTAGATGTTCCATAGTCAAATCGTTGATACATGTCTGTGGGCAACGCATTATAAATATTCCACAAAGAAAGCGTAATTACTGGGGTTTTTCTTTTGTCAATTTGAACGAGTGTTTCCGGGTTTTTTCGGGGGGGGGGGGGGTGGTCTCCACACTTTATACAGATACTTACCATATGAAGACGTTTTCCAGGTGTTTGTTAGGCTAGCTGCTTGCGATTGTAATGTTTGTGCCTCAATCTTGAAAATGTCCATACTTTGGTAAGCGGTCTATTCGTCTCCATGAAATTCAATTCAAGGGTTATAATGACTCCAAATTGCAGATGTTGACCAGTAACATTGGCAATGTACTCGTTTCTTGATATGCTTGTGGGAGATTAGTCCTCGTCTTTTGATGAGTTAATTTTTCATAACCGCGAAAATTGTCACTTAAATGAATTCTTTCAAGCTCCAGATTTGCCATCATTGGCCAAAATCTCGACATGTTCGATGGAGATTTGTTTACGATGCGATGGCCAACATACATACATATTTTCAAGAGCTTCCCTTCTCAGAGGCTATCCTACTTCACTCATATCTCGAATATAACAATGATTATACCGGTACTTGTGTATATAGCGCTCAACACGAGGTCTCTACGCGCTCTACCGTAATGCAGCATTATTGCCCTTTCTCTAGTCGAGAAGCTGTTACGCGCACTGCGTTTTCAACGTATAAATTCCTGCCAGGTACCTATTTACCTCACCTGGATTGGGTCGTGGATAGGTCCATGATTGAGTGTAGTACATTGTGGATCAATTTCTTGCGGAAGGAAATTACGCCATGGCAGGGATTCGAAACCCACAATCCTCTATAAAGTCCGGAGACTAACCCAACATGCCCAAAGGGCCACAACGCTCCAATATATTATACAGGCTGAACGAAATGGCTAATCCAGGTGAGTGTGTTGGGTCAGTAGCATCTAGTGCCTCAAACAGTCATATTTCTAAATTTGTCGTTCCCCTGTGTTCATTTGCTGTTAATTTTTTTTTTAGATCTGTAAGTTATTGGTTAGTTTAAATGTCTGAATATTTCAATGCCTTAAGTCTGATGCTGGATTTTCTTCAGGGAGAAAATTTAATTTTAATTTTAACTTAAAATTTAGATAAATCTTTCAAAAGAAATATATGTATTAAAATCGCAGTATAAAATATCTATATAGAATCCAGGTACGGTTAACAAACTGTTTTTTTTTTCTCCCTGAAGAAAATCCAGCATCAGAATTCATAGAACTCACGAGAAATCCTTATTCATAAGACCATCCTATTTAACCAGTAATAGGCAGCTGCTGTTTATGATAAAACACCAGGATCGTAGAAAGCAAAATAAGTTCCGGTTAAATTGGTAAGTTAATGTCAGCTTATCCATAGGCACATGGTAAGGTAGTCATGTCCCCTCTTCTTTCTCCCCTCTCTTCTAATATATATCTCCCTCTTTTTCTTTCCCTCTCCCCTAAAATCCAGTGCTTGTTTACTTATACTTGACCCTTCCTTTATTCATAACTTTTTCTTATGAGACTGAAATGACTAATGCTAAATTTTTATGACATAGTCAATATACATTTACTTTGAACTGTATTTGAGTAAGCTTTACTTGGTTTCATACAGTTTGATGCTTTTACAGGTAGTAATTAAGATGAATTTATTAATTGGTTCGTATTACGAGAAATTGGTCAATAAACCTGATGTATTCAAGTAGTCATAGTTTCTAACATTATTGGTTTCTCACATCAAGTAATTAAATATACATGAAAAAAAAAATGGGTGAAAATTTCACCAAACATTCAAATCGATCTTTAGTTTTCATTGTGGAAATCAGTTTTTATGCTATTTAGTTTATGGATGACGTTTAAAAAACATAAGTCACTATTCGTCTTGCTGTTGCTCTTGGGTTTCCGGAAGTGCTTGATCTTCCTTTGTTTCACATGTTGCTCTTAGCTTCTCTGGCAACAGACCGTTGACGTCTTCTCCTTTCAGGAGAGCCTTCTCGAGGTTTACGAGGAGCTTGACACCGTCTACGAGTTGTTGGACAAGGTGGACTTCCGAGTAACCAATGCGATCCGAGTTGGAAATGTCAAAGGTGCCGTCAGTTGAGGCAGTGTCTACGCCTCCTGTACCTCTCTTCTGTAGACGCATGTGATCAAGGATTTGATCAAAGCATTGCTGTTGGCTCAACAAAGGGATCTTCACATGAACACCAGCACGGAGTCCTGTGCCCAGGTTGGATGGACAGGTCAGCACATAACCAAGATGCTCATTCCACATGAATTGGTACCCCTTGGATTTGATGGATTCTTCAACCTTTTTCAGGCCATCGCAGAACCTCTCAAACACCCTCTTCATGTTTCCTCCTTTTTCCATAGAGATGACTCGAGTATGATCTTCTTCGTTGATCCAGACAAGGAAATTCTTTTCATCATTGTGCCAGATACCGCGACCTTGTGGCCAATCACGTGCCATATTGGCACAAAGCAATAGTGGGGATACGGGTTTGTCAAAAAGGAAGTGGTCAGCGATTAACTTCTCTTGCTCTTCATCTGTCATACCGGTGAGAGGGTAGTACCTTCCTTTCAGGGGTCCACTCAGCGTTGCTAATGCTTCAGTTGTAATCTTCTCTACTTCTGCACGCTCTGCTCTGGTGCAACATGGTGGGAGTGCTAAGCCACGAATGCAACGACCAGTACGTACACGACATGACAAAACGAAGTCAGGATCCAAATCTTCTCCACCTTTAAGTTCGGTTGCATTGAGGTTGGTCGGGTGTTTGGCATCAACAGCGTATCCACCATGCCTAGCACGTATAACCGGGTCGAAGAGAGGAGCGAATAGCTGATAGCACTCTTCATCTCCTGCTACCAAACCAACGGTCATGATGTAAGGGTGTCCAGGATTGTCAACTCCGGTTTGGATGCAGTCATTGAGGGTAACTCCACCTTTTGTCTTCAAGTTGCAGAGTTTGTTGTAAATTTCTTCCGTCATGCACTTGGCCATCCAATTGTTATGCTGAGAGAAATCAGGGTAGTCAGAACTGAAAGGCTTTATTGGTGCCTTGGGGCGGCATTGCTCTGGTAGGAGATCAAAGATGTCCTCTCCCTTCTCTAGTTGTTTCTCCATTTTGATGAGAAGCTCAACACCATCAACAACGAACTGAACTTGTTGTACTTCTGATGAACCAAGTCTATCGAGGTTAGAGATGTCAAAGGTACCATCAGTTGAGGCAGTATCAACTCCACCTGTACCTCTCTTCTGAAGACGTAGGGCTCTTAGGATTTGATTGAATCTTGGATACTTGCTCAGAAGAGGTATTTTGACATGGACGCCTCCACGTAGCCCGGTTCCTAAGTTAGAAGGGCAAGTAAGTACATAGCCAAGATGTTTGTTCCACATGAACTCCTTGCCATCCGTCTTGATCATCTGCTCAAACTTTTGCAAGCCTTCACAGAATCGCTTAAAGACTGCTCTCATGTTTCCTCCCTTCTCCATAGAGATTACTCGAATATGATCTTCTTCATTGACCCACACCAAGAAGTTCTTGTTGTCGTTATGCCAAATTCCTCTTCCTTGGGGCCAATCACGATGCATTCTTGCGGCTGTAAGAAGAGGAGAAACTGGTTTGTCAAAGAGAAAATGGTCTTCTATCAATTGTGTTTGTGTTTCATCGGACATTCCTTCCAGTGGATAGTATTGGCCCTTCAACTCGCCATCGAATTTATCTAGAGCTCCTGTCGTAATCTTCTCGACGGCAGCTCTCTCTTCCACAGTGCAATGCGGAGGGAGACCATATCCCCGAATACTGCGTCCTGTGCGAACTCGACAAGACAGTACATACTTCGGATCCAGGTTTTCTCCTCCTTTGAGATCTGCATGATTTATGTTGGTTACATGGACAGCATCTTTAGGGTAACCTCCGTGTCGTGCATCAATCACTGGGTCAAAGATGTCAGAGAAAACGTCATATGATTCTTCATCTCCTGCAACCATTCCGACAGTCATGATGTGGGGATGACCGGGATTCATGACTCCCGTTCGAATGCAACCATCTAGAGTAAAGCCACTCGGTGTCTTTTTGTCCTTGAGATTTTTCCAAATATCATATGTCAGACAGTGGGCGAGATGATTGCTGTGTTTTGATAAGTCTGGATATCCTTCTTTTGCCTGCTCTGCACGAACCATCGCTGGGTCGCGAGGAATCTTGCTACCGATATCTTTCTTCTTTTCCAAGGCCTTTTCCAACTCAATCAGCTTTGTGACACCATCAATCACCGATTGAACCTGTTGTATTTCGGATGTGCCAAGACGGTCAAGGTTTGAGATGTCAAATGTACCATCAGTGGATGCTGTATCTACACCTCCTGTTCCCCGTTTCTGAAGACGATAATGCTTAAGAATGGATTCGAATCCAGGATGCTTGCTGAGAAAAGGAATCCTGATGTGGACTCCTGCACGTACACCTGTACCGAGATTGGATGGACAGGTCAATACATATCCCAAATGTTCATTCCACATGAATTCATAGCCCTTTGATTTGAGCGCATTCTCAACTTTCTTGAGACCATTACAGAATCGTACAAATACATTCTTCATGTTGCCGCTTGATTCCATGGAAATGACTCGAGTATGATCTTCCTCATTGACCCAAACCAGGAAGTTCTTATCGGCATTGTGCCAGATTCCTCTTGCATCAGGCCAATCACGGGCCATGCGAGCCGATGTAAGCAATGGAGAAACTGGCTTATCAAATAAGAAATGGTCCGCGATCAGTTTTTCCTGCTGTTCATCTGTCATGCCTGTAAGTGGATAGTACGTGCCTTTCAGAGGACCGTCTAGAGTCGCCAGTGCGTCTACCACCAGTTTCTCTACGTCTCGTCGTTCAGCTCTCGAGCAGTGTGGTGGAAGGCCGTAACCTCTAATGCAGCGGCCAGTTCGAACTCTGCATGAAAGTACATAGTTTGGATCAAAGTCATCCCCTCCTTTGAGATGATCTGGGTCAAGATCAGTCGTATGTTTCGCGTTTCGAGGATAACCATTGTGCCTTTTATTAATAACTGGATCAAAGAGGTCAGCAAAAAGATCGTAACATTCTTCATCTCCAGCCACCAATCCTACAGTTTTGATGAAAGGATGTCCTGGATTGTCCACACCAGTCTGCATGCATTCATCCACAGAGTAACCAGAGAGAGTCCGAAGGTTACATATTCTGTTGTAGATAGAAGGCCTCAAAGACTCTGCCAAGTAATTGTTGTGCTTGCTAAGGTCGGGGTAATTGGAATCCGGTCTGTTAAATAAAAACAAGGGATTACAATCAAATCGGTTTGCCACCAGAAGCATTAGAGAAATAAAACAAATACAGAAACAACGTAACATTTACTTCCTTACTTTGAATCAGTTTTACTTTACTAGATGATAAAATAACTTATGTATGTAGAAATATTTACATTATGTATTTTATCTGATCTCTTGAGGGGAAAAATTAATTTCTTAGTCCTAATTTTCAGTATTGCAATACTTAAAGACTGCACGTATTTTAGTCCATCATACGCTTTATTTGTATAATCTGTTGGGTCGAAATACATTGCAAAGAAGATAAAGAGTGGGATGTTGCACATATTACATATAAGTAATACAAGTAATAACCCTTGTTTAAACAGATCTTAATTTTCAATCCGAATGAATGAATGAATATAGGGCATTACAAAGACAAACGGAAATAAAAATGTCATTAATAACAATCAACATATATAAATTAGTTACTGGCATATAAGAGCATAATAAGATATAAACACTGAATCATTATATTTGGATACTGTGGGTTGGATGGGTTTACTGGAGGAAAACAAGCCTGACAATTTTGATTGGTAATTCAAAACTTTAGGAGAATATTGGTTTTCATCAAGTTGCAAGGAGACTGACCATCGGTAGCCAATAGGAATAAAGCGATGATAACATGAATATTCTACATGAACATTCTACATGTATGCAGTTCTAATTAAATTACCACATGAAATAGAAGGTTTGAACGAGAAATGTATTGTCAATGCGGTGGTTCCACAATATTTATAGTACAGAATTATTTCCATCTGAAAAGCTATACCCAGCTAGCCCGGACAGCAAGGCCGCTTTTGAACATAACCAAACAGGAGGTTCAGTAATCATCTTGCGATACACTCGGAGTGATCTATTACAGTATACGCATATTAACATGATTACTGTTATAACTTAGCAAGTCAATGGACATAGATTTGTCCATATTGGTGGATTTAACCTTTTCGTCCAGGCAATTACAAGATATAAAATAAAGGGAAATAACAAAAAGGATAACACGCTACTTATTACTTTTTCCCTTTTATTTCATTTTTTTCTTTCTTTTCCTTTTATTAAATTAATTTAATGAATTTTTTTTTTTGGGGGGATGGGTTCTTCCTAAAAAGTAGATAAACTATGATGCCACGTGATAACTGAAAACTTACACTACATCTACTTCTGCTTCTTTGGTAAGTTCCTCGGTTGCTCCTGCAAGTTCATCTTTCTTGCTTTCTTGTGTTTGCCTGAAGAAAGAAAAGATATTTTTAATCATCCGCTTTTCTTTAAAAAAAAAATCAGTGTTTTCACATCTTGGAATGTGTGACATTAAAATGCTCAGATTTAACGTTATGGTGATAAATTCACAATTCCGCAATATCATATTTCTCTCTGTGTTAACATGGACTCTCTGTTATATCCTTCAAAAAAATATCCACATCTGTTAAAATCATATAACTTAAAAAAAGTGGGGAAACAACATTTGATCAATTGCAATACATGCACAAAAGAGGAGACATTGCATGACTAAAATATTATAACATTTTGATAAATCCCAACAAAAAGAAAGTGAAACGCCTTCGGAAGTCTCGTCTGTATTTCAGTTTAATATAGCAGCGATGCTGACTTTGAAAATAGCATAAATAAATAATTTTTCAAATAGAGAGAGAAAAAACTTATTCATTTGATAATGAAATCCTAGGTTCGCTGATCTCAAATTACCTTTGATCTTTGCGCAGTGTCTTGAAACTACACTCGTCCATTTGCCGATAAATGATCACCATTATATAACAGTAATATAGAATACTGACTTATATTTGCAAAATTATCTTACAAATTCAAAACCCTATGTTAGATAAGTTTTTGATGTTGATTCCACGTGCATGGTCAAAGTTTGTGGAACCAAACTGACATTTGACCTTGATCATGTTATCTGCATGACAAGTCAGATGGTCGGTAAAACTTGATTACCCTTAAGTCCGATTTTAATGAAATAGGCCTTTATACTATCACTGTTATGATACTTCAAAAACTTAACCTTGGTTAAGATTTCAATGACCTGTGACCTTGATCATGTGACCTGAAACTCATGTAAAATGATCCGTGATACTTGGACACTTTTTTGTCCAAGTTTCATGAAATATGTCAACATAATTTCTGATAATATTCAAAACCTCAACAAAAACTTAACCTAGATACATTAAAGATGTACACACTAAGAAATGGGGGGGGGGGGGTTCAAATTTGAACGCAAAGGGTTGGTACAATAGAAGCACCCAAGGGGGTGCTGTGTATAATTACTCATTTGTGCACCTTTAAGTACTTGTATATCAAATTAAAGGGGAAGGAGAGAAAGAATGATACTATCAAATCGTTTTACATACAGGAGTTGTCGCTCATCACATTACAAAAATATAATTTAGTAGTCATACGGGAAATATATAATAAAATATTTTAGCTTACTTGTTCTTAGCGGGTGTTGACTTTGAGTTTTTCTTTTCCATTCCGGCAGCCGGTTGACCACCTGGTGCTGAAGAAAATTAATCAGAATTATCGTCAATTATTGAAATATAAGTAAATCAAGAGAGTGATAGGATTGAATGTTTTTACACATATTATATTGACCCAATGGTAACGTAGGATGTTTTATCTACTAAAATAATTTTAAAGGAAAAGTCCACCCCAACAAAAAGTTGATTTGAATAAAAAGAGAAAAATACAACAAGCATAACACTGAAAATTTAATCAAAATGGGATGTAAAATAAGAAAGTTATGACATTATAAATTTTTGCTTAATTTCACAAATTAGTTATATTCACATCCTGGTCGGTATGCAAATGAGGGGACTGACGATGTCACCCACTCACTATTTCTTTTGTATTTTATTATACGAAATATGAAATACAGTATTCCAATTTTCTCCTCGTTGTCCTGTGAAACAAAGTTTTATTCCTCCCTGAACACTGTTTCAACACTCTATGGTTCAGACAATTTGGTCCTTGTTTTCAAATCTGTAAAAATTAAAATATTGTAAAATTCAAAAACAAAAGAAATAGTGTGGGACATCATCGACTCATCTGCATGTCACTGAGTTGTGCATATAGCTGTTTTGTGAAAAATAGTGAAATTTTGAAATGTCATAATTTTCTTATTTTACATCTGATTTTGAAGAAATGTGAAGTGTTATATGCTTGTTTAATTTTTCTCTATTGATAAAAATCAACATTTTTTCTGGGGTGGACTTGACCTTTAAAGGTGTTTGAAATAGGAAATACTAACTTTTGCTCGTTATTTTCGATATAACAAAGATGTGAAAATCATTATTATTATTTAAGCTTATTACCCCGCAAAGAAAGTTATACAGGAAATCTGCATAAACCATTCAGCACATGGTTTCCAAAACCACCTTTGGGAATTCGGGCCACTGTGCTGTAAATGCAGACATGGTAGAACAATAATGGAAGCATACATGTATGTCAATCAGTGTTTACAAAGAAAGTCCTCTCAGAATCTGCTCGTTTTCCCATTAAGTTTATAAATAAATATCAAGTTAAGTATTTTCTATCTCTGACCAAAAAGACAATAAAAATATAAAGTTATTTTGGAATTATTTGAATCAAATTCAAAGTAAATTTGAAGAAGAAACTTCATACTGCCGTTAATGACCACTCAGCAAGTTGATAGATCATAAAATTTCCCTGACCGAGAAGCACAGATATCTGACTACTGTGGTAACTGTCGGAAATATTGACTTTGTCAAACTCGTACTGAAATGATATACTTTAAATATTGTCGAATTTTAAGATTCACTAACCTCATTATTTTTCATCATAGTTTGATAAAACTTTTAGGCCCGTATTCCGAAGTCAGGTTTAACTTAAACTCAGGTTTAAAGTTGTGGTTTAAGTATGGGAAGCCAAAAGTATCAAAATTTTCTTATAAAGTTGTACGTTTCTTATGTTTAATGTGCTCTTTCCTGATTCATCGAAGGTGAAGACAATAATCTATTTATTCTTCCTAGACAATTATGAATGATTTGAGAGCCAAATGAGCTGAAATATGATATTTCTACCTTTAGTGATTTATGTAACAATTGGCTATCCATACCAACCCAGGAAAATGCTGACTTGAATAAATAGAGAAAAATCAAACTAGCATAGTGCTGAAAATTTCATCAAAATCGGATGTAAAATAAGAAAGTTATGTATGACATTTTAAAGTTTCGCTTATTTTTCACAAAACAGTGATATGCACAACTAGGTGAGTCACTCGATGATGTCCATCACTCACTATTTCTTATGTGTTTCTTTGTTTGAATTGTAAAATATTTCATTTTGTATAGATTTGACAGTAAGGACCAACTTGACTGAATCATATAGTATTAAACAATGCTTATTCCACATGTTCAGGGAGGAATAAAACTTTTTTTCACAGGACAACGAGGAAAAAATTGGAATACATTGTTTCATATTTCGTATAATAAGATACAAAAGAAATAGTGAGTGGATGACATCGTCAGTCCCCTCATTTGCATACCGACCAGGATGTGACTATAACTAATTTGTGAAAATGAAGCAAAACTTTATAATGGCATAACTTTCTTATTTTACATCCCATTTTGATGAACTTTTCAGTGTTATGCGTGTTGGATTTTTCCCTTTTTATTCAAATCAACTTTTTGTTGGGGTGGACTTGTCCTTTAAACCACAACTTTAAACCTGAGTTTAAGTTAAACCTGACTTCAGAATACGGGCCTTAGTGTTTTACTTGTAGAATTTTTAACTCTATACATTTATCAATATTTTCAGTCTGTCTCGTACATGTAGTAGTAGTAGTACTACTACTACTACTACTACTAGTAGTAGTAGTAGTAGTAGTAGTAGTAGTAGTAGTAGTAGTAGTAGTAGTAATAGTGGTAGTAGTAGTAGTAGTAGTAGTAGTAGTAGTAGTAGTAGTAGTAGTAGTAGTATTAGTGGTAGTAGTAGTAGTAGTATAGTAGTAGTACCAGTAGTAGTAGTAGTAGTAGTAGTAGTAGTAGTAGTAGTAGTAGTAGTAGTGGTAGTAGTAATAGTAGTAGTAGTAGTAGTAGTAGTAGTACATGTAGTAGTAGTAGTAGTAGTAGTAGTAGTAGAGTGGTAGTAGAGTAGAGTAGTAGTAGTAGTAGTAGCAGTGATAAATAGTAATAGAAGTATAAATTGGCGGATTTTCATCAAACCTTAAACAATATTTTCCCCTGATTTTAATTAAAACTTAAGTCAGGGTAAACTTTCCCTTTAAAGCCCAACCCCCCCCCCCCCTCAATTTTTTCCTTTTTGTAACAAGTACATGTAGGTGCATGGTAAAACTAAACCCGGTGTGTGAACATTCATATGATATCGGCTTGTCATCTCCTTTTTTTAAAGACAAGTCACTATTAAACATGACTGTAAATCACCCCATTGATCTGCCAGTTACAGTCGCTCTCACAGTCGCTTATTAGTATTTTATTATCTTCAATTGAAACTACTACTGTAAATTGTTCACCATTATTCTTTGCTCTGCAGATTCCTAACCTGATATGATTGTTATTGATATTCGTGTGGGGCTACATGACATTATCTACGCGTCCATAGCGACGTTGTTTATTCTCATAAAAATATTCATATTGCAACGACAATGAACAAACAGTAATAATGGTGTGCCGTCGTCAATGGAGATAAAAAGAGACCTATTCAGATCTCTCAGTTCAGTCTCGTAAACATTAGCATCGACACTCATTTGAACAAACCAGTAACCACCCACCCCCCTTCCATTGAGTAAAGACAGGTTTAATGATCCAATCATGAAGTTACAGTTTGAGAACTTCATCATCCGAGTGTCTCCATTAGAGTACATGGATAATAACTCAATGGATATATGTATAATAAGTGACAAGCTGGACCCATTTCAATGGAATTGGCATGGAGTAAAAGTGTCTTACATGAATAACCAATGCTATCAGGGATAATAGTGTGCCCCTCTCACTACCTCTACGTTGCTAAGACATATAATGTACATGTATCTGTATAAATAGTAGGAATAAGTAGAGTATAAGCGGGACTTTTTCGTATATGTACATGTATATTTTCATAAAGCATAAATAACAAAATTATCTTATTTTTCATTAATGTTTACATGTATGTTCATTTAATAGAAGAAACAAAAATCCAGGAACTATTGAATATGATATTGGATATGATCTCTAGTGTTACCTGCAACCGTGATTTTATGTTAAGTTCCTTTTTTTTGTAATGGGTTGGTCTATTACAAGGTATCTTCCTTTTTTTTCGGCCATCTCCCTACTCATTTTCTATAACTTATTTGATGTACATTGTAATTTTATACATTGTCATGCATTGTCTATTTTATGTATTATGTATTTTATCTGATCTCTTGAGGAGAAATAAACCGAACTTGAAACTTGATAATACGATATTTTAATACTAGGAGAGACGGTTAAAATGTGCCTTTTGGGGGTCTTAAATATTAATCTCTCGCTGCGAGTTTGCATTATTTGATCAGTGAGATACTACCGTAAGGGCACTAGTATTCAACCCGTTTGGAGAGTTTCCTCAAATATATAGAAATATAGAATTTACCTGAATTTCAGACCCCTCTTATTTCCAAGAGCAAATGCTGGTTATTCTTTTTCCGTTATTTTTTTCTTCAACCAGTTGACTGTGTGCGCGGGCGATCGAATTATACAGCGACGGATTTTGGTACTAGTATTCAACCTGTCGGTACTAGTATTCAACCTAGCGATGAAAGATGGCCCTGTCTCTCAATCTGCCCTTGTCCCATCCGACTATGGATTAGACCATTTGAGATGAGACCAAACAGGGAATTAATCAAAGCCAGAGACTTACATAGATCTAGATCTAATTTAGCAATCTAAACCCTTTTGAGATTTGCTATCAATCCTCACTAGGTTGAATACTAGTACCATTCAGTGCAAAAGGCCATCGCCGCATAATTCGATCCTCCGCGCATTAAGTCAACAGATTGACAAAGAAAATATCGACAACAGATTACCCTGGAAATAACAAAGGTATGAAATTAAGATAAATTCCCTATTTCTAAATATTTTGGGGAATATGTCAAAATCTTTGAATTATGCCAGGTTGAATACTAGTACCCATACGGTACCCTGTTAATTAATTCCTGCGTAGAAATTATAGTTTTTAAAATATCTAATTTTCAGGTTCGAAAAGTAAAAAATATACCTCGCGCTTCGCGTTCGCATTTTTTATCTAGTGAGATACTGATCATGGACATGATGGACATGATAACAGCTAAACCAAACCAAAGAGTACCAAAAGTGTCCTGTTTTCATTTCTGAATAAAAGAAAATTGTTCAGCTCGTGCTACGCACACGCATTTTTTTTTTATTAGTGAGATAGATATCCTCTTCATCAGTCCCTGCAAACAGTACTTGACAACAAAAATCCAGGCCAGTATACTATATATCTAAATTTTCAGCTCGGATTTTTAGCGCTCGTATTGTCTGGTAAAATACGCCACTATTTTAAAATGAAAAAAAAAATCAGCGTACGTTTCACGCTAGCAATATTCATCTAAGTCTTATGATATTGTTTGTAAAACTAAAGCTAAATATACATAAACTTCAGTCTTCGGGACGCTCCCATCACCCCCCCCCCCCCAGATTTAGCTCTTCGAGCGGCGGATCGGTGGAAATGTGGTTAAATCCCCCCTCCCTCCATTGGTGCAAGCTTGACCCTGGATTAGGCTGTAATGTTATATTTTTTTAATGAATGAATACAAGCTTGGGCACAATCGAGCTGAATTTCATACAAGAAAACGCCATGAGGTGTAATAAGTTGGTCGAGAAATAAAATAAAATAAATGAAAAAAAATGCATTTGATTAGATTGAATACTTTTAGAATGAACACAAGATAGATTTTTATCGTTAAATTATTATTAAATGACGTTTGACCTTGACCCGTGACAAAACAATGTACTCATCATGTTTCTGTTGATTCCTGATGACCAATATATCCACATTATTTTAACTGAACAAGGACTGTCATATTGTTCGTTTTCTGTGTTTGGGTGTAGTAGGGGACTGCAGTCCATTTTACTTAATTTGATTTATTCATCCAGTTTAACGTAGCATGAAATATATGGATTCCATAGTACATGCACTGTCATTTTGAATTAAATTAGAAATTTCACATTTTGAGGTTGAGTTATGTTATCTTTTGCGCAATTCTAAGAACTGAGAGTGTTGTTAGACTTAAAAGAGCAAACAAATAGCAATACAAATAAATTATCCATCTTAAGGATACAATTATTAATTTTATTGGGAAATTTGATGAAAGTTTTATTGATTATGACTGAGTAATAGAGCTTTAAACTCATTGTTGTGATCTCGTGAGGTCTAAAAATGCCAAATTCTTTTAAATGCGCAATTCTTAAGAACATTTACTTGGGTGAACTTTGAAACTCTATAGCAAAAAATCAACACAAGGACCCATGTAATCAGGTGCTAAAGTATCTAGGTGCAAAGTATGATGAACATGACATGGGTTTTCAATGTTTGGGAGCAGAGCTACGGAACCATTCGCATTTTAGACGGTATTATCAGACTTTTGCTTGTTTTCGGCGCATTTTGGGCTGTTTCAAGCCAACACGCAATAGTTTGGACACTGGTAGTTTAAAAACGAGCACATGGACCCCATATTTTTAATGTTTTAATGTCTTCAGAATGTATTCCTCTACAAATAGAAAGTATAATGAAAGTGGCATGGATTTTGAATATTTGGGAATAGAACTACGGAACCACCATTCGTATCTTAGACATTTTAGACGGTATTAGACTATTACCCATTTTAGGCGCATTTTAGAATGTTTCAAGCCAACTCGCAACACTTTGGAGACTGATAGTTTAAAAACGAGCACATGAACCACTTATTTTTAATGTTTTAACGTCTTCAGAATATATTCCTCTAAAAATCTAGAGAGTATGATGAAAATGGCATGGATTTTGAATGTTTGAGATCAGAACTATACAGAACCATGCGTATTTTAGACATTTTGGACGGTATTATCATAATTTTGCAGGTTTTCGGCGCATTGCTGTTTCAAGCCAACTCGCAACACTTTAGAAACGGATAGTTTAAAAACGAGCACAGTCATGGACCCCAAATTTTTTATCATTTAACGTCTTCAGAATAAACTACTCTCAAAATCTAGAGAGTAAGACGAAAATGACATAGATTTGTTAATGTTTGGGAGCAGAACTACGAAACCATTCTCATTTTAGATGGTATTAACAGACTTTTGCATGTTTTCGGCGCATTTTAGGCGAATTTCAAGCCAACGCGTCCAAAGTATTGCGATTTGGCTTGAAATTCGCGTAAAATAAGCACATGGACCCCATTTTTTTTTTTCACTTCCCTACACCTTAGCAATGCATTCCTCCACAATTTTGCCGAATTTTATGAAAATGACTTGGATTTTGAATAAAGTGCTGCTTAAACTATACTTTTTTAATTATCGAGTAGATTCACGTCTTTTGAAGATTTTTTTTTAAGTTTATGCATCATTCTTGCCAAATGAGGGCGCTGCCAACTCCAAAGAGATATAGTTTTGCTATAGAGATGTATAATAATGATATATCTCTATGAGTTTTGCCAATTAAAAGACATTCTTCTACTTTGGTATCCACTTAGTTACGTATCCTGAAAGTTTGACGAGATATCGACAGAGTAAAGATGATTTAAATTCATTTCTCGTGGTGTCTAAGAGATGCATAATTCTCTTGATTGGGCAGTATTTCTTATCATTCAAATACGGTGACTTTGAAGTCTCGTAGAAAAAAAAAAGCACATGGACCTATATTATTTTTTGCATTTTCATAATGCATAGATACCGGTACCAAAGTAACTCTGCAAAATTTTGTTAAAATTACAAGGACTTCATTTTAACTGTGGAACGTCCTTAAATTATCATGTTTACAATAAAATGATCCAATTAGTCAAAGAGGTTGGGGTAAATCAGATAGATAACGTCAATATTATATAATATAATAATTCTGTTCATTGGCTTGGTTCATTTTATTCCAATTGTTTAAATACAAAATAATCAAATTATATTTATGCGGAGAAGGCGCTTTTTATGCTCTTTAATTTTCATGTCATGAAGATAATTCACAATCAACTATAAAAGTAACAGTCCAGATCTGAACGATGAATTTATTATAGTTTGAAGAAAATTATATCTTGATCTTCTTGTCGATTTACAGATTCCTTAAACTTGAAGCTGTCACGTTATTTCCTCTTTCCGTTAGTAGTTCCTTCTTCATTAAATATTAAAGTGATATTAAACTAATATTGATTAGTCAACATGGTAAGAATCGGTTTAAAAGAACATAATCCTGTAATGTATATATCAACTTTTTTTAAATTCAAGAATGCCTCGTACTTCTTCATTACCATACAGTAAATATAGACTATGTATATTGTTGATCACGTCCATCGTTCATACTAACAAACCAATACATTATTTGCAAGACCATTATGACGCACAATGCTTTTTTTTTTTGGGGGGGGGCAACAGTTTACGATTTAAGAATCTTCAAAAAGTTTATTTGTGCGTACCTCCGTGATTTAACCATGGAGATATCGGTATGTCCGTGCTTTTACTCATTTACTTATAGTTTATTGATTTTCCACACATGATCTGTATTTCCTGAAAGTTTTTGGTTGATGATTTAAGGGAACAAAATGATTGTTCACCATTTTAGTACAATGTATCTACACTAAAATCGTACTTAGTATCAGGGGCGGATCAAGGATTTTCCAAAAGGGGCACATTTTCCGAAGAAAAATTTGACAAGCAAAAAAAATAACAATAAATAAAAAATGTCTTCACTTTCAAGGGGGGGGGGGGGCGCACTTCTGTTTTAACGGCAGTTTAAATGACAAATTTTGATTTTGCTTCTGAAAGGGGGAGGGGCACGGGCCGGCTGTGTGCCCCATCAGCCATGTGCTTAGTATCTTAGGCTTATACTTATGCCTAGATCTATACCCTATAGATTTAGATCTTTAGAGCCTTTAAAAGTCAAGCAATTTGATAGAATATTTACATTCTAGCGATTGACCTAGTAATATACTCTCCGTTCTACACAAAACGAAAACCCCAGTCTAATGTTGGGCCTTAAGCTAAGGTTAGATCTAACGTTAGATATATAATTTCAAAAAATAGAAATATTAGATCTAGATCTCATAAAATAGACATAACAAAATCAAATTGTCTAGATCTAGATTAATTAATTGATGCTAAATCGTCTAGTTCTATCCAGATTTAAGTTAGACAATCTGTCTGAAGTAGATCTACATACAGCAGTACAGTCTAAGTCGACAGGATACATGATGTTGTCTAGATCTATCAAAAACCAAAGTGGAAGTTTATACAATTGAATGTTTAGTTCAAGTTCATATTTTTATTTCAATTCTACAAACCATTAAACATGTATGTCATCAATGAAGTAACGATGAAATACAATACCGTAAATAAAATGTAGAACTGATGTGAGTATTAGAAAGCACAGCTTGTAAGACATAGATCATCTGTGATTCTGTGAAACATATAGGATGGGGGGTCGGGTGTCCGGACACTTTATATTTTTGAAGCCTTCTTTTTTGTCTTTGGATTACACTAAAAATATTGAATTCAATAGTTGTAATCATCTTATATTTTGTTCTCTGTGATATTTCCTAACATTTTGTACTAAAAATTGATGAAACTTCGCTTGTAAATTTTTCCAAATGACTTTCTAAAATTGATCGTCCGGACATACAACCTGTCCGGACACACCACAATTTATACCGTGCAAAAATACGTAAGAATGCATAACAGAATACGAGAGAAGAAAGTGTAGAGGGCAGAAGTTTAAGGAATATCGAAAGGATAAAACTGGAGACAGGAGAGGAGAGCCTCGAGAGTGAATAGTGAGGAAGGGGAGAACAATGACATAGTATTATTTCATAATGTGACAATTAAAGAAAGAGTGATTAAACGTGGGAAGTTTGGAGAGAAAAGTAATATAATAATAACAATAATGACAACAATAATACTAAGCCCTAAGCGGACTAACACCTATTCAGGTGGAAAACAAGTATGGGCATGATGGGTAAGGGTGATTATGAAGTCATTAGATCTATCTAGATCTACTTAAAAAGCTCCAGACGTTTATCACACAATTCCCTTAACTATCTAGTATCATTGTCAAAATCTATCACAAAATTTGATTTTCGTTATAAAAATGTCAAATTTCTGAACAGGGGGCCTAGTACTAGTCATATGATACGACAAAGATCTAGGCCTTTCTCTTGTCAGCCCCCTCAAAATTATGGCCCATTACGGCATTACGCCGCTTTAGATTTGTCATTTTTTCTTTGTTTAAAAAATTTAAGATAGGGCCTAGATCCGAAGGTCTAGTGCCCTTTTTTCCCTGTGCCCCCCCCCCCCCCACTTTCAACTTCGCTCCGCCGGCCTGCCCTGCTTCACAGTTTCTTCAGGCAAGCATTTAATGTTGTTGTTTTTTATTCTGGAATCTGGATCTTAATAACAAAATTAACATTGACAATTGGCCTCGTCATTGTTTTTCCGTCTTCGACTTCGGTCTTTGTGAATGTCAATAAAACAATGCCAAATTCCAAAGGTAGCAAATGTTAGTTTCAACTTTAATGCAACTAACTGGTTGAACATTTAACTTTATTAGATCTAAGGCTAACGTTAGAAGATCTAAGTAGGATGGGGGGTTGGGTGTCCGGACACGTAACAGAAATGAAGCCTTGTTTTTATCTCAGGAATAAACCAAAAATATAGGTTGAATAGTTTTTTTTCACCATCAATATTTGTTCTTTATAATATTTTCTTATATTCTGTGCTAAAAAGAATTAAAGACATTGCTTGTAAACTTTTCAAAATTGAGAGTAAAAGTCATGTGTCCGGACACCCAACCCGTCCGGACACACAACCACTGGGTATACCGTACGTTAGAGGATCTAACGAGTAACGTTATACACAACTGAAAACAGTCTAGCCTAGGTGACTTAAGTTAGGTTAGGGGGTGTTGCAAGAAAATATTTGCAATCAATCGCAAATATTCCGTTGCAATTTTACAATTGATTGATCACTTTAAACTACAGCAAATCAGATTACACTCCTTGTTTCATGGAGCAGATTAGCAATCAATCACAAATTTGCAATTAATTGCACGGTATATGCTTGATTTCGGGAACAAAATTGACTTGCAATTGATCGTAAGTTTCTTGCAAAGCCCCATATGGCATTAGTCTTAGCTTAGGTACCGGTACCGTTACCGTACCGATAGGTTGGTTAACTTAGGCGTATTATTTATATCAACGTTAGATCTACACTAGGCCTAGGCCTATGTAATTTTCATACCTGTGGCTGTGGTTTGTTGAGAAGATACCGCACATCCCATTGTTCATTCACTGTTGACAATCCATACGTAAAATGAGATAATTATGTGAAAATTTCGCCGTTCCTTGATCAATATATTATAAATGTGATGAGAGCCCTGACCTGTTCCCTGATCGTCAATTTACTGCAGCTGCTGATGATGTTTATCATGGCAACCACAACACAAGCACGTGACATATATACTGGTACGCGCTGTATACGCGTTACCCTGCTTCCCAGTGACATCGACAGCTCAGCTTATTGATATTTTCAACTTTTTTTCACGTACGATATTATCACGAGTGAAAACGTCACAATAAAATCTTTTATGACGAAATTGGGGCAAGTGCAGAAGCGAACAGCAAATATAAAGAGCCTATTCAAATTTATTGCTGTTTCTTTCCTGATCCTGGGGACATAGTAACAAGGTAAAACATTTAAGCCGGTGACTAGGTCTACTGAATTAATTATTATTGAATTTCAGAAGGTTGTAGTGCCAGTTGGTTCATGAACTATTGAGTCAGCTTCGGTATAAAGATTGATGTCTGAAGTTATTGAGTATAAAAATTATGTTTGAATTCACGCAATAATAATAATAATAAGAATAATAAAATTACATTTCTATAGCGCATAATACACGAAGTCTCTATGCACTTCACATATACATGAATTAAATATCTCAACTTATAATATAGAATATGGGCATTGAAAAGAATAGATTACAATAGGATTAAATATTCAATGATAAAAACAATAGAAAGGAAAGAAAGGGAAATAACAGGGGATGATTATTTTGACAAAATCTGTCACAAAATAATTAGCTTTTCTTCCATTAAAAGGGTAAACTAGTTTTGTCTCTCTCGCTTCCCTCACGAATTTTGCCCCAAGACTCCAAGTCCAGGACCGTAGACAGGATTTTCTCTGATGGGAATCCGAATTAAAAAGAGTGAACCTTTTTCAGTTCATGATCAGTTCCGTTACTCCCCGGGCTGATCTAGCTTTTTGCGAATGCGGGAGGCCTGAGGGGGACATAACGTTTTCCCCGATCGGCCCGGCCGCGCGTTTCCGTTTTACACCCTGGCGAAGGCATTTTCCGCAAAAATAGCCACGAAGCGACTAGTGAAGAGTCTACACACGTCGCTGGTTGCAGCGGGTATACCGTTGCAGCGTGCGACACAGGCGAGTCCCACACCACCGCATGCAATCTGCACAGTTACTGATCAGAGCATAGAGTTCCTCGGCACTTCATGTACAGAGAGCAGTCATATGAGAAATCAGAACATGCTTTTGCAGTTACGTTTTTTTATGAAAAGTTATGAAAAAGTTTTTTTTCTGAATATAAATTATTAACTAAATGAATAGAATGACAGACAAAATCAAAATAAACAAATATATATAATAGAAAGAAAATTGAAGTCTGATGGATTGATACACTTAGATGCCGAAAGATAGATATGAGACTAATAAATAGATAGAGACATAGATAGATAGATAGATAGATAGATAGAAGTAGAGAGAGAGAGAGAGAGAAAGACAGAGAGATGGATAGATAGATAGATGGGGGGAGATAACTCAGAGATGGAGAGATGTTATAGATAGATAGATAGATATATGGACGGATAAAGAGAAATAGAGAGAGAGAGAGAGAAAAGACAGACAGATGGATAGATAGAGAGAGAGATAGAAAATCTGAGAGATAGATAGATGTTAGATAGATAGATAAAGAATGAGAGAGACAGAGAAGATAGACAAATTAACAGATAGATAGATACTGTAGTTACATAGATAGATAGATAGATAGATAGAAGATAGATAGATAGAGAGAAATAGAGAATTTGAGAGATAGGTAGATGTTAGATGGATAGATAGATACAGAATGAGAGAGACAGAGAAGATAGACAAATTAACAGATAGATAGATACTGTAGTTACATAGATAAATAGATAGAAGATAGATAGATAGATAGATGGGGGAGAGAACTTGAGAGAGGGAGAGATGTTATAGATAGATAGATATATATATGGACGGAAAAAGAGAAAGATAGAAAACAAGACAGATGGATAGATAGATAGATAGATAGATAGATAGAGGGAGGGAGAGAGAAATAGAGAGAGATAGATAAATGTTAGATAGATAAAGAATGAGAGAGACAGAGAAGATTAACAGATAGATAGATACTGTAGTTACATAGATAGATAGAGAAAGAATTTGAGAGATAGATAAATAAATAGATAGATAGAAGATAGATAGATAGAGATCGAGAGAAAAAGACAGACAGATGGATAGAGAGAGAGAGAAAGAGAGAGAGAGAGAATTTGAGAGACAGACAGACAGATGAATAGAGATAATTCGAGAGATAGATAGACGGATAGAGAGAAACAGAGAGAGAGAAAAAGACAGACAGATGGATAGATAGAGAGAATATGAGATATATATATATATCTATATTGGATTTTATTGCAATAAAAACTATCAAAATACAATCACAAGCAGTCAAAGACTGAAATAAGTGAATGTTTACATACAAATAGAATCATAACAAAATATAAAGTAAACATTATAAATAAATATCAAATACAATACAAATTCATACAGATGAAAAAGAAATGTATCATAAATAAATACAAAAGGCCAAAAGTACTACAAAGTGTCATCAAAGAAGAAAAAGCGGAATGAAAGATTAAGAAGAAAGAGGTGAGAGAAGGGAAAGAAATTGGGATAAGACAAAGAGAAGGGAAAACAAGAGGTGGAATTTGAAAGAGAATAGGAGGCAACCTTCAGAAAAAAAACTCATTATGCAATACAAGACATTTAACAATGGTAAAAAGTAAATAAAGTAGTAATTGAATCGAATCGAGCACAAAAAAGGGAAAAGTAGAGCTGACGAAATAGACTCCCGAAGGAAGTCGAAGCAGTGTTGATATTGCATATGAGTTGATTAATAGATGGATAGAGAGAAATAAAAGAGAGACAGATGGATATATATAGAGAATTTGATATATAGATGTTAGATGGATAGATAGATAGACAGATAGATAGGTAGATAGAGAATGAGAGAGACAGAGTAGATAGACAAATTAACAGATAGATATATCATGTAGTTCCATATATTGATTTATAACATAGAGAGTGGATAGACAGATAATGATAGATATAAGGATAGATATAATATGAAAAAAAGTACTTATATGAGTTTTATTTTTCAATATTTTAGCTATTATTCGTTTTCATTCATATAAACGATCATGTGCGATAATGTAAAAAAAATAAATCATGAAGCCAACGTATATAGTTCAGCGGAACAACCAAAATACAGAGACTGAAGCTTTTGGTCTATAAGCTCAGCTGCATTTGGATCGCGCGCCCAGCTGATTATGTAAACAAACGTAGACGTAGACTCTTCACTGGTCGCTTTGTGGCTATTTTTCCGGAAAATGCCTTCGCCAGGGTGTAAAACGGAAACGCGCGGCCCGGCCGCATGATCTGCGCATATTTTACACTCTGCGCGCTGAGGTCACGATGGATGAACTTGTGATTTATACCGTGTTTACACTTATACCGTGTTTACATTTAATCGGCTTTTGCATCGGCTCTTTCATAGCGTGTAAACGCGATTAACTTGCATCGGCTCGCGGTTTAGAACCGGCAATTTTGCACCACCAAAGTAGTAGGTTCAGAACCGCGAGCCGATGCAGAATCGGCTTTTTTACTACGTGTAAACAGAAAGCCGATTCTGCATCGGCAATTGGTGCGCATTTCATTTACTTTACTGTGACAGCAGGTATAAATGACGCATGATACAGTCATATACAAGTTTATGTGGCATTTAATTTGGGGGTAGATCAACCCCCTCTCGAGTTCTCAAGGAGGACAACACTACATGCAGATTGAAAGTCACGGCATACATAGCATCGTCGACGAATCAAGGGTTCGACCACCCATACACAGCTTTTGACAGTCTGAAGACCAATCAAACCACCTTCAAACATTGTCAAATAGATCATCAAAAATGTAACTAAAATCTTGACCTCCCCAAAGCAAGAGGGTGGTCAGTCTCTTTCCCTCTCATATGCTTTTTTCACACTGCACTTTTTCCCCTTAATCCCAGGAAATTGGTGGGGCTAAGGGGGAGTCTTAGCCCCACCAATTTCCCGGGGTTAAGCTTAGCCCACTTCGTTTTCACACTACGTTTTAGCAAAGTGGGCTAGCACGGTAAATAGTACGGTACTATCTGGCCCTGTAAAAAAGCAGGGTTAGCCGGCTTATTGTGGTGCTAGCACCACAATTGCGGTGCTAAGAGATGCAGTGTGAAACAAAACAGGGCTAAGCAAAAGTGGGGCTAAGCATTAGCCAATCACAGAAGTCGAAATTGCACGTTAATCGCGCTCTGTATGGTAAAATCATCAATATTTATGAGCTGTGTGATTGCCCGGGGTTAAGGCGTTAACCCCTGCTAAGCAAATAGTATGGGGTTAAGATAGACAGTGTGAATCGAAAAAAAGATAGTATGGGGTTAAGGATAGTCCGGGGTTAAGGATAGTATGGGGTTAAGGAAATGCAGTGTGAAAAGCATATCATTTGGTCATCTCAAGCAAGCTATCAAGAAAGCTATCCCAAGATCACCCTCACTGACCCATGCACGGTCACGGGAGAACTTCCCTGAAGGGGTCTCCTCAGAAGTATTTCTGATTGAAAGGGATGACTTCAATACAATGTTTTCAGGGACAAAACAAATTATAAAATAGCTGTATTATTTCAAGCATCGCGATTGGTCAATACGCGTCACATGACATCCAACTTTTTTTGTGCACTGCACGGTAGTGCAAAAGGTGTGCAACGAAAATTGACATTGCACGCTCAAGCAAACCAGTGCGGTAGAAGTCCAAAAAAACTGTACTGTAACTTTAAAAAAATTGTTTCTGTGTTGCTATTTTATAAAACAAATAATGCACTTGCTCTGTCGTGCGTAAAAGTAAATGCAGAGAAAGCTCGGTTTCTTCAGATGGAGCATACTGGACACTCGCCGCAAGCGGCTCGTGCACAGTGCGACTCCTATCTAAAGAAACTTCGCGTGCTCTGCATTTCCACTAACGCACTCGGCTGCATGCATTATTTGTATAATAATGCATTCAGGGACCTTCTCAACAGATCAGTTTTACACACACAGAAAATATATCTCTCTCTCTTTTGTACATATATTTTTCTGACCTGTTACATTCTCCCCTGCTAAATGGTTGCTGTCCCAGCAACAAAATTAAAGGTCAAGTCCACCCCAGCAAAATGTTGATTTGAATAAATAGAGAAAAATCAAACTAGCATGACACTGAAAATTTCATCAAAATCGGATGTAAAATAAGAAAGTTATGGCATTTTAAAATTTCGCTTATTTTTCACAAAACAGTGATATGCACAACTCAGTGACATGCAAATGAGTCAGTCGATGATGTCCATCACTCACTATTTCTTTTGTTTTTTATTGTTTGAATTATACAATATTTCATTTTTTTACAGATTTGACCATAGGGACTGACTTTACTGAATCATATAGTATTAAACAATGCCAATTCCACATATTCAGGGAGGAATTAATCACTGTTTTACTTGACAAATAGGAGATAATTAGAATATTTCCTATGTCATATAACAAAATACAAAAGAAATACGGTGGTGAGTGGATGACGTCATCACTCTCCTCATTTGCATACCAACCAGGCTGTGCATATAACCGTTTTGTGAAATTAAGCGAAACTTTAAAAAGTCATAACTTTCTTATTTTACATCCGATTTTGATGAAATTTTCAGTACTGTGCTTGTTGGATTTTTCTCTTTTTATTCAAATCAATTTTTCGTTGGGGTGGACTTGTCCTTTAAACACCTAATAATTACAAAGTATGAATTATTTATATAAATTCCAATATCCATTACTATATAGTTACCAGAATACATTGAATAGACTTGAAATGTTTGATGTAAGGTCAATCCCTTCGCTCAAAACAGATCTCGGAAGATTATATGGGTTATTAGAGACCTTTCTGTGACGAGCCATGTGGACGTACGAGATTAAGGAATTTTGGGAGCGCTGCGCATGCGCGAAGTAATCTGTGACGAGCCTTCTCGTTCACTGCCCAAATCTGTGACTCGTATTTGAGGGTTTTGACGTTCGGTGTCATAGTGCTCGAACGAGCGCCAGTTCGTACATGATGACATCATCCAAGCTTAGCAAAAATGAATGAAGCCGCATCAACATTCGAGTTTCGTTGATTCAGCAGGGCTGGTAAACTGCAAAATACTGCTTGTTACCAGCTTTTCCATTACATTTAGCGTGTCCTGTTTTCAGACACTACATATCCGATAGGTAATTGATGTTCTATTTCCAAACAAATTGTTTTTTTTCCGGCTTTTTGCGCAAGTGTGCAAATGTTGCACCCACAGTCGCCCCACTGGTTCGTAGCGTGATGCTACGCCTGATTCTCCTGCCGAGCATCGGCCCACGGCCCGCTCGCTATCACGCTGGTATATGCTGTGGCCTGGTACGGGTACGTCGGCTTAAATCGAAACTGTTTTCATCAATGTACGAACGTGATACTGAACGAGCGGTGTCACCACTTCCGGTGAACTAGGACTACGTTGCAGTCGCAGACAATCGAAAGCTTACTATTATTTCTACCCGCCGTGGAGCGAGTTGACCTTCGAAGACAGGGAGACCTCGGCTTCTCTTGTTCCGGTTGTGGCACTTCATTCTCACTGACAAGGGTGATTCCTCCTCATTGACGGTTTCTTCATCTTATAACGGGTCATGAATGGGAGTCAGAAATGCCTCATACGGTTTGGTCTGTGACTGCTCATTTCCATCTTCTAAAACAGGCTCCTCTACAGGCTGATCGTTTTCTGGAAATGAGGGTGGGGCTTGTGAGTGGTTGAGAGCCTGGGCAATATCGCCTATACATTCCATTGCACATAGGGATATCATCCGGTTTATTCGACTTGGACATTGAAGTAGGAAGAGTCCCAGGCTTGGAATGAGGGACCAATTCAATTGATTCTGGGATTGATTCTGGAATTATCAATAAGTCAGCTCTGTTCACCACTTTGGTTTTCTCAGAACCATTGACTGGTTCAATTTCATATACATGTCCAGTTGGGTTTAGTCTCTTTCGGATGATGTATGGGTTTCCTTGCCAAATGTCTTGGATTTTGTGCCTTCCCGTCCAAGCTTGCTGTCGTAGCAACACTCTCTGGCCAACCTCAAGTTCGACATCCCTTCCACTAATCTTTTGGATCTCTTGACGTCTTCGTGCTTCCTTCTCCAAGTTCCCGGCAGCTCTCTCCCAAGCATCCATTAGCTGACCCTGATGCTTAGACACCCACTCATCTATATTAGCTGATTTCTCACCTTGGCTTGGAGGTTTGAAAAGCTGATCTGTGGGAAGTTGAGGTTCTCTACCAAAGAATAAGAAGTAAGGAGTATATCCTGTGCTTGCATGTGGTGTTGCATTATAAGCAAAGACAAGTTCAGCGATATGTTGGTTCCATCTCCGTTTCTCATCAATTTCCAGGGTTCTGAGAAGATTGTGCATGGTCCTGTTGAATCGCTGCGCTTGCCCATTACCAGTTGGATGGTATGGGGTGGTACGACTCTTTCTGATTCCATACATACGACCAAGTTCCTGTATGATATCAGCCTCAAAACAACGTCCTTGATCACTATGGAGCCTTCTTGGTACACCATAACGCACAAACCATTCTTTCACTAAGACTTCAGCCACTGTCCAAGCCTTCTGATCTCTGGTGGGTATGGCTTGGGTAAACTTAGTGAAGACGTCTGTATTCACTAGAACATTCTCAAAGCTATTTGATGAGCGCTCCAATACAGTAAAGTCAATTGCTACTACTTCTTGTGGCTTCTTGGCAATGATACTACCCATAGGTGGGCGGACTTTGGGCTTGGCCTTGGCGAACAGGCAGCGATGGCAGTTTTGGCAATATCTCTCTACATCTGTTGACATGCCTGGCCAGAAGAAGCCGCTCCTGCATAGAGAAAGCGTATGGTCTACTCCCTGATGGCCAAGGTTATCATGTAACTCTTCTAGGATTCTTCCTTTCAAAGACGTAGGGAGCAGAAGTTGCTGAACAAATTGATCTCGGAACTGAACTTCCCGGACCCACACTTTGCCAATGCAGATAATGCGGTCCCACTCTCGAACATAGAGTCTTACATTCTTTGGCAGTGAGTGAAGAACGTTTCCACTAGGTTTCTGCAGTGACTTCTTTAGTCGAAGAAGGTGACCAATGTCTGGGTCTGTTTCCTGGAGCCGACAGATATCTGTATGAGTGAAACCTGGAAGAGTAGATTGGCATCCAACAGGATTGATATTGCTAGATCGGGTTCTCACTTCGTTAATTGTCACAGTTGAGTGAATCTGTGTGGATGTAGCTTCTTTCATCAATTCCTCCACCCTAACCTTCAACTCTTGAGGTAGTTCACTGCTTGTCACCAAGTGAGACAAGACATCTGTCTCATCTTGTTCCAGGGTATTGCCAATAGATGGGGCAGGGTTGCGACTCAAGGCAACGGAATGACGATTGGTTCGTCCAGAACGGTATTGCACCTTGAAGTTGAACTGAGCAAGCTGCGCAACCCATCGCATTTCCGTGGCTTCTAATTTGGCGGTGTCTAAGTAGGCAAGAGGATTATTGTCGGTAAGTACTGTGAAAGTGTTTCCAAGTAGATAATCCCGGAATTTCTCTGTAACCGCCCATTTCAGTCCCTACAGTTCTAACTTCATAGCACTGTAATTGGCATCATTGTGTTCTGCTGGCCGTAGGGAGCGGCTGGCATAGGCTATGACTACCGTCCTGCTTTTCTGTTTCTGTGACAGAACAGTACCTAGTCCACTAAAACTGGCATCAGTTTCAACAATGAAGGGAGATTTAAAGTCCGGATATCCCAACAGTGGGCTAAATGTAAGGTATCGTTTCATTTCCTCAAAGGCTTGGGTGCATCATCCGTCCACTTGTCTTGAAATGGCCGACTGTCATGACTGTTCTTTTTCTTCTTGGCCAATTGCCTGTTGGTGGGTCCCAGGAGGGCATGAAGAGGCCTCGCTATCGAGGCAAAGCCCTGTATGAAACGGCGATAATAACTGGCTAGCCCAAGAAATGACCTCAGCTCACTTTCCGTCATAGGAATCTTCCACGACTTGACAACAGATACCTTCTCTGGATCAGTACTAATTCCTGCTTCAGAAACAACATGGCCCAGGTACTTAACCTCCTTCTTCATTAAGTGGCATTTTTCTGGCTTGATCTTGAGTCCAAATGCATGAAGGCGATGCAAGACCATATCTAGTCTATCCTAGGTTTCTTCGAAAGTGCTGCCGAAGACCAGAATGTCATCCAGGTAGACTATTACACTCTGTAGGTTGACATCTTCCAGACAAGCTTGCATTAACCTGGAAAATGTGGCAGGGGCATTGCACAAACCCATGGGCATTCGAGTGTATTCAAAGAGAACTCAAGGACCAGCTAGGAATGCAGTTTTGGGTGTATCAGTCTCCTCAATAGCACACTGCCAAAATTCATGTGCCAGATCTAAGGATGCAAAGTACTTGGCTCCTTTCAATGCCTCTAATGACTCATCAACTCGTGGGAGTGGGTGTGCGTCGTTGATAGTCTTTGCATTCAACAGTCGAAAATCACCACAAACTCTGATCTTTCCATTAGGCTTCTTTACCAAAACCATGGCAACAGCGTACGGTGAAGTACTTGGACGGATAACACCAATTGAACACTGCGTTTCCAAGAAATCTCTAACTGCCTCCCACTGGCTTGGTGGAACCCGTCTGTAAGGCAACTTGATTGGAGTATCATCCACTGTCTTTATTGAATGTAAGATCTTATCACAGTACCCCATGTCATGATCTCCCCTGCTGAACACTTCATCATGCTGTGTGATAAGTGATTGTAGCCTACTTCTCTCCTCTACACTTATGTCACCAATGTCCAGTTTGGAAAATACATCTTGGATTTTAGACTCCTCGGACTTGACACTTGCCACCTTTCGCAATCATCACGGACGCTAATAATTAGGGTCCCCTAACACAAAAGTTGACGCTTAATCATACACTTGATTTTTAAGATTGATTGTACATTATAGTCAATAGAATCAAACGTAGAAAACTGTTCTACAATCAATGCTAAGATTTGTGTTACAGGGGGGTTACAGGCCCTACAGATCTGCTTTACGTGTGCAAAATTCTTTCCCGCGACACCCGCGCGCCATACATGCATGTATTGCGACTGATGGCTGGAGATATTCGAAATGCAGGACTTAAAATAGAATATGACATGGATAAGAAAGTGGGTTTTCAAACAAATCGAGTACATATTGAGTGAGGAAAAACTTACTAAATTAAGGCTTAGATATAGATCATTACAGTCCATCGAATCGATATTGCATTTAATGTGGATTATTGGTGGATGACTGGCAATTGATTCCATGGGTCAGATCACCTCTCTAGCCGAACCCATTTCGCATATGTACACAGCGTATGCAATACGTTTGCATGCGGGTTTCTTTTGTTTCTTTTGTTCACTCCTTCTACACAAACGATACGCCTCTAGCACACGATGTAAAGGGTATTATGTTTTACTTTCCCCAGAAATGGGGGGTTAGATTCAAATTCCGGGGGGACACTTCCATTGATGAGTGGATACCAGGCACGACCATGGGGTTTCGAAAAGTACCCTAAACAAGGGAAGCAAGTCTTTTCCAGATTATGAAAATGCATCTTTTAACAATTATTTGGCTTGTGAAACCCTACAAGTATTGGAAATATATCCCTTTTTTCAGTATTTTAATCATCGTTTTTGACACCTTTATAACGTTACATAGGCCTATACGTAACGTACTTACCCACTCTTTCCCTTTTTACGCGTTGTTGCGCCTGGTATCCACTCTTCAATGAAAGTGGGCCCCCGGGCGGCCTCTCGAGCTCTGGGAGGAACCAAAATGTGGATTTGGAAAGTCGTCCTAAATCGGATATATCGCTGTTACCATAGTAGCAACCAGAATTTTGCACACGAAACGCAAATTGAATGTTTCCGTTCCAGATGCGAAACGAAAAAAAATCTCATGCCACACAATTTGCATTGCAGGACAGAGTTTTAAGACCATGACGACGGGTCCAAAAGTCTCTTCTAAAATCAACTAACGTCGTAAATAAGCGTTCGCGTTCTTCCAACGAAAGATCGGGAATATCTGGGGTATGGCCTTGGAGCACCATCACCTCTTCTACTGAGATTGTTTCTACAGAATTCCTTGGAAAGTTCTGAATCTCTTGAGGCAAGTCAATCTTTGCTATCAGGGTGTGTGGATCCTACTCGCAACGCCAGTCCGGGCATGGTGGCTCAGTTGTGACGTAATTGTAAGCGCACGGATCCAGCGTTGTATTTATTTACCGTGTTTACACTTAATCTGCTTTTGGTTCAGAACCTCGCCGGGCGCGAAATTATTTTTCCCACTGAGTTCTGGACCAACATATGAATATACATGACTTGCGTCTTCGGATTAAGAGTACGCATGCGCGTGGACTTTGCCTCGACCAGTGCCGGTCGTAAGCATTCACGTTCAGTTGCTCAGAATGAATTAGCATCGTCAAATTACCGGTACCTTTACATAGTTACATATAGGCCTTACAGGCTTAGATCTATACATATACATATATATATCCAATTCTTAAACACTTATTAAACTAGCTGCCATTAATGGCAATCAGACATGTGCTAGGCTAGGGCTCGCTTAGGCTAGCGCATTAACTTTACCTCAAATCTGGACATGCACTCTTAAAACAGATCAGTCAAATTGACTAGACCAGTAGTCAGCTGGGAGCAACTGATATGGCAATCACTGATAGTCACATTTCTGACATATATTCTAGTCAGAAATAACTCTATTCTAGTAAAATATGACTAGAAAATAGTCAAATATGACTAGAATAACAGTTGCTCCCAGCTGACCCTATTAACCAGTCATTTTTGACTGATTTGTTTTTAGAGTGTGTTTAATGCCTAGTACTAATCAGTGTTGTAGTGCCTTGATGCTCGGCCTTGGCCTTAAGGCGCCTTAAGGACTACTTTTTCAAAGCCTTGGCCTTGAGAGGGCCTTGGCCTTGGGGACTTTGTCACCATTATCAAGAATTGTCAAACAAAGAATACATCAGTTATGAAAAATAGCATTATGTATTGATAATGTGTTGTAATCATGACTAATGATGATAATGACAGTAAATAATAATGATCATGATCAAGATAATAGTGCTTTGATGACAAGAATAAATTTGATATCTGACTGCAATTTTGACAACAATTTTCATACTTTAAACATAGCTAATTCTAAAGAACGATAACAAGGTTGATATATATTCCATTAGGATTTTCCTTGTATTATTTTCTTTGGCCAACAAGAATGATATTCTGAAAAGATTTGGTAAACTTGAACACAGTCTTCAATTTTGTCATATCCAAATAGGTTATGTCAATGGCATGATGAGCCAGAAACTTTGAGGGGCCAAGCATGGCATATAGAGCAAAATTTCTGTCAAAAAAAAGAAGAAAACGATTGAAGCGAGCAAGTGAACAAAATTTGTCCCCCTCTTTCTATATAGGAAAAGCTAATTTTGCGATAGATTGTTTAAAAAATAATTTCACATTTACTCCATCTTTTCCTTTCCCTTTCTCCCCTTGTCTATAAGTTTATTCTTGGTGGTGGAACTTCTTCTCTCTATCTCTTTTCTAAATTGTATATTTGTTTTGGGTCAGATTGACAAAACAAAGGGGAAAAAATGTTTACTTCTTTTTAATAATATATCGTTCAACAGTGAATTTCATGTCTCTACAGTTTCAAGGAAATAAACAACGTATTTGTTTTGTGTCAATATGGTTTCAAGAAATAATAATTGATGAAAAATAATAATTGAATAATTAATAATTATCAATATTATCAATAAGTATTAATAATTAATGATTGATTAACTGTTTAAAGAAATAATTAAGATTTACCCTCTCCCAACTAAGGATATGGGGTGCACCCTGTTTATTTTATATCCTTTTGAATATAACTTTATTTTGTTAGTATTCTTTATTCTGTTGTTTAAGGTAAAATAAGTGTAGAAGATACAAGAAATGAGAATTGAAATTTAAAAGTGGTTGTAAGCAGAAAAAAATATGAAAACTGACAAGTCCTAAAAATGACTCATTTTCAGTTTAAGCATTTGAAAATTTTAGCTTGCGCTTTGTGCTCTCTTGCCCCCCCCCCCCAAAAAAAAAAAATCCCTGTAGGATTTTTTTTTCCAAATGAAATATGCCCTTTTTAAAAAAGAAATATACCTTCTTTAATAATAAAACATAATACATTTTAGGCTCGAAAATCACAGATTTTGAATCGTGCTTGCATGAATTCTTGTTTAGTACAGTACTAATCCTGCTCATGGTTACAAAAATGTATAGAATGTTGCTTTATGGTTGGAATATCAAAAAATTTTGGCTCGCTTCCTGCACTCGCATCAATTATTGTACTCGTTCTCTTCCCGTTCACAAAAAAAAATGCTTAGAATGTCCAGTTTTCAGGTTGAAATATCACAAACTTTTGAGCTCGCGCTTTGCGTTCGCATTATATTTATTGGTGAGTTATGTATCCTATTTAAAATGCAGTAAACAATTGCTTCCTTTACTGGTGAGTATATAAAAAAAAATTAGCGAGCGTACAGTTATTTATAGTTACACATCTTTTTCATGATTACAAAACCAGCTCAGAATATTTAATTTCCATGTCTTATTACACGACATGTCAAGAAGTTTGAGCTGGTGGTTCGCGCTGGCAACATTGCGCAAGGATGCCCTTTTAACAATGATTAGCCCCATAATTGACCATAAATCAAGTCTTACAACTTTTTTTTCAAAACCGCTTGCTCGCTATGCTTTGCCGCTGAGAAGTAAAACCTAAATCAAAATATCTATCTTATAATTAAAAATCACTTTATAAAGCCTTTGCTCAACTTAATTTCTACAAAACACACAATTACTTCACGCAGTTCATAATCTCATTTTGAAAATACACGTATTTGTTTGCACCAAAAACTCATTTTGATAAATGAGTGCCTTTTTGGCGTTGACCCCCCCCCCCCCCAATAATAATTTTCTGCTGCCCCTGTCCCAGGGAGTGGAGAAAAACATACGTTGAGAATGCCAGGATCAGATGACCGTGGTAATAATAATTATTGCAATGAAAATTGCCTAAAAAAATTATGGATTATGTGTACACAGGTAACTATATCATTATTTTAATATGTCTCTATCATGAAATTATTTTTGTTTTAAATGTACAAAGGTTAAATTTTTTCTCGCTCAGTCCCCTCGCTCACATACATTTTTTACCATGTGTGATGTCTGCCGCCTAAGTATTGTTAGTTCATTGTTCTGTATATCGTAAGTTTGAAATGCCTTGGCCTTGAAGTTTTCAGGCCTTGGCCTTGGGTTTCCATGCCTTGGCCTTGGCCTTGGAGGTTTGAGCCTTGGCTACAACACTGAATAGCCGACTAATGCCATGGTTAGCTTCGAGTTGGTTAATTCCGAACTTTACGTTTAATTAGGTTTAGACAGATGTTAGCTTATTTGCCATGGTTTGTCTAGTACGTATACAAAACCAGTCCTAGATCTAAAAAAAATCATTTTAGTTTGAGTCTAGTCTCTAGATCTAGACTCTGATCTACGCTGTATAAGCATGGAACCACTAGTGCATCAAAGGGGGGGGGGTGCAGACTGCCCCTCTGACGAGTCACAACTGATACAGGGGACGTGCCCACCGGTTGAGAAGCCAAATTAATAATGAACGTGAAGATTTTTTTTTTTTTTTTTTTGGGGGGGGCTTGTCACATTTTTTCGCGGAAGAAATATCCTCGAAAATTTGCCCCCCTTTTGGAAAATCCTAGGTACGCCAGTGCATCAGTGGCGTAGCTACGGGGGGGGGGGGCCTGGGGGGCACGTGCCCCCCCCCCCCCCCCCTGAGAAGAGGAAAATAAGGGGAGGAAGGCGAGTGAATGAAATAATGTGAGGGGAAGACTTGAAAAGAAAATCTTTCATGTTAGTACTATATAAAATTTTTGCTTGCGCTTCGCGCCAGAATTGCCTGTTCGATGAGATTCATATCTTGCTCAATAGGCTGATATGGAGCAAGTCAATATACAAAACATAATTTAGCTCGGACTTCGTTCGAGTTTTCATTATTTTTTTTTTCATTTACAAATTTAAGTGCTCTGTAAAATGTCCGTTTTATGGTCTAACATATCAGCATTTTAAGCTCACGCTGCGTGGTCACATTGTTTGATTTGCCAGGTTCATAATGTCTACGTGTATTCCATAATGTTCCATTAAACAAATGTATTTAGAATGCCCAGATTCTAGGTCTATTATCTAAAACATGCGCGATAGCCTGCATGTTCTTTATTTAAAATGTACTTAAATTATCCAGTTTCACATCAGAATATCAATAATTGTCTGCTCACGCTTCACGATTGCATTATTAATGATATCCAATTAACTATATCCTATTTATGATTACAAAAATGAATAGAGTGTCCTGCTTTTAGGTCTAAAATCTCAATTTTCTTCCTCTCGCGCTCCGCGCTCGCATTAATTGTTTAGTTACATACCTATCCCATTTATTAATACAAAAAGTGCTTAGAATGACAATTTTTTTAGGTCGGAATGTCAAAAATTGCTCGCGCTTCGCGCTCGCATTATTGAAATATATACCGTCTTCGTGGGTAACTGAAAGCAGTCCTTAACAGGTCCCTTTTCGATAATGCTAGAACAGTTAATACAAATTTCTGCTCGTGCTTGGCGTTTGCAGTAACCATCTAGTTACATACGAATCTTGTTCAGGATCACACATACCATTGCCCATAATATTTTTTAAAAAATCGCTCGCGCTTCGCGCTCACACTTTTTATAAGGCTAATGAGATTATTTCATGTTTATGTTGTTTTATAAGAATAAAACTAAGAAGTGACTGATCGGGGAAAACATAGGTGAAAATAATTTCGGGCCCCGTCCCCTATTGGCGAAAGTCCGATCCGCTCTTGTGACACATACACACACACCGGAAAAAAATGGCCGGTGCCCCCCCCCCTGAAAAAGCAAGGACCCCCCAGTGCCCCCCCCCCCAGGGAAAAAAATCCTAGCTACGCCACTGCAGTGCATGGAACGTATTCTAACGTCAGGCACAAACTAACGTCAGTGATCTTGATCCCCGTCTTCACCCCAAATTAAGGATTTCTTAGCTGAAAAAATGTTGACAAGCAAAAAAAAAAAAAAAAAAGATCTTCACGTTCAAAAGAGGGCACATAAGTCTTTTTTGGTTGCATTTTGACATTACAAATTATTAATTTGGCTTCTCAACGGGGGGGGGGGGGGCCTGTCCCCTGGATCAGTTGTAAATCGTCAGGGGGCAGTCTGCCCCCCCTTGGCACACTAGTTGTTCCATGCTGATACAGCGTAGATCAGAGTCTAGATCTAGAGACTAGACTAGAACTAAGATATTGTTTTTTTTAGAGCTAGGACTGGTTCTGTATACGGACTAGACATATTAAACCATGGTAAATAAAATCAAACGTAAATTTCGGAATTTAACGGTCCGAAGTTAACCATGGCATTAGTCGGCTATTACTATTAGTATTAGGCATTAGACAGGTCCAGATTTGAGGTAAAGTTAATGCGCTAGCCTAAGCTAGCCCTAGCCTAGCACATGTCTTGCCATTAATGGCAGCTAGATTGATAAGTGTTTAAGAATTGGATATATATATATATAGATCTAAGCCTGTAAGGCCTATGTAACTATGTAAGGGTACCGGTAAGTTGACGATGCTAATTCATTCTGAGCAACTGAACGTGAATGCTTACGACCGGCACTGGTCGAGGCAAAGTCCACGCGCATGCGTACTCTTAATCCGAAGACGCAAGTCATGAATATTCATATGTTGGTCCAGAACTCGGTGGGAAAAATAATTTCGCGGGCCGGGCCCCCCAATTGGCGGAGCAAAAAAAAGAAAAAAAGGGAAAGAAAGAAAGAAAGAGAAAAAAAAGGAAAAGAGAGTAGAAAAAGAAGAGGAGGAAGGCGATTAAATTTAAATAAAGATTAGAATGAGGGGAAGACTTGGAAATTAAAGAAAAATTTTCATGTCCCTACATAAAATTTTCGCTCGCGCTTCGCGCTCGCAATGCCTGTTAGGTGATTTACAGAACTTGTTTAATATGGAGCTTAAATATCAAGTTTGGAAGTCAATATACAAAACATATTTCACCTCGGAAATCGAACTCTCATTATTTTGTGTGATTTAAAAATTGTTTTTTTTTTTAGTACTCTGTAAAAGTGTCAGTTTTATGGTCTGAAAATTAACATTTTATGCTCGCGCTGCGCGCTCGCAAATTTTGATTTACCAGGTACTTATTATTTTTTTGTATTCCATAACATTTTCAAAATATCCCTTTTCAGGTCTCATTGTCAAAACGTATCAACTAGCGCTGCACGCTCGCATTTTGATTGGCGATCGAGTAATGTCAATATTGTTTACACAACAAACTACTTAAAATTCCCTTTTCATGACAGTTTATCAAAACTTTTTAGACATTTTTATAAAAAATTCGGTTCGCGATTTGCGCTCGCATTAATTCCGCGCCCTCATTATGCATTAAATAACTAAATTGTCCCTTTTGTTTCATCTCGCGCTTAGCAAGAGGATATAGAAAGATAGTCATCATGTCCTAAGGATGTCCCGGTCCTATGTCAAAGCTTAAGGGTAATAATAATGAAAAATATCAGCTCTTTGTTAGGTGCGACCCATATCCACCTTACAATTTTCCTACACAAATGCTTGAAAATACTACAGCTGAAATTGACCCTTTTTTAGATCGGAATATCAAATATTTTATGCTCGCGCTTCACGCTCGCTTTGATTTTCATGATAAAAGATGTATTTAGAATGCATAGATTCTAGGATTAAGTCTGAAACACGCGCGCATCTCTGTTCGCGCTTTGTGCTCGCATTATTAATGTATGAAGATCCCCTATTACCCATACATGATTTGCAAAACATGAATAGAGTGTACGTTTTTAGGTTTAAATCTCAAATTGTTCCATCAGTTGTTTAGTTATATAGCTATCCTGTTCACGATTACAAATATTGAATAAAATTTTCCATTCTTTATGTAGAAATGTCAAAAAAAATTCAGCTCGCGCTTCGCGCTCGCATTATTTGATTGTTGAAATTTGTAATGTCTTCATGGCCAACTGCAAGCAGTAGGTAGGCCGACCTTTTCGATCAGTTAAAAACGTGTATCACAAATTTCTGCTCGCGCTTCGTGTTCGTAGTAATTATTTAGTTGCATACACATCTTTTTCAGGATAACAAAATTGCCTAGAATGTTCAAAGTTTAGGAAAAAATACATAAACTTTCCCCAAAAAAATTGCGCGCGCGAATAAGGATTATGATAAACATTTATGCTGATTTATAAGAATAAAGCTAAAAAGTAACTATTAGGACTGCCCCTTTAAAGAAACAAACAAAAATCATGTTCGAGCGGCCGATCGGGGAAAATATATATATATTTTTTCTTTTTGGAATCATTATTGCTTCAATAAAACAAAATATATGTACAATATTCATCGTGTACAACAAGATACATCAATATACATCAATATTCATCGTAATGAAGATAAAATATAAAATACATAACAAATACAAGCAAGTCTCAACTTGGTTCAAAATTAGTAAAAGGTCTCCATTTTTTATAATGTAGCATCTCCTTGCCCTTTTTGAAAGCAATAAACTTTTCAACATTTTCAACAAATTTCAACTCATTTATGAATATAGCTAACGAAAGTTGTCCTTCTTGACATTTTGTTCTGAAAATGAAGTATTTTGCAAATAAAATTATTGTGTTTGAGAGATGTTGAAACTTACTTGGAACACCAAAACATATGTCAATATTTGAAAATTTGTGAAAACTTATATTGTGGAAATTCAACCAAGTATTTACCTCCGTCCAAAACTTAGAAACAATAGGGCATAAACAGAATAAGTGTAACAACGTTTGTGGTTCAGTTTTACAAAAATTACACAATGGTGAATTCTTCACACCTATCTTAAATAAATACTCATTAGTTGATATACGACGGTGAATAAACTTATACTGGAACATTCTGATTTTTTAATCCAAAGTAACCCAATTAGTAGTCAAAAATCTATTTTGCCATTGGATCAGAAGACTTAGATCTACATTCAAATCTTTCGACCATTTTTCACACTGGTTGGTATCTGATATATCTAAACAATGTTTTTTTATAAGCGTTAAATAGCAGGATTTAGTTACCTTCTTATAACTTATAAATCTCTTTGAACTATTTACATCGTCAGATTCATCATTTGTAACACTTGATCTTAAAGTATTTTTCCATTCTTTTCTAAAACAAGAAATCAATGAAAAATATTCAAAATAACATCTTTTAGGCAGATTGAAGTCGTCTTGAAGTTCATGAAAAGTTTTAAATAGTCCATTGTTCTTTATAATATCTTTTACATATAAAATACCTGCTTCAAACCATTGTTAAAAAAATATCGTTTTACCGTCTATTTTAATATAAGAATTATTCCACAATGATTGATTAAAAATATCTTTATATTTAACTGGGTTGAAGTATCTGTAATGAGACCATGAAGTTAAAACATCTTTCCAAAAATTATTCAAGCGTTTATCCAAATCTTTACCTGTAAAGTTACATTGTAAAATATAATCACCGCCTATCTTATTCATATTTATATAAAATAACATCTTCCAGTTACCTTCGTTTTCTTTGTCTAAAATTCTTTTGACCCAAGCTATTTTCAGTGCCTGACAAAAAGTTTCTGTATGAATCATTTTCAAACCACCATCACCTATATCGTTATACAATATTTTTCTTTTTATACGATCTTTCTTATTACTCCAAATAAATCGAAAAAGTTTACTTTGGAGAGAATCAAAAAAATGTTTTGGTGGATTTCGAATAATGCTAAATAAATATACAAATTTTGGAATTATTAGAGATTTGATGACAGTTATCTTCCCAGCTAATGATAACGTTCTCATATTCCATACTTTCAGTAGATTGTCAGCCTGTTGTATTTTATCATCAAAATTTAAATGGTATATGTCCAATTCATCAGAAACAGGTATTTTTATTCCTAAGTAAGAGAATGCGTCTTTTACCCATTTAACTTTACTTTCTTTGAAATTATTATTTTTAGCACTATCTAGCCGTATTACGTTACTCTTTTCTATGTTTATGTTTAAACCTGATATATTTCCAAAATAAGTTAGGAAAGAACAACAATTTTCAAGATTCTTCTCCGTAGCTGATAAGTATATGATTGTATCATCTGCGTATTGGCTTAATCGTATTTCTTTATGTCCAACCTGAATCCCTTGTATCTCTTTAGATTGTTTTATCAATGCCCCTAAAATTTCGGCCCCTATTAGAAAAAGATATGGGGATAGTGGCTACCCCTGCCTTACCCCTCTCTCAATATAAAAAACCGGGGAAGAATATCCATTATTAAGAACACATCTTTCAATATTATTATATAAGGTTCGAATCCATCTTACACAGTCTTGTTTAAACCCAAAATTTTCGAGGCATTTAAATAAAAAATTCCATTCGATGGAGTCAAAGGCTTTTTCAAAATCAATTGAAAAAGCTAATCCAGGTCGTTTATTTTCCTTACAATATTCCAACATATCTAATAATAAACAAATATTTTCTCCTATATATCTCCCTTTCATAAATCCTGTTTGGTCTGCTGAAATTATCGAGGGTAATACTTTTTTTAGTCTGTTTGCTATTATTTTTGCTAAAATTTTGTAGTCAGTATTTAAAAGAGAAAGGGGTCGCCAATTTTTTAATTGTGTTGTGTCCTTCCCAGACTTAGGGATCAAAGTTATAATGCCTCGTCTCATAGAAGAGCAAAGTTCACCATCGCTATAGCATTTGTTAAACAGTTTACATAAAATACCCTTAAGCTCATTCCAATAGCATTTGTAAAAGTTAGCAGAAAGTCCATCTGACCCAGGGGTCTTATCGTTTGGCGTTGACATCAGAGCTTCAAAGCATTCAATTTCTGTAATAGCGCCTTCACAAACCATAGCTAAGTCTTCTTCTAAAATAGGTAAGTTCAGTTCTTTGTCCCAAAATTCATTGTTACTTAAAGCAGTGTCATTTGACTTGAATAAATTTTCATAGAATTTTTTTTCTTCCTCAAGGATATCTTTTTGCTCCGTTATCAGGTTTCCATCAACAAAAGGTTTTGTTATAAGTTTTTTGTTAAAGTTTCTTTTTTCTAAGTTAAAAAAATATTTAGTATTCTTTTCACCTTCCGCAACCCATAATGCTCTGGTGCGGACCATTACTCCTTTAATGTAACTTTCATGAAGATTTATCAAATCAGCTTCCTCACATTTCATACGTTCTTTTAGTTCTTCATTATTTGGATCTTGCTGTAATAATCGTCTAAAAAAATCAATGTTTTTTGTCTTTTTTTTCTATTTTCTGTTTTCTTTCATTTTTGTCATATTTGGAAATTGTGATTACTTTTTGTTTAATATGATATTTAAAAAATTCCCATGTTTTTGTAACATCAGATATGTCATTTTCCTCTAAAAATGTTGTTATTGTTGTTTTTATGTCGTCTTTTATACTTTCATTCATAAGCAGTGAGTTATTTAATTTCCAAAATCCAGGCCCTCTCCTTGAAACCAATCTATTTATTTTGATACTGATTGCCGAATGATCGCTCCGATAACCATATTTCATAATATCACATTCATCAATAAAGTCTCTCAATGAGCTGGATATTAGAAAAAAATCTATTCTGCTTTGAGAAAAATTAGACTGCCATGTGTATTGAATCTTACACGGATTCATGTCTCGCCATATATCAATTAGATCGTAATCACGTTTTAAAGTATCGATGCAATCAAATGATTTAGGGTGATATTGTTTTGAGGTTGGATTTCTATTTAAATGTGGGTTTTGAACTAGATTCCAATCACCTCCAATAATCAAAGGTTCAAATGCATAATCTCTTACCATTTCATGTAAAGTAATAAAAATATTGTTAATATCATTATTTGGACCGTATATATTCACAACTGAAAAAGTAGTTTTACCATATGTAATATTCAAAAGAAGGATCCGTCCTGCGTCATCTTTTTGTATTGAACAAACTTTAAAATCAGCATTTGGTTTAAATAGAGCACAGACACCTGCACTGGACGATTTTCCATGTGAAAAATAACATTTGGATCCCCACTCACTTGACCAATATCTTTCAACTTCGGCGGTACTATGAGTTTCTTGTAAAATAAAGATATCATATTGTGTATTTCTTAACCAATCAAACATGCATCTTCTTTTTACTTTGTCTCTGAGACCTCTAACATTCAAAGAATATAGATTTATATCAAGACTTGCCTCTTCCATCATCATAATATATAAGTCTCATTGTATCTTCAATTGTACACATTGTATATTTTAGAACTTGATGAAGCAGTATATTAAGCATGTATAGGTATAAAAAGAAATAAAAGCTAAAATAAGATATTAACATATGTACATTACTCAAAAATATTCAGAAATTTTTTTTGAAAAGAGGATTCGGCAAATCCTTCCTGATTGATCTGTCCATCATCAAAACGGAGTGTAAAAGGAGCATTATTTGTAACGCATAGTATAGGCCTAATATTACCACGCTTACCATGAGAATGTAAACAGTGAAAAAAGAGGATTCTCTTTTTGCATTATTATTTTTGTTTAACTTCAAATAAAGATTATTTGTAAACAAAAAGAAAAAAATTAGTTTACGTCCGCCGGATCATATAATTTTTGCTTAAAATTTATAATAACATTTATGAAGTAAACTTAATGCTGTCAGATTTGTCTCCAAGGTCTCAATATTATTTAGCCAGTTAGAATAGTTCATCATCTTTGGCGTTCTTGAGATCTGAGAGTCGGATTGTTTTGAGTGGTCCGGGTGCATCTTTAGGTCCTTCTTTGTATTTTATTACTCTCGGGACCGAGTTAGTCTGCAGGCACAGACCCTGATTGGAACTTTGATCAATAAGTGTGCCTCCACGCAAAGACTAGCACATACAAAACTTGCTGTTCCTGAGCGAGAGAGCCTTCAGTACACAAGGCATGAGTAGGCTGCACATTCAGACCCTTAACTCGAGTGAAGGGTTTGCCCAGCAGACTAGTAAGAGGCCGCCATCTGAAACTTTGTGCTTTGCTGGCTCAATCTAAACTTCTTGCAGATGGGCATGCAGATAATACATCCATGCATGACCCCATAGGGTTATGATAATCATTATGAAGGAAAATAAATATATGTGATACAGTAATTACTTATCGCTAGTACATGCATCTTCGCTTGGTAATTATGCAGTGGATTCTACCCTTTCACTGGTATGCACAAAGGAATGGTTCAATATTTTCTTGAAAGATGACTCAGGTTTAAATACTGAGTATGTATGGTCAATCATCTGGCATATTATATTTTGTGACAATATTTTAACAGCCATATTTTAAATTTCACTTTTTGGGAGTGATTGGGAAAAGTGTCAAAGTCTGGTCTCAATGAAGGTCAAATAATAATTAAAAAAAAAAAAATTTTGAGGTAAGACCTATATCTGATCTAAATTCTTGGCGCAATAAAGCTTTGGTATTGATATTTTATCATATATCTTCATTATCTGGTATATAGAAAGAACATCTGCTTGAATAAATTTGTAACAAGTCGCAACTCCAGTCGTAAAAAACAGGGACATGTTAACCCTATCTATGCGAGCCCCCCTCCCCCCCACACCGATTCACGCAATATTTTCGCCGCGCGAATTTTTTTTACTGTGCCGCTCGCTGACTTTTTACTTTCAAGTCTTGCGAAATTTGTTAGACCAATTTTGCGTCACCCGGGTACGTGGTTTCGAAATTAAGCAAAATTATGTAAGTGCATGTCAGACCAAAAATTGCTCAAAAAACATGATTTTGTGTACAAAGTCAATGCAAATTGTGGTTTCAACCAAAAATCATAAATGTATGATTATTTTTAGTTTTGCTGGTCTAAATGTATTCATTTTATGCTTTTTATGATCTCAACAAATTTCATTGAAAAAACAATGAAAAACAAAAGGTAGAAAAAACAAAGAAAAAAGTTAAGAAATTGCAAAAAAACAATATAATACATAGGAAAATCATTTGATATCGCAATTTTGTTCATGTACACTTGCTAAGAACACCACAAACAGTTTCTATACCAAAAATTAGAACATTTCGAGCTTTATTTAGGGAGTTAGATGAAAAAGTTTGCTGTCACATGAAATAAATTACTATAAAAGTGTGTAGATTATGTCCCAGACAACCCGCGTGCCAATTTTCGGCGCGATCGCGCGGTCGACGTCCGAGATCTCAAGGGGGGGGGGGGGGGGTTGAGGTGGGCCTGGGAGGCCCCCCTCCCCTCCCCCGGCCATATGAACTCCCAAAATACCCCGGCCTAAATAGGGTTAAGGACTATTTTTAAGAAATCCATTAAGAGTATACATATCTCACCATTGTTATCTAATGGGAGTGCCAAGCGCTTCCTGATTTTGTTAGAATTACATTTGAACACTTTTTGCAGTCATTGTGATCATGATTATCATACGCATCTCACTGATCAAATCCGGGAATCAAATATTGCGAACGCGAAGCGAGAGCTGACAATTTAGGAAATTCAGACCTGAAGAGGGGCATTCTAAGGCTTGTTTGTATGAATTCACTAAGACCATAAGTATTTCACAATTTCACTAACAAAATTATGCGAACGCAAAGCGCTAAATGAAAATTGTTGATATTCAGATCAGAAAAAGGGACATTTTAAGGACTGATTTTAGGAATTCATGAAGATCAGGCGTGTCTCATATCAATCCACTAATGCGAACGTAAGCACGGACTGGAAATGTTTAATATTCAGACTTCAGAAAAAACGAATCATTCGTCACTACATAAAATAATAACTCTAAGTGCGAGGAAATACATTTGGTGTAAATTTGATGAGAAAACGGAATGTTTTAGTACAGCAGGATTATGTATCTCGTTAAACAGACAATGCGAGTTCCAGGAACGATGAACATATAGGCTGAGCTAATTATGTAATGTAACATAATATATAAAATAAAATGTAACATATCACATGTACCATAATTTTTTCTTTCCCACTACATTTCTCTTCCTTTCTCCTATTTCTCATTTCCCTTGATTTTTTTTGCCAGCCGATGGGGGGGGGGGGGGGGGGGTAGTTACCCCACTGCATGATATCATTGTTTGATTTCACATGTGTAAACGATATGTCTCCCCTCTTACGAATTATGTTGCAGCAATAAATGTCTAATGCACTAAATCAGTTGTCAATCCATTTTTTTTAAATTCTTAGATAATAATAATGTTTAATTTACCCAGGGTAGCCACTTCAGTTAGGAAACTGCTCTAACATAACATGTTATCATTACCCTTCTCCAATCTAAATGCTGAGCGCCTAGCAAGAAGGCAGAAGGTCCCATTTTTATAAGCCTTTGTATGACTCGGCCAGGGATCGAACCCACGACCTCCCGTTCATGAGGCGGGTGCTCTGCCACTGAGCAACCATGCCCGGTAAAAAAATATAACATGATGAATATTTTTGACCCCCCCCCTTATTTCATGTAATAAAATACCAAGGAACAACTGGGGATCCCGTGTGGATATGACATCATCGGTTTGTTCATTAATTCATGAAGACATGCCTGGAACTGTCTCACCGGAATAATGGAAATATTTAAAATGCCAAAATTTTGTATTTCCTTGTCCAAATTTGATCAAAGTCTCCTAGCAAACCTCAAAAAGTTGATTGTTATGTATTTCGTTTTAATGTCACATTTTCAGCATTTCTTCTTTTTAAGTAATCATCAACTTAAGTGACATTATGAATTTCAACACATTCAGTGTTACGCTTGGATTTTTCTTTCTATTCAGATCAACTTTTTGTTGGGGTGGGCTTGTCCTGTAAATCAGACCACAATGTACATGGGAAAACAAATGATACTGCACTATTTTAGAGTCTCTTTTTCATTGATGATTGGACAAGATGAGTTCATCTACAGTCAACGCCCACAAAATACTGAAAGTGGTATAGAAATATCAAAATTTGCCCCTTCTCATCCAACTTACATTATAAAATAGACAGCAATTCAAATTATGAGCGCTTCTTCCATGGGAGCTATATCACTTGAAGCAATTGTTTGGCAAGCTCTCTTCATTTGATATATGCATAAAATTTAGATGTCAAGTGGACAGTTCTATTACCCTGGTCTCAATACAAAGTAGTATCTAATATAAAAAAAAACTCAAGCAAATTCAATTTGATTCATTTTATTTATTGCAGTGAACATGATCATTAGGTATGAAATGCATTGCAATATAAGTCTGATGTGCAAACCATTAAAAAATATAGTTTTCATTACAATGCTTATATATCCAAATGGAAATTTCATTTCAATCCATTGTATCAGATTAATATAAATCCACACAATTCATATAACATTTTAAGGTAAAATATACTTTGTATATACAATATCTGTACATGTAAGTAGCAAGATAAAGATAAAATTCATAAAGCTTGTTAAGTGAGAGGGAAAAAAACCGCATACATTCGTATTTCCGAAGCTTCGTTATTCCGAAGGTTCGTATTTCCGAAGGTTCGTAATTCCGAAGGTTTGTTCGTCCGAAAACGAAATGAGGTTCGTAATTCTGAAGGTTCGTTAATCCGAAAAAGAAATAAGGTTCGTAATTCCGAAGGTTCGTCAGTCCGAAAACTGAATGATTAACTAACTTTATTTCGTTTTTGGACTAACGAACCTTCGGAACAACGAACCTTATTTCGTTTTCGGATAAACGAACCTTCGGAACATCGAACCTAATTTCGTTTTCGGATTATCGAACCTTTGGAATAACGAACCTTCGGAATAACGCCACAAATGTTCGGATTAACGAACCCTTTTACGTTTTCGGATTAACGAACATCGAGGTATAGACAATTTGCGTGTTTCGGAATTACGAACCTTTGGAATAAAGAACCTTCGGAATTACGAAGTGTAACCAAAAAAACATTCAAAACAAAATACATAGGATACAAGCAAAAACAAATTTTAGTTCAAATTAAGAGTTTTTTTTAAGTTACACATACAGTTGTATTTTTAAATAAAAGTCATCAGAAGCTTCCACGTGTAGGCATTCTAATTTACTAAGACCAAACTTTGTAAAGCACATCTCAGCTAACAAGCATCCTGCCAAAGAGTAATTTACTATGACTTTAAAACTTCTCCCATACATGAGGCAATATATTAATAATCATTCTTGTATAGTGCATACCTAACATAAGATAGTTCAGTCTCGAGACTTCCTCACATCACCTCTGAAGATTAATACATGCAGGTACAAATTAATGATCAACATTAATTTCTCTGGATAACATATGGTTACTGGTCTTGCACCAGAATGGTGTTTCATCTTCTATGAATGCTGACATTTCATTTTTGACTACACATAGAATTCAAATAAAAGTCAAATTTCTTGGAATATACACATATTCTTGTCTGATAAAATGCTTTGGCTTTACTTGACCTTTGTAGACTAATATATATATATATACATATATATACATACATATATATATATACATATATATATATACATATATATATACATGTAATAATTTTTTAATACCATAGATCTAGGCAAGACTTTAATGGTTACATATGTAATTACAAAACTTTATCTACCCATGTGATACAGTTCAGAAAAAAAATGTTAACGTAGCTGTATGTACAGTGTAGATATAGAATGTTTAAGTACATTTCTGAGTTGCATCAAATGTTGAGTATGGCAATGTGAATGAAAGTCTAAATCCTACTACAATTTTTTACAAAATAAATTTTAACCACATTCCAATGGTTAATACCTGCAAATTTCCTAGCAACGAGATAATTTGTTCCCTTCTTTCTTGAATATAATGTGCCTTAATACAAGTTTCTGTGTATCAATTCATCACCTTGTGAATGGTATCAATTTCAGACCACTGGCCATTTCAGAAATCATCACTTTCTTCAAGTGTTGCCGAATACGACAATGAAAAAAACATCAAAATTTAAAGACATTACATGCAAGGATTCATAGATTAAACACCTTTCATGACAAACATACATATCTGACAGTTATTCATATTTAAGTCATGATGAACAGGTATAGATATTCCATTACTGTACAACTTATCTTACAAATTAAATATTTTTTCATCTGATATGTACATACATGTATATACGCAAACAAAATATACTAGGGAAAGCAAGTGATTTATTATCTTTTCACCCTAAAAAGACTGGGCTATTTCGATGCCTAAGAAGACTGGGGGGGGGGGGGGGGCTGATTAAGCCCCCTTATGATCTCGGCCGTCGATTGCGACGAAACTTGGCACGCGCATTACCCATGGCATAATCTACAAAACTACAAGATCAAATTCTTCAAAAAATCTAATTAGTTGTGCTAATTTCTGCGTAAAATCAAATGGCTTTAATTAACTAAATAATGCCCCTAAAATGCTAATTCTTGGTACACAGACACTTTACATGAATCTGATCAAATGAACTTAAAAAAATTCAAAATCACTGTTTTCTTATTTTATTGTTTTCTAAATTTCTTATGTATTTCGCTTTTCGACGTTTTTTCAATGGAAATTAGCGGGGACTTTATTTTGACCATAAATAAGATGGAATTAATGGATTTCAATCAGTAAAAGGAAAAATAATGATACATTTATAAATTTTGGCTAAAAACACTATTTGCATTGGATTTGTACACAAATTCACGTTTTTCTGCAATTTTGGGTCTGCATGCACTTACAAAATGTTGCATAATTTCGGAACCGCGTACCCGGGGGTCGCATATTTGATCTCAAAAGTTGCGCGAGACTTGAATGTAAAAAGTCAGAGAGCGACGCGGATTTATCACGAAAAATGTCAAGGGGGGGGGGGGGGGCTGAATCAGCCCCTCCCAGTCTTCTTAGGGTTAAAATAAATAACCCTTCTCGAATAATTTTGGTACAAGTGACAATTTAATTGTGGAGATTACATCATGGGACGTGCCTGCCAAATCGCAAATCGGCCAAGATCTAGGGGGAGGGGAGGGTCAATCAAAAGTTTGCTTTAATTAACTAAATAATGCCCCTAAAATGCTATTTTTGGTACACAGACACTTTATAAGAATCTGATCAAATGTACTAAAAAAAAATTCAATCTATGAATCCTTCCCTGTAAGGACTGGAAAGGGGGCATGACGCCCCCCGACGCTTCGTGCGATATTTCCATAACGCTAACAGATAGCACCCCAAAATGTTTTGACTTATTTCTTTTTGAGTCTCCACAACTTTTGAGACTAAATTTGCGACATATGGGTATAGCATTGCGACGTCACATAACTTTTTATGAGACAATGTCATGCCGAAAATGGCTCATTTTCATACTTTGCATCTATGGGAGATGAAATTCATAAAAGGGTGATTATTTTTCTTTTTAATTGGTCTACTCAATTAATATAAGGTTTAATTTAGTTGTTAACCCTAATTCTCCCGGGGGGGGGGGGGGCCATAATGGCCCCCCCTCGACAATTTTCGAGATATATATCTGCTGCGCAAATTTTTTTGACCTCGCCGCTCACTGACTTTTTACTTTCAAGTCTCTCGCAAATTTTGAGACCAAATTTGTGACGACCGGATATGCGGTTACGACATTACGCAACATTATGTAAGTGCATGTCAGACCCAAAATTGCTCACAAACGTGATTTCATGTACAAATCCAATGCAAATTGTGTATTTAGCCAAAATTCATAAATGTATCATTATTTCTACTTTTACTGATTGAATTTAATTAATTTTGCCTTGCTTATGATCAGAATTAAGTCTGGAACGATCAATCGAAAAAACAATAAAAAACAAAAAGTAAAAAAAACAAGGAAATACATAAGAAATTAAAAAAACAATAAAATACATAAGAAATCGGTCTTGGTACCAGAATTTTTTTCATTCACAATTGTTAGGAATGCTACAAAGAATATTTTCACCAAAAATAGCATTCCAGGAGCTTAGTGAATCAGAGCAAAAAGTATGATTTCATGAATAAATTAGCATAATTAATTCATATATAATAAAAATATATGAATTCAGTGAAATTTACCAATGCAACTGCGTAGATTACGTCATTCTCTACCATCATGCAAATTTTTGTTGTGATTGCGCGAGACTTGAAAGTGAAAAGTCAGTGAGGAGCGAGGTCAAAAAATTTTGCGCAGCAGATATATCGCAAAAATTGTTGAGGGGGGCCATTATAGCTCCCCCCCCCCCCGGGAGAATTAAGGTTAAGTGCCTTATGCCTACTTTTTAGTTCACAAAGGAATAACAGAAACCAATTATTGCAATACAACCATAATAATTTTACATGCTAAAAATTGACAAGTCTATTCTATACTTGAAATAACATCAACCACAATATGGCCTCCTGGAATGATACGGTTGCATAGAAAACATGTACAGCTACAAAAATGAGCCCTGCACTGAAATGTTAACTAAAAAAAACCCAATGAATGTTTGATCTATAGATACGACACAGTGCAATCAACATACAGTGCTAACATTCAAGATATATGTGACCTTTGGCTAAGAATAACAGAAAATTGACACCTTTTTTTCATCTGTATAAATTACGCTACAACAATAATTTCAGTTATCAAAATAGGCAAGACAATTTTACACCTAGTAAAGTATTCACAATGAGATTCATCTTTTTGCTTGCGTAATGGAATTTCAATGTTATTAATTTGTCCCTTCACAGAGACAACACAGGTGAATTCATACTGACTAAACCTGATGAATCAATCCAAACAACTGGCTTCCACCATGGCCTCATTCCATCTGGTCAAAAGAAAGAGAAAACAATTGATTATTCATACATGTAGGACTACAGAAAAAAGTTTTCTTTGTCAATCTCATGGGGTCATATTCTTGATGTATATCTTCGATAATTTTGTGTTGGAATAAACTCTGTATTTTGGATTTTATAAATTCCTCTTATTTTCACGTTTGGGTTGTAAACTTTCACTATTCAATTTCAGATCAATACTATTTTGGGACATGAATTATTCCTGGCTAAAAAACATGTCTTATTCAAAATCTCATTAGAAAAATTTCAAAATAAATGCAGTACTGGATTTGCATATTTCTACATTAAAAAATAAACTAGGGAGGACTACACCCATTGACACCTGGGAGGGCCACACCTATTGACAGCTGGGAGGGCCACACCTATTGACAGCTGGGAGGACCACACCTATGTACACCAGGGAGGGCCAAACCTATTGACAGCTGGGAGGACCACACCTATTGACAGCTGGGAGGACCACACCTATGTACACCAGGGAGGGCCAAACCTATTGACAGCTGGGAGGACCACACCTAAGTACACCAGGGAGGGCCAAACCCATTGACAGCTGGGATGATCACACCTATTGACAGCTGGGAGGACCACACCTATGTACACCAGGGAGGGCCAAACCTATTGACAGCTGGGAGGACCACACCTATGTACACCAGGGAGGGCCAAACCCATTGACAGCTGGGATGATCACACCTATTGACAGCTGGGAGGACCACACCTATGTACACCAGGGAGGGCCAAACCTATTGACAGCTGGGAGGACCACACCTATTGACAGCTGGGAGGACCACACCTATTGACAGCTGGGAGGACCACACCTATGTACACCAGGGACCCATTTACACCTGGGACCCATTGACACCTGGGAGGGCCACACTCATTGTCACCAGGGAGGACCTCGACCATTTACCCCAGTGATGATCACACCCATTGACACAAAGAAGGATCAGACCCACAATTCCTCTAGTTGAACTTTGCATATTAAACCTTCAATATTTGTAAGAGCAATTAGTAGTTTTAAGAATAACAATTTGTGAGCTATTATCTCTATAAAAGTGATCCGTCAGCAAACCCTAAAAAAGACTGGGAATATTTTTAAGTGTAGGAGTGATGGAGGGTGTTTGTCCTTACCTCGCACATGCTTCGGGTGTCTCTGATCTAAGAATATGTTTCATTCTTCCTTGGGTGAGTTGCAGAATCAAACCTGGTTCAAAACCTTCAAATGCCTGGTGAGGAAAAATGCACAAGTGAAATATTAAAGCTAAATGAAAGTAGTTGCAGTAAAACACTAATTTCGTGAGAAAGTCTGTAAAACCAAGGTTAAGTAAGACTATATCATCGTGGATCTAGATCTGGTACAGTTACATAAACTGAACTTTGTGAAATCATAAAATCTAAGCTCAAATACGATCACACTGAAAATCGCCAACACAGATAGGCACACGTGGGACAGTGTATTATTCTTGCTGGCATAAAGACCCGACGGAAGTGACCGAATCCGCGCTTATTTTGCTTATTTCTCAGCAATTACACAATTTCTTCCAGAATCCTTTGACACATATTTTTCATTCATACAAACAGACACTTGGGTGGTCATTATATTAGATTCTGTAAAAAGTCATTTTGAGATCGTTACCAGAACTGGAATTTATCTTTAATAGTCTATTCAAATCTTTATGAACTATTTTGTAAGTAAAGGCATGACTTATGCTGGATTGGAGTCTAGGCCGAGGGGCATAAAATATTTTTGGAACATAAGCTTTTGTTTGCAATGTTGTGACTTTTTCCTTCAAGTCTCTCGCATCCTGAAAAACTCCAAACATTTCATATGTTAACCCTTATTAAACTGGGGGGGGGGGGTCAATTTGACCCCCTCTCCACAAATTTCATCACTACGCCGTCGCGCAAAATTTATTTATCCCGCAGCTCTCTGACTTTTTACTTTCAAGTCTTGCGCATCTTTTGAGACCAAAATTGCGACGCCCGGGGACGCGGTTCTGAAATTACGCAACATTTTGTAAGTGCATGTCAGACCCGAAATTGCTCAGAAACTTGATACCGTGTACAAAGTCAATAAAAATTGTGTTTTTCAACCAAAAATCATAGATGTATGATTATTTTTACTTTTGTTGGTTTAAATGGATTTATTTTATGCTATTTATGATCGCAGAAGGATCCCCAGCAAAGTTCTTTGGAAAAAACAATAAAAAACAAAGGTTTGAAAAACAAAGAAATACATAAGTATTTAAAAAACAATAAAATACATAAGAAATTAATTATATTTTTGAAATTTTTTGGTAGATATTTGTTAGAAATTTAATAATTGATACTCCAACCAAAAATTAGCATTCTACTAGCTATATGAATTGAGTTAAAGGCAAAAACATACACAAAAAACAAAATTTAGGGCAAATTTCATAATTTACCATAGTCTTGTAGTTTAAATCCGGCTCTATGCGCTTGCAAATTTTCACGACGATCGCGCGATCAGCGGCCGAGATCTGAGGGGGGGGGGGGGTCAAATTGACCCCCCCCCCAGTATTTACTGGTCTCAAATAGCCCAATTAAGATAGGGTTAATATAATTGTTATTTTGCAAAAAAAATTTGACTGCAACTCTTGTAGATTATTACTTCAGACATCTGGATTCATCATTGCAGTCATGCCTGACTGACAAATCAAATTTTACATCGCAGCAAAGAATATGGTGTTAAATTATATTGAAGAATAAACTATCAATATAAGAAAATTGTGTGTTTTTTTTCATAAATTGGCAATTATGTCCAATACTGACTCACTCATTATTTAACATTTAACCCTAAATAGGCTATTTTGATGTCTAAGAAGACTGAGGGGGGGGGGGGGGCTGGCTGATTCAGCCCCCCCCCTATGATCTCGGCCGTTGACCGCGCGATCGCGACAAAAATTGGCACGGGCATTACCCATGGCATGATCTCCAAGACTGTAAAATAAAATTTTCCGAAAAATCTCTAATTAATTATGCTAATTTATACGTAAAATCAAAGATTTGCTCTAATTAACTAAATAAGGCCTCTAAACTGCTAATTTTTTATTCACAGACTCTTTGAAGGATTCTGATCAAATGTACTTTGAAAAAAAATAGAATTTTTTTAAATGTATTTTATTGTTTTTAAAATTTCTAATTTCTTCGTTTTTCGACTTTTTGTTTTTTATTGTTTTTTCAATGGAAATCGTACGCTACTTTATTTTGACCATAAACAAGATGAACTTAATTGAGTTTGATTAGTAAAATTGAAAATGATACATTTATGAATTTTGGCTAAAACCACAATTTGCATTGGATTTGTACACAAATTCACGTTTTTGAGCAATTTTGGGTCGACATGCACTTACAAAATGTTGCGTAATTTTGAAATTTGCGCAAGACTTGAAAGAAAAAGTAAAGGAACGGCGCGGCGCCAGCTTTTCGCTTTACAGATTTCTCGCGAAAAATGTCGAGGGGGGGCTGAATCAGCCCCCTCCCAGTCTTTTCAGGGTTAACCCTAAAAAGACTGGGGGGCTGATTCCAAATCTTTTCAGGGTTAACCCTAAAAAGACTGGGGGGCTGATTCAGCAAATCAGCCCCCCCCCTCAATATTTTTCACGATAAATCTGTAACGCGAAAAGCTGGCGCCGCGCCATTCCATGACTTTTGTCTTCCAAGTCTTGCGCAACTTTTGATACCAAATTTGCGACGCCCGGGTACGTGGTTCCGAAATTAAGCAACATTTTGTAAGTGCATGTCGACCCGAAATTGCTCAAAAACGTGAATTTGTGTACAAATCCAATGCAAATTGTGTTTTTAGCCAAAATTCTTTAATGTATCATTATTTTCAATTTTACTTATCAAACTCAATTAATTTCATCTTGTTTATGGTCAAAATAAAGTAGCGGATGATTTCCATTGAAAAAACAATAAAAAACAAAAAGTCGAAAAATAAAGAAATACATAAATTTTAAAAACAATACATACATAAGAAAAGTATTGTGATATTGAATTTTTTTTAAGTACAATTGATCAGAATCCTTCAAAGAGTCTGTGAAGAAAAACTAGCAGTTTAGAGGCCTTATTTTGTTAATTAGAGCAAATCTTTGATTTTACGCATAAATTAGCATAATTAATGAATTATGAGATTTTTCGGAAAATTTGATCCTACAGTCTTGGAGATTATGCCATGGGTAATGCACGTGCCAATTTTCATCGCGATCGCGCGGTCGAGATCATGGGGGGTGCTGAATCAGCCCCCCCCCCCCAGTCTTCTTAGGCATCAAAATAGCCCAGTCTATTTAGGGTTAACCCTCAAGCTCCCGGGGTATTTTTATTCTTGTCATTCCCGGGGGGGGGGGGGGGGGGGGGGCCATTATGGCCCCCCCTTAAGATCTCGGCCGCCGATCGCGCGAGCGACGCAAACATTTGCACGCTGGTAGTGTGTGATGTAATCTACAAGGCTGTATGGTAAAATTTTCCAAAATATTGAGATTTTATATGAATTAATTATGCTAATTTACGCATAAATCATACTTTTTGCTCTAATTCACTAAATAAAGCTCTTAGAATGCTAATATTTGGTTAAAATATTCTTTGTAGCATTCTTAACAATCGCAATAAAAAAAAACTTCGGTTTGGAAATCAATTTCTTATGTATTTTATTGTTTTAAGAATTTCTTATGTATTTCTGTTTTTTTACTTTTTGTTTTTTATTGTTTTTTCAATGGAAATCGTTCCAGACTTAAATCTGATCATAAACAAGGCAAAATTAATTAAGTTTAATCAGTAAAAGTAGAAATAATGATACATTTATGAATTTTGGCTAAATACACTATTTGCATTGGATTTGTACATGAAATCACATTTATGAGCAATTTTGGGTCTGACATGCACTTATATAATGTTGCGTAATGTCGTAACCGCGTACCCGGGCGTCACAAATTTGGTCTCAAAATTTGCGCGAGACTGGAAAGTAAAAAGTCAGTGAGCGACGAGGTCAAAAAATTTTGCGCAGCAGATATATCGCGAAAATTGTTGAGGGGGGGGGGGCCCATTATGGCCCCCCCCCCCCCCCGGGAGAATTAGGGTTAAGGCACAGGTTCCTTAACAAAAAGATGGAATGAATGTCTAGCAGAAAATGTTTTTCTGCAGCGAATTTTTGCTGATCTAAGACAAAGATCAGATATTTATTTGTACATCTTGTCTTAAATTGTATTAAGATTATTTTCAGTACATGACATATCATGTATCTGGATTTCAAACAAAACTATGCCACACCTATCAGTCAGCTTATGGATGGTGCAGTGTGATTTCAAGACTGCATGATCACAAGGAAAATATCACTAAATGCCTTCTTGCAAACACTCCTGAATTACCTCATTAATAACACAGACAGCATAGCCAAGTAGTGGTGTAGTAGATTGGGCTACAACATCTTCGCTTGCTTTATATGTATAGAGAACCTTGTCTTTGATGCGATACCACATTCTCTTCCAATCTTTCTTCTTCACCCTCAACCAAAGATATCCACTCATTGAAGAATTAGATTCGTCCCTTGCACCAACCTGAATTCCAAACAAAAATTATCATTAACATCAGTTAATATGTTCACTGACCTCTCCTTAAAAAAAAAAGAGACATTTAATAGCAAAATATTTTAAATTACTTTTATGGAGGTTGGGGTATTTTATGTTACACAAGATTCAAGATTTTTGCCACCTGATACTTGAGCAGTTATCACATTTCACAGATGATGAGATTGAACGATTTATTTAAAAAAATTTGGCATCTTTCTTTGTAATACCAGTAGCATATGGACCAGTGTTTAAAATCAAGTGACCAATATGAGCTATGTAACTGCTGATTCTTCTCATTTCAACAGGTGTCAAGTTATTACCTCTCAAGTCTTGGCCTAAATACAAAGGATTAGGTAAACCTTAACTAACCTGGGGCCCGTTGCAGAAAGAGTTGCAAAAATGCAACTCTTTCTGCAACGGGCCCCAGGGCTGTATTGCGAGCTTGACGTCCTAAGGGGGCCAATGCCTCCTTAGCCATGGATCACGCAGTCGTTACAAAAGGTAAAGGAATGACGTTATCTACAAAGTTGCACAGGCATATTTCCCAAAATTCTTTATATAATAATGCTAATTCATTCATGAATCATACTTTTTGCTTGAATTCACTAACAAAGTTCCTAGAAAGCTAATTTGTGGTGAAAATGTTTGTGATGGCATTCTTAACATCTTGTAAAAGAAAAAAAATTTGGCACCAAAATTAATCTAAGTATTTTGCTTTGTTTTTTAAAGGGCAAGTCCACCCCAACAAAACGTGATTTGAATAAAAAGAGAAAATTCCAACCAGCATAATGCTGAAAATTTCATCAAAATCGGATGTAAAATATGAAAGTTATGATATTTTTAAGTTTTGCTTAATTTCACAAAACAGTTAAATGCACATACCGGTTGGTATGCAAATGAGGGAATTGATGACATCACTCACTCACTATTTCTTTTGTATTTCATTATATGAAATACCTAATATTTTAAGTTTCTCTGCATTGTCCTGTGGAACAAAGTTTTATTTCTCCCTGGACATGTGGAATTACCATTGTTTAACATTTAATGGTTCAGTCAAGTTGGTCCTTATTGTCAAATCTGTAAAAATTGAAATATTGTATAATTCAAACAATAAAAAACAAAAGAAATACTGAGTGAGTGACGTCATCGATTCTCTCATTTGCATGTGACTAAATTGTGCATGTAACTATTTTGTGAAAAATAAGCGAAACTTTAAAATGTCATAACTTTCTTATTTTACACCCGATTGTGATGAAATTTTCAGCATTACGCTTGTCTGATTTTTCTCTTTCAATTCAAATCAACATTTTTCTGAGGTGGACTTGACCTTTAAATTCTTTTATATTCATTTTCTTTTATCTTTTAACTGGTACCATCTAATAGTAATATATATCCAAGAGGAGGTAATAACACCTGCTGCTAACTCCCAGAATGAGACCACTTACCTGCAAAACAGTAGATCTGACAGGTTGTCTGTTAGATTTTTTCCTCTTGGCTTTATTCGTCTTATTTTTGGTTCTCTCCTTTCTCTCTTGCCCATCTTTCTGTTGAGCTACATGTATGTATGACAAAGAAAAAGTACTCTTCATTAATCTAGAAAAACTTAATAAAAGAGTTTAAGAAAAATTAAGAAAAAGAAAAAATTAATTAGTCACTTCTTTTGTTCCAGATAGCATGCTTCTAAATGTAAAAATTAAACCTTTCAATGGAAGATACTCATTAAAAGGTTTTCTCACAAGAACCTTGTAAAACCCTTAAGCAAAACCAATATTTCTTACGGTTTCTAATGTGCAGGGATGCCACTAGGTGTCCTCCGAAAATACTGAAACTTATCGTGGGCCGGGATAGTGTCCAAGAAATTTTTTTTTAGGGGGTACACCTTAAATTTTGGGATGGACACATGTCACAGGTAAAAAATTTGACAAGCAAAAAAAAAAAAAAAAAAAAATTAGGAGGGGGGGGGGGAGGTCCGCCCCCACCTCAAATTTAGGGGAGGGGGAGGACCAAGTGGCTTCTTTTTTTCTTACCTTGTTGTGATCGATGACTTTGAAGTCAATTAGGTTTGAAAAACTGACGGTAGTTAGTTGTGTGTTTCTCATAGAACGCTAGACCAAAAGCTTCAGTCTCTATTTTGGTTGTTCAGCTGAACCGCGTTGGCTCCACTCACCAATACATAGACTGAAGAGTTGTTGGCCCGTACATTAAGACAACGTATCAGCTAACCCAGGGAGCTGATACGTAACCAGAGCTGCCAACATTGGGATGATAGAATCCAGAAGATTTCGCGGAGGTATGATTTTGTGAGGGAGCGCGCGGCGAAATGTCCCACGGACAGGACTTTTGGGTAGCAAAACTCATTAAGAAACAACATTTGATAGTATCCGACAGCTGTCTAAACCATCAAAACTTTTGGCACATAGATTAAATGCACATTAGAGAGATTTCATAAAATGATGAATTGTCTGTCATTGACTAAAAAAATAAGTTCAAGCTTCAGGCAATACAGTAGAACATATGATTCACAAAAGAATGCATTCAACAAGAAAATTTATTGTCCAGAGGGGGAAAGGGCTGCAGTAGTGGAAGATGAGCTTGCCTGGCCCTGTAAAGACTTATATGTGACCTGTTTAAAGTCTCTGAGGGCCGAGGGATTCCTGTGAAAATTGCCTTTTTGTAGCAAGCACGCGCAGCCAGCCAGCGCCAGGCTAGCTGACTCACGAAAGAGAAAATGTTCAAACCAGATCAACCCAAGTAAAAGTAGGCAAAAAAAATCTCCACTTTGCTTCTGTTCTTCAGGATTGTCAATAAAATTATTCCTAAAAGTCAGGGTGTAATTATAATAGTAACCCATCGTTATCCACAGTTTCAGCTCGAATAAAGCGCACACAAGCTTACGAAAAATGCATCGGACTTCCCTTCTCGCATAGCCTCCTGCCGCGGCGCAGTATGCCGGAGACCAGGCAGTGCCGCGCCGGGGGGCATAGGCATGGAGTGCCGCTAAAGTGTTTCCATCACGATATGCACAGGGCAGAACCAGAAAAAAAAAAATTGCTTGTTAGACTAATTCACCAGTCGTTCGGTAAAATTATCTTCATTTACATTGGAAATCAATGTACGATTATACAAAAACTGGTAAAAGTAACTGGGTAAAATGAAAATGTGATAAGGAGTTTCCACGTGGGTGTAAAGGGAGTTGAACATGCTAGACTCGTAAAACAGTCGTTTGTATGAATTTTACAATTTAACAGCTAAAAATCACAATTATCCGGGAGATTTTGGCATGGGGTCGGGAGAACGGGAGATTGGATTGAAATCCAGTATTCTCCCGCAGGATCCGGGAGACTTGGAAGCTCTGCGTAACCCAAGGAGCTCCGGGCCGGAGCTCCCTGGGTTCCGTATCAGCATGCAACAGTAACGTTAGATCTAACATTCGGCGGAAACCCGATTTTCGGATCGTTTTTGGTACATAAAATGTCACATTATAAAAAGATAATTACATCCAAACTTACGAGAAAATATATAAAATTCAGAAACATGGTACCTTAGACCGCAGTTACCGCTAATTCCTTTCAAATGATGATCAAAACTTAGTCATCCTCGATTCCTTCGTTGGTCATCGTAAGTTGCCATCTTGGATGATGTCATCATCTTTACAGACGTATTTACCAGTCGCTATTATACCGCGATTCGTGCCGCTGCTTTGCGCTTGTTTATGTGCATGCGTTCCGAACTTGTCGCTCGCATTGATTGGCCAGGATATCGATAATTCTAATCAGAAAGCCTTGATACAAGCATAACTCAATGAACGTAGTATAGGCAGTGCACGCGTTTATAAATTATGTACTGTATAAAAGCAAATATCTCGGGGAAATATCTCTCACTCGGTCGATCGACATGCATCGCAATCGGGAGAGATAGGGGGAAAAAAAGGAGGACTTTCCGTTTTTTTTTAATACACAGAAAACAGGAAAAGTCGGAAATAAGACAGATAGCAGGAAAAAAGCCGGAATTCCGTATAAATACGGAAAAGTGGCATCCCTGAATGTGAAAAGCTTTGGCAAGAACTTTTCATGAATTTTTTTATAGCATCTATAGAGACCAAATTTTGAATATCCGGATATTGGCAACACAGTAACAATCAGACTAATCAGACTGAACATTGATTTGAGCAATTTTATTTGAAAGTTAAAAAAATATAGAGGAAAAATAAGTCTAAAAAGAGTCATAACATCTTGGACGATGGCTTCTACTCCAGCTTTTCTAGAAAACTCTAGCCATATTCCCTTTAATGAAATAAGATGGTATGTTTTTATATACATCATGGTAATCCAATATGTCGAGAGGTAAATATACTTACATAAGACCAGTGTTTCATAGCATTTATCACACACTCTGGCTTCTTTATCAGACAGATACATCAATGGTGCTTTGTTCTTGGAACAATGGCCACATGTCACCTGCAGGGTCAGGTAGGAATACAACGTTATTGTCAACACTTTCATTTAGACATTGCCTGCAGTTAAATATTGCCGAATTGTGTTGAAAATATTTTGTTAATAAACTTATGGATGAGGTTAAGATGCTTTCTAAAATCACATATTTGACAGACTATGTTTGTCTCTTGGTAGTCTGAAATTGTCATTATTGTAACTTCCATGGTATAGGTAAACTTGATTGACTGCTGAGCCACATGGTAAATTTACAGTACTATAGTTCAAGATCTTTATGAAAAAGGATTTTACTGTGATCTAAATTATCATAACCAGCAAAATACAAAAATCATGCATGTTTGTCATTCTTAAGGTTCAAAATATACACAAAATCACTATTTTGAGCAATTTGGTGTTTGATGTGCATGTCTTGACCCTATCTAGGCCGGGGGGGGGGGGGGGGGGGTGAAGAGGCCCCACCTCAACGATTCGCGCAATATTTGTTTACCACGCCACTCGCTGACTTTTTACTTTCAAGTCTTGCGCAACTTTTGTGTCACAATTGTGACACAATTTTGTGTCACTCAGGTAAGTGGTTCCGAAATTTATCAAAAACGTGATTTTGTGTACAAAGCCAATGCGAATTGTGTTTTCAACCATAAATCATAAATGTATGATTTTTAGTTTTGCTGGTCTAAATGTACTTATTTTATGCTTTTTATGATCTCAGATGAGTCCCCAACAAATTTCATTGAAAACACAATGAAAAACAAAAACAGGTGAAAAAACTAAGAAATACATAAGAATTTGCAAAAAACAATATAATACATAAGAAAATGATTTGATATCGCAATTTTGTTCATGTACACTTGCTAAGAACACAAAGAGTTTCTATACCAAAAATTAGAACATTTTGAACTTTTAGGGAGTTACAGGAAAAAATATGATTTTGCATACTAATTACACATAAATGTGCATAATCACTAAGTAGCAATTCGCGTGAAATAAATTACTATACAATTTTGTAGATTATGTCCCAGACAACCCGCGCGCCAATTTTCGGTGCAATAGCGCGGTCGAGATCTCAAGGGGGGGCCTGGGAGGCTCCCCCCCCCCCCCCGGCCATATGAACTCCCAAAATACCCAGGCCTAGATAGGGTTAATACTGATCATAAACAAGACAAGATTGATAAAGTTTAATCACTAAAAGTAGTAATAATGATACATTTATGAATTTGGCTTAATACACAATTTGCATTGGATTTGTACATGAATTCACGTTTTTGAGCAGCTTTGAGTCTGACATGCACTTACATAATGTTGCATGATTTGGTAACCGTGTAACTAGGCATCGCAAATATCATCTCAAAAGTTAAGCAAGATTCGAAAGTAAAAAGTCAGTGAGCGGCGCGGTTGAAAAATTTTGCGCAGTGGATTTATCGCGAAAAATGTCGAGGGGGGCTAAAACACCCCCCCCCCTCTTCTTAGGGTGTAGGTCTGACAGATAAGAATTACTAGAGTTAACCTTAGACTTACCTTTCCACATGCTCTACAATGATGCCTTCTCCATGTAATAGTGAATTCACTTGTACAGATCATGCACATGGTAACTCTACTGTCTGGTATCCATAAGGGTGCTTTACGTCCAAGACTTGATGTATCACCCTCAGTCAAACCCTATGTAAAAGCAAATAAAAAAGTTTGCTATCAAGTACTCATTGACCCAAGAATTAACGTTTTTTCCATGATACAAAAATAGTTGAAGTTGTAAAACAGGAAATAAAGGAAGAAAAAATATGGATTTACGCACTGTTTCATCTATAGCACAGTCAACATCTGCAAGAATATATTGAATATGCAGTAACAAAGATTTGTCCTCTATGATTGAGAGATCCTCGATGGTTGTTTACTGCTACTTAGTCCCATCTGTTCTTTCTTGATGTTGGTTGAATTATTCACATCTTACATTAATTTCAGGTGGCAACTGGTAAGAATGGTGCAAAAACCCTTTACCAGTATACTGCCTGAAATAATGCATGATGCTGAGCTCTTCTTCCTTCAAAGTTGTTGGTAGCAAGATGTCACAATAACAAATATGGTGTTGAAATTTATAAATCCAAGTTATGATTCTGTGCCGAGTAGATCCTTGTAAAAAATTATATATTTACAGCATGTAGCAAATTTGACCACTTGTCAAATAGAGCCAGGTTATTTGGACCAGTCTCACAAGCCAAGGAGGGGAGAAACTCTCCTACTGGGGGGGGGGGGGGGGATAAAGAAGGACAAGAGAGAGGACAGTGACTTACTTTATGTTCTGGTTTGTTCTGGTCAAAGGTGCTTTTCTTGTTCTCATATTCATCAATTGTCTTGGTCAGTGCATTGTACCAGGCTTCACAGTCCTCTTTTGAACTAGAAATAAAGAATTACAAATCACAATTACACTTATCTGTACATTTTCTGAAATATTTGCAAATCAAGTGTAAAGCCCTATGGACTCAAAGGTTTAGATGACTTACGCAGCAAGGAGGGTGAAGGATCTCTGAACGCTGATAATTTCCAGTTCATAGCTATCCTCTTGGCTTGATCGATTAACCTGAAATGACAAATGACAGACTTCAAAGATAGGTATAGGAAGAAAATGCAAAGCTATATCTAGTAGAACATTTCACTGTAACAGGCTAGATCACATAACACATTCATACCAGGTTATATACATCATGCTAGCAATACAATAATCTGTAAATGATAATATTCCTACAAATGAAACCCGAGAGCGAGTTAAATGAAACCTCGCAGACATCCTCTCTCATATTGTTCATTCTACAAATAAATATTAATTCCTCCAATGCAAAAATAATTACAAGAAAAATAATCAAGTTATTATCAATATGATACAGTATATGTACTTGCTTGGAAGAGTACTGCATCACTTAAAGAGAAATTCCAGTAGTTGCGGTAAACACTGATTTCATGATAAAGTCTGTACAACCAGGCTTAATTGTCAGTATATCATCGAGGATCTAGATCTGTTACAGTTACATAAACTGAACTTTGTGAAATCTTGAAATCTACGCTGAAAAATGTTCAGACTGAACTTCCCCAACACAGATAAGCGCACGTGGGACAGTGTATAATTATTGCTTTGAGCTTCGGGCCCGACGCTCTACCCGAATCCTGTGCTTATTTGCTGAATTCTCAGCAATTACACAATTTCTTCCAGAATCCTTTAGCACATGCGTTTTATTTATACAAACAGACACTTTGGTGGTCATTTCATTAGATTCTGTACGAACTCATTTTGATATCGTTACCAAAACTAGCATTTACCTTTAATGATTAGCTTTGACACTCATGTTGATGTGGACAAGCTTTCAGACATTCTAGAAAATATCTGCATGATATCAATAGGTTTTAACATTTCTTTCCTTTATGTATCTACTTTTTCCTTGTGCTCATGTTTGAATTTGATTTCAAGGAAATGGAGTGTACCACTTACCTTCATACCTGCGAGAGAAAGATCATTGTTGAGTTTATATTGACCAGTTGGTAATTGTGTTGTGTGAAGAAGAACATCAGTTAGCTGAAAAGAAAGGGGGAAGAATGATTTCTTGGCTTTTTTACTATAAAAAAAATTGTAAGCCTATGGGAATAAAAAAAATATATATATATATACACGTCCTTGTCGGTATGCAAATGAGGAGACTGATGACATCACTCACTATTTCTTTTGTATTATATATGAAATATTCAAATTTTCTCCCTGTTGTGTGAAACAAAGATAAATTCCTCCCAGAACATGTGCAATTTGCATGGTTTAATTCTATATGGTTCAATCAAGGTACAATTCTGTAAAAAATAATATTGTCTAATTCAAACAATAAAAAAAAAAAAAAAATTGTGAGGGACATCTACTGTCTAATTTGCATGTCAATGAGGTGTGCACATCACTGTTTTGTAAAAAATAAACAAAACTTTAAAATGTCATAACTTTCTTATTGCACATCTGATTTTGATGAAATTTTCAGCATAATGCTTGTTTGATTTTTTCTCTATTTATTCACATCAATATTTTTGCTGGGGTGGACCTGTCCTTATAACTATATCTTTTTAACAAAAAGACGTTTGGCTTATGATATGTACTGAACACAAAAGTATGTGCTTACTATATGATATCTATAGTAAAAAACTTATAATACAATTCAGGGGCGGATCCAGCTTTTTATAAAGGGGGGGTTGGGGTGGTATGCGCGGGAGCGTAGCGACCGAGTCCAAGCGAGCGGAGCGAGCTTCTTCTTCTTCTTATGTTGGTTTGAGTGGCGATTAGTCATATTTGACTATTGTCGCCATATTGAAAGCGAGGGGGGAGGGTGTGGGAGGGGGGTGTCCCCCCTCCCACAGTAGGGAAAATTTTTGAAATAAATACATAGAAATAGAATAAAATAAAATTATAAGTTTAAAAAAAAAGATAAGATTTAAAAAAATGGTCCCCGGATTTTTTTTTTGGGGGGTTGCAACCCCCCCAACCCCCCCTCTAGATCCGCTTCTGCAATTTGATAATATATCTTACTACTCCCATCTTACTGCTCCAATCTTGCCGTCCTGGCAGAGAAAGCTCTGGGCATAGTAGCTGACTGGAAGTTCTGCTTAGCCTGGCTCATGCATCGATATCAGAATCAAGTGATTGTTTACTTCAACCACCTTGCATAATGGCATGGAACGTACATTTCTTAATTGCCCATATAGAAATCAATTTTGTTAATATTTACTCACCAGGAAGAATTTTCTTGGTTGATTAACTCTTCTTGACATTTTCAGAAGTTCTCCTTCCTTGACAAGTCTCTGAACAAAGGGACATTACAAAATATAATTTTTAAAGAAATCTTTGGACTTGTGATCTCAGCCATTGATCAAGCGATCGTGACAAAATTGGCATGAGCGTTACCCATGGCATTATCAACATAACTATAAGATCAAATTCTGGGATAATTATTTATGCTTATTTATGCCTAAAATCAAGTTTGCACTAATGAACTAAATAATGCCCCTTAAAGGCTTATTTTTGGTTCAGACTCTTTATAGGAATCTGATAAATGTTCTTTAAATGTACTTTAAAAAAAAACTTCAAAACCACATATTTTATATTTATTTCCTTTTTTCTAGACTTTGTTTTGTCAAGGGAAAATGTCGGGGACTCTATTTTGACCATAAACAAGATGAAATTAACTGATTTTAATCAGAAAAGAAAATAATAATAAATTAATAAATTTCGGCTAAAAACACTATTTGCAATGGATTTGTTCACTAATTCACATTTTGAGCAATTTCGAGTCTGCATGCACTTACGAAATGTTGCGTATATTTCCAAATTGAATACTCAGGGATCGCAATTTTTTGCCTCAAAAGTCGCGCAAGATTTAACCCTTACTGACCGGGGGGGGGGGGGGGGGGGGGTTGAATCATCCCCCCCTCAACATTTTCTGTGATCATTCCGCCGCGCGAAATTTGTTGACCACGCCACTCACAGAGTTTATACTTTCATGTCTCGCGCATCTTTTGAGACCAAATTTGCGACGCCCGGGTACGCGGTCAGAAATTACGCAACATTTTGTAAGTGCATGTCAGACCAAAAATTGTTCCAAAACATGATTTTGTGTACAAAGTCAATGCAAATTGAGTTTTCTCATCTTATTCATAGAGATACGATTATTTTTGCTTTAAACAGCTGAAATCAATTGATTTTAGCATAATTATGCTTCAAAAAGGTTGTGCAATAAATCTGGTGAAAAAATCAAAGAAAAACAAAAGGTTGAAAAACAAAGAAATACATAAGAAATTCATAAAACAATAAAAAAAATTAGAAATTGATTACCAAACTGAAGTTTTTTTCAATTGCGATTGTTAAGAATGCTACAGAGAATATTTTTTTACCAAAAATTAGCATTCTAGGAGCTTTATTTAGTGAATTAGAGGAAAAAGTATGATTTATGCATAAATTAGCATCATTAATTCATATAAAATAAAATCTCATTATTTTGGAAAATTTTACCATACAGCCTTGTAGATTACATCGCACACTACCAGCGTGCAAATTTTTGCGGCGCTCACGTGATCGGCGGCCGAGATCTCAGGGGGGGGGTTAAATCAACCCCCCCCCCCCCCCCCGGCCACAGAACAGCCAAAAAAGCCCGGCCTAGTTAGGATTAAAAGAAAAAGCCAGCAAGCGACACAGTAAAATAAAATTTGTGCCGCAGATTTATCAAGAAAAATGTTTGGGGGGGGGGGGTGAATCATACCGGTTGTGTCAACAATAAAAAAGCGAGTTCGAACATAATCTAACAAAATGACCACCGAAGTGTTTATATGTATAAATCACAAAGTATATGCCAAATGACTCTGAAGAAAATTTGTAACTGCTGAGAAATGAGCAAAATAAGCATGGCATTCCATTAAATGTCAGGTATTTTCCTGAGGAATAAACTGGCCAGCAAAAGAAAGTACCCACTTCTTTCAAAGGCTGCACACAAAAATTCACTCCATAGAAATAATCAATTTTGTACACAGGTATGGTGCAATATCCATTAGTAATCACATACCCAACAGGAAGTGATTATCTTTATTACAAAGAAATAAAATGACATGTACAGCATCTTGGTCACTGTATCAAAAGTCACAAAATGTAACAGAATGAGCCGTCCAGGTTTTACACGAAAGTCAATGTCAAAGGATGAAATAAACCAGACACAAACAACAATGTCCTCATGCCTGGACACATTCCAGGCATCTCTGACGCATGCTTTGGACAAGTTGTCTGGCGTAGTCCTGTCCATTCCTCCTGCAGAGCTTGGATCAATGTTTGCGGATTGGTAGGAGGCTGTTCCCTTGATCTCACCCATCTGCCAAGTTCATCCCACAGATGCTCAATGGGATTGAGGTCAGGAGAGCATGCACACCATGGGATGACGTCAATGTCCTGCTCCTGAAGGAAGTTGGTGGTGAACCGTGCTGTATGGGGTCTTGCATTGTCCTGTTGAAACAATGTGATGCCAGGATGTGCCTGCAGGAAAGGGAGCAGGTGGGGTCTCAATACTTCATCAAACATAGCGCTGAGCTGTCAGATTACCTGCCAGGATAACCAGATGAGTCATATGGTTGGCTGATATGCCTGCGCACACCATCACAGAAGGTCCACCCCACCGATCAACTTCACGAATGCAACATTCTGCATATCGCTCTCCTGCTCTGCGCCACACACGCTCCCGTCCATTACTTGTATTGACGCAGTACCTGGATTCATCTGAAAACAATACTGCATTCCATTGTCTTCTGGTCCAGCGGCTATGCTCTACGCACCACCTCAGTCTATTCCTTCTATGGATAGCGGTCAACTCCTGACCTCTGCAAGGCCGTCTTGATACCTGCAGGTCCTGCTCCCTCAAGCGACGTCTCAGTGTCAGCACTGATAGGGATATCATTTTTGCTTGGTGGAAAGTGCTTTTGTGTGGGACTTTTGATTCAGAGACAAAGATGCTATGCATGTCAAGTTCTTCTTTGTTATGAAGATATTCAATTGCTTATGTACATGTGATTAGTAAGGGGTATTGTAGCACACCTGTGTACAAAAATTGTTTATATTTATGTCGTGAATTTTTGTGTGCGGCCTTTGACAGGGGTGGGTACTTTCTTTTCCTGTCCAGTTTATTAATACACTTTCCCCTCGTATGGTTTTCTGTGTTTGTGATCATTAGAATTATTGGTTTTCAGCCAAGATTTCGTGATTTCACAAAGACAACTTGATAATAATGTACCTTATCTAGATATGGTGACATTTAATTGATTTAAAATATTTTATCATAAAAAGATTGTTTGCTGCAACTATTTCTTTTACCATTAACTCGTTAACTAAATAATTTAGATTAATATGCAATGATTTGCTGCAGTAAGAGCTACATAAACATGTAAATATTAAATTGCCCTTCCAAGCCACTCTAGTCAGGATAAAACATCATTTCTTCTGAGAATACAATTCTTTTTTCATGAACAAGGTAGATCTACAAAGACATTGATGGTTAAGATAAATTGAGATAGAGGAACTCACCCTGCCTGGTTTGACAATCTGTTGACTGCCAATCAGACTGTGCTGGATAGCTAACAGTTTTTCAAAGTTATCCTGAAAAAAAAGAGAGATTAAGAATTAGGAGGGTACTCTTCGTCTTAGCAGCCCACATTTATCTGTCGCTTGCCAAGAAAATAAGTTATGTCACCAAATCGATCAGGTCATAAAATGTTATTACAAAATAATAATAGTTCCTTGTTCCTCAAAGTGACTTGCTATTAACAAAACTCAGCTGGGGGTATTCGCTGGAGTCTGTAAATGCTATCATCTATCATTTTGTCATAGTCCTGGGCCACATTGCATAAAAGTTACCATTAAGGTAATATCTTTAATTTTGATTGGCTGATGAGCATAGTTACCACTGGAATGTAAAGTTACCATAATAGTAACTTTTATGCACCAGGCTCCTGGTCATTTCTAGTCCCAAAAGAACTCGCTTACGCACATTTTACTTTAATATTGATATTGTTTATTGAAAAAAAAAACCACATCCCACTACTTAATTTGAAGTACTCACCCCTTGTCTCATACTCTCGTTGGCATGGCTTGCTACCATACTCACTATGGCAAGGGCATCTAGAGAAAGATTTAAAAAAAAAAAGGATTTCAGTCATCATGAATATAACTTTACAAACCTAAACACTGCACAAGAGGAAGTGAGACAATTGAAAACTACTCAGAACTACTTCAAATACTGTGTGATATGATATTCGACAAGATAATTGAACTAGATAAATGAGTAACAAAGTAAATAATTCACCCCTGTGCATGTGGGATAGACAGAAGAAATGTCTCTTGGGAAAGGGCATTTAAAACCTTTCCATTTAAAAGAGATAAGTAAATGATAACATAAAAGGAAGATTCCCACCCACCTTTTGTCTCTTTGAATTCCTCTGAGTCCGTATCCAAATGTTTTATATAATCTGTGGAAAAAAAGAAAAATAAAAACATTACATTCACATGCAAACACCTAGACGTAGGATACAAAGTAATAACTTGTGGGCTTATCAAATGCCACAATATTATACTGGGAAAATCCCATCTTAATTAGCAACCAAAATCAATCAAGTTTCAGATGTCAATAATACCAGTATTGTTGATAAAGTGTACTTGCAATTCAGGAAGTGTCAAATCTCTGGTTTATCATAACAAGGGGCAAGATTAAAAAGATGAGATGGCTTGTCTTTTTTCAAGCAATAATAATACAATTTCCCACATGTGCTTATCTGTGTTAGAAATATGGGGGGGGGGGGGGGGGGTTAGCAGTTCAGTTGATGCATCTGTACCAGATCTAAATCAACTATGATTAGTGACAATCAACCTTGGTTTTACAGACTCATGAAATCATGGTCATCTGCACCTACATTTATTTCATTTAATATAATTAATGTATTACTGTGATACATTTTCATTTGATATCAGATATTGATTTATCTTCTACAAAGTAGTCCAGAGAAAGTATTATTGCCAGACCAACAAACTTAAAATTGCAATTAGCCAAAGTACCTGCTCCTGCTGCCCGCCTACTTCTTTCTTTCTACTTAGTGTCTGCACTCCTCTGTCCCTCCTGTCTTCCCCCCTCACCTCCCCCCTCTCTTATAATATTGTAAAACGTAATTTTTTCTCACACGATCCATCAGTTACGTTTTTGTCAAGTGCACAAAAATTATTTGTATTTATTTTTAAACAAAATTATTATTAAGACCCAATATTTATTTGTTGTAATTTTGTAATGTAACTAAGATATGGGCTTGTCTCTTGTACAAGCTTTGCTTTTTTTCGGCAAGTCCCTCCGTTTTACTTTTAAATACAATTGTCATTTGAGATGTCTTACTGAATTGTGTTCCTTAAATCTATGATTATGTTATATATATTATATTTTGTCTTGTAGTATTTTCGATTTTGTTATGTTATGTTTATCATATTATGTACAATTGTGAAACGGAAATAAATAAATCAAATCAAATCAAACTACACTAAAAGAAAATGATAATAGCTTCTGTAAATCAGAACTTTATCATGCAGGTTTTTCCTTTTTTTAAGAGGGGGGGGGGATGATTATTTTCAAACAGAAAGATTTACCTGTTAGTAGCAATTTGTACTGTGGTATCCTCTGAACTGGTTTCAACATGTAGTGCTTGATCGCTAAATTCCTACATCGTTCACTCATCTATATAACAACATTTTTATAAAGAGGACATTTATCATATTTCGCTTTTCTACAAACAAAAAAGTTAGTTGTTTAAAAAAAAACTGATTGGTTGAATTGTTGCGATCATTAACACAAGATAAATAGATTTTAACCATTAGGAGATGTTACAAATCTTAGCTTGAAACAGAATTTGCAATTGATTAGTACATGGAATCGTACCTTCCAGCGGGTATGACATACCCTAGCCAAGGCTCCACACTTTTTTTTCTTGGTGGCCCGATCGGTCCACCAAAATCATCAATTTTATATTCTTGGTGGCCCGATCGGTCCACAAAATCATCAATTTCATATTCTTGGTGGCCAAAAAAGCAAATTTGGTGGCCCTTAAACATAAGAAAACAATACAATTTATCAAAACTTTGATTGCCCAACTGGGCCACCAATTGCAGGCTTTTACAGAATTTTGTGGCCCAACTCTCATTTTTGGTTGCCCGGGGCCACTGCTAATGTCGAGCCCTGCCCTAGTATAATATTGCCTAATATTGTAATCATGTATTCGGGTGTCACAAATTAGGTTTCAGAAGTTGCGGGGTCTTAAAAAGGAGTAACTCTATACGTTCCTTTTTATCTGGTATGAACAAATATTTTTATATGACATTGTCAAAAGCCATGGTACAACAGTACACATTCTTACCTCAAATTCCTTCACAACCTGTGTAAAGATTGGATTCTTACTACAAGCTTCATCAAAGGCTGCAGTAATCCGTTCAAAGGCCTGGATATACTGAGAATAGAGCTTCAAGAAATGGCCTTTGGTGAGGAAGATGTTTGCTATCTTTGGATTAGTAGACCTACAGATCAAAGAGAAATGGAATATTCAAGCTATCTTACAAACTGTTTCCTGATGAGATTTGTCCTCTTCTTGGATTCTTATTTTACCAAGTCATGATTAAAATAAAATACTCATTTTAATTCAAGTAAATCCTGCTTTTCGTTTGCTGTGTTACTAAGATGCAATCAAATAAATTAATTTTCAATCAATTAAAGAGATGGTCCGGCCTGAAAATGTTTATATTAATAAATGGAGTAAAATTCACAGAGCAAATTGCTAAAAAAAAATTCATCAAAATGGGATAACAAATAAAGGTTATTGAATTTTACGATTAATCAATATTTTGTGAAAACAGTTATATGACCATAATCATGAATTTTCATTAGGTGGGCTGATGTCACATCCCCACTTTCCTTTTTCTGAATGGTACTGTATAAGCTGTTATTTTCGCGGGGGTTTTATTTTCGCAATTTCGCGAATTGCCAATCAGCCGCGAAAACATTATTTCTTAGCCAGTGCCCCCAACAGCAAAGCTCTGCTATTGAAAACATTCTGTGTTGTCAGAAAGTTGAGATATGCACCTCTATATGTACAAAAAATAAGGCTTAGAAAGTACAGTTCGTGATTCAAAAAGTTAGCTAGAATTTCACTTTTTTTATTTCTCAAACAAAATAAGAGCCTAAACTATTTTCTAACATAATTTTATCAATATTTATTCACTCACTGTAATATTAAAGTGATTGGTTAACATTGGTTTGACTTTAAAAAATCTGAGCTAGAAGGTCACACTTGTCACCTGTGTCTGTGATATGTAACAAAAATGAAGCCCAGAAAAAATTGCATTCGAAAATAATTATTTAGTGCTTAAAAAATTGAAATATAAAGTGACCGAAAACGCCATCTTAATTTCATCCCATACACTTATGTGTACTATTTAGACGCCCATTTACAAAATTGGGGTTTGCCTTGTAGTTTTAGCTTTTCATTCTCAATAATGGTTGTTTTCAGGGTTTTATTAGTTCTAATACATGCACTTGTACACATGTTTCATCTTGGTTTGAGAATTTTTTAAATCGGCTGCTCACAAAGTTAAACAGTACCTTTAAAATGTATTTTCCATGAAATAATTTGATTTAAATGTCATCTGATTGACACTACACACACATACTGGCAACCATTTGCATACTCATTAATATTCATAAGTCACATGACTTGAGCTTTTAGAAGAGTCTGCTCAAAAAATTCAAAATTTTTGCACTTTTACCAACTTTTTGAAAAATGAATCTCACAAAACACAAATTCCAAAGATTGCTTAACCCTATGGATTTGATTCTTTAAAATGCTGTGGAAGTGTATTGTACATCTTCCGATCGCGAATTTAACAACCTGAGAAAATGTTGGACCCTCCGCGATTTGCCAAAATAACAGCTTGTACAATATTACATGAAGTCATAAATGTTTCATTTTTTCATACATGTGTAAATGATTGTCTCCATTATGATGAGATAAGTTGCGGCAATAAATAACTAATGCACTTGATCAGTTGTCAGACCAATTGGTTCAGTTCTTGGTAGAAAAATTTTGAATAAACCTTATTTCATATAAAATACAAAAGAGCAAGTGGGGATATGACATCATCAGCCCACCTAATGAATATTCATAAAGACATGCCTAGGACTGTTTCACCAGAATAATAAAAATCTTTAAAATTCAATAACTTTGTCATTTGCCATCCGAATTTGATCAAAGTTTCAGTATTTTGCTCTGTGAATTTTACTTTATTTATTGAGATATCAATATTTCCAGCCCGGACCATCCTTAAAGGAGAAATATATTGATTATGAATATGGCCTTATTATATATCAGTGGAAAGGTCATGTCGGGATTATCATTTGGTCATTCAAAAATAACAAAAGTAATACATAAGGTGGAAATCGCTAATTAAAAAGCCAGGGCTCCACACTAACCCTTTTTTTCTACTGGTCCAACCTGTTCATGTCGGACCAGTAGATACCCATTTTTTCCAATTTTACTGGTCCGTACCTAACATCTACTGGTCCGCAAAAGTAGAGAAAACATAAAAAAGAAATGAGTTTATTTTGCTCTCTTTTATTGCTTTATTACCCCTTGCCCCCCCCCCCCAAAAAAAAAAAACCTATACAAACAGTACACACACACAACATAATTCATGAGAGCCATTTTTGTGATTTACAAAAGAGAAAATATCATCTACTGGTCATGTTGGTGAAGTAAATCTGGCTATTTCTGAAAAGTTACTGGTCCGACAGCAATTCTTACTGGTCTGGGACCGTCGGACCAGTGCCAGTGTCGCGCGCTGTCGCTCGCTGAAAAAGCGCTAAAATGCCTCTCCGAAATGCGCCTCCCATCGGTCTCTGAATTGACTCGAATTTGATGAGAATTGTATGAGTGTACGAGAGACGTGATTGGCTCTCTCATGTCAAGCTTCACTTGCATGCGTTTTGCATGCAAGTGAAGCTTGACATGAGAGAGCAAATCATTGATTGGCTCTCATTGGCTCTCATTGTTGCGAGGGTACGTTTTCTCCACACTGTCCCTGAATACTTTGATCACAAGTGAAAGAAAACCCAGAAGTTTATCTAGATTTTGGATTTTCAAATTGATGATTTTGAAGATGAAGAGAATGATGATGAAGTTTCTAGCTCTAGTGACGTGGATGGAGGTAAAATTAGGGGAATTACGTCTATGATGATGAGTTGGACAATTCAACTTGCATGCCGATTCACTACCAACTCATGCAGCTGCTAGTGCAGTGCTGGCTGCACGTATAGGCCTACCGCGGGCCAAAATAAATCCATGAAAATTCCAGCCTGACCAGCCATACAGAGTCTCTTCCCTCTGTCAAGGCTCCAAAGAAGGAAAATAATGATATAACTACTTACAAACAAGTGAATATATCCGAATCTGAAGGCAAATCAACTCAACGAATAGCAGCAGACGATAAAGTTCACGTGGCTGGGATAAATTGTCACTCGTTCTTTATTTATCTATATAAAAATATAGTAACCCCTCATACTATTTTTAAATTACGATAAAACCTTTTTTGAAGCAAAAAGTTGAGGTAAATTAGAATTAGATGTAAAAGATCATCCCCAACATGCATAGCTCGTATGTGATTGTAAACAAACCTTCACAAACACACATTGCTTGCTCGCCTTGGCTGAGAGAGTAGATGCACGTGTTGCACAGCTCTCAATCAGCATTTTGGATGGTTTGCTTACAATCACATGAGCTACGCATGCTGGGGATGATCTTTTACATGTACATCTAATTTTAATTTACCTCATCTTTTTGCTTCAAAAAAGGTTTTATCGTAATTCAAAAATAGTACGAGGGGTTACTATATTTTTATATAGATAAATAATTCCCCGAGTTTCGTAATTTTGTCAAAATAATGAGGTAGAAATTATATCTAACAGAACGAGTGACAATTTATCCCAGCCACGTGAAATTTATCGTCTGTGAATATCGTCTGCTGCTATTCGTTGAGTTGATTTGCCTTCAGATTCGGATATTCACTTGTATGTAAGTACAGTTATATCATTATTTTCCTTCTTTAGAGCCTTGACAGAGGGAAGAGACTCTGTATGGCTGGTCAGGCTGGAATTTTCATGGATTTATTTTGGACGCGGTAGGCCTACATGCAGCCAGCACTGCACTAGCAGCTGCATGAGTTGGTAGTGAATCGGCATGCAAGTTAAATTGTCCGACTCATCATCATAGACATAATTCCCCTAATTTACCTCCATCCACGTCACTAGAGCTAGAAACTTCATCATCATTCTCTTCATCTTCAAAATCATCAATTTGAAAACCCAAAATCTAGATAAACTTCTGGGTTTTCTTTCATTTCGTGATTGAAGTATTCAGTGACAGTGTGGAGAAAACGTACCCTTGCAACAGGTTTTGCATACAAGTGGAGCTTGACGTGGGAGAGCCAATCACGTCTCTCGTACACTTACACACGTCATCAAAAAACCCCAATTTCGTGGACGTAATTAAGCGTGTTTGAAGCATTCAGAGAGAGAACTTTAAACTATCAATTAAGTGAGTTTCATCGGTCTCCATGATAAATGATGTACACTATCGTGTTCTTCCTTTTTTCCCCTTTAATTTGATATATAATTCTTCATTTTTATAATATCAATAGGACAGATTATAACACACAATGTGGTATTTAATTATGCTATTCATAATTACATGTAAATCCATGAACTAAAACATCTTCTTGGGTGCCAGTCACATTCTTGTTAATTTAAATGACTTACCAATTGCGTATTCTTGTTTCCAGATCAGTAAGGAGATCTTCATTGAATTTCTGAAGTTGTGGTAGATGACCAATAATCTGATCCAATGCTGCTTTCTCTATCACTGGCTTGCCTCCATTCTTTGCACTACTATCATCAATAACCTGCCTCAAGTCCTGATACATACAAATACAAGAAATTACATAAGATTCCACAAGTTTTATTAATCATGCACATTGTTTAATCAAGACGAGAACATGAACTGATCTGCATCCTATAGAATGCATCTTTGAAAAAAATGCTTTGATTTGGGTGGAAATGAGAATTGTTAAAATCTTTTCAAGAATGACTAAAACGTGTACTTCATTTCAGAAAAGTTCTGAATCTTTTTGCCTCTAACTGATTTTACACATGATTTCATCAACATACTGTTTATCTATTCTAACTAATGCACTGTAAAATAAAGGACTTGGCAGACAGCAACAAATGTAAACAAACATCTAGATTGTAATTATGCTTCCTTGTCCAAGGAACTTTTTGTTGGACAATAGCCATTCAGACAACATACCACTGGAGGAGGATGTAAACGTTATAAAAACATGTCAGCTTCTCCTTTGGGGGTATAAAACCATTAATCATTTATAATCACCTTCATTATTTCTCTGTAATGCATTTTGCAAAAAAAATAAATAAATAAAAGATAAAATTGTATCACATTATCAGTAACATCTCTGATTGGGTTTCACTGTCTGAAATTTCTGTCTCTGAGCAAACATGGAATCAATTCAGCTTAAGACTTCAGGATACATAAGAATTGATTTATACAAAGTACACTTGCGAGTTGCTAGTCGCTTCATTTAAAGGTCAAGTCCACCCTATCAAAAAGTTGATTTGAATGAAAAGAGAAAAATCCAACTATAACACTGAAAATTTCATCAAAATTGGATGTAAAATAAGAAAGTTATGACATTTTTAAATTTTGCTTAATTTCACAAAACAGTTACACTCACCATTTCCTTCGTATTTCATTATATGAAATATGATTTATTCCCATTTTCTCCTCATTGTCCTTGAAAAAGTTTCATTCCTCCCTGAACACAAGGAATTACCATCGCCTTAACATTTTATGATTCAGTCAAGTTGGTCCTTATTGTCAAATCTGTTAAAATTGAAATATTCTATATTTCAAACAATAAAAAAACAAAAGAAATCATCAACTCTCTCAATTGCATGTCATCGAGTTGTGCATATAACCGTTTTGTGAAAAATAAGCGAAACTTTAAAATGTCATAACTTTCTTATTATACATCCGATTTTGATGAAATTTTCAGTGTTATGCTTGTTGGATTTTTCTGTTTTTTCAAATCAACATTATGTCGGGTTGGACTTGTCCTTTAAAACTTATCTTCTGGAACATTTAAGGACAATGGTGTACTTACAAGGCCTAGTACTTACCACATTAAGTAGTTTCAAGACATCAACAAACACCTTCTCCGAGTCTTTAATCTCCTTTGCGACCATGAACGCTTTCTGAGCCTTTCTCCCAAGACTCTGTAACCTCTTACGAGCCTCCGGGAGCTCAAACTCATCAAAGCCGTCCTCACTGTCATGGAGATCAGCAACTCCAGCATAGTTCCCTTCATCATCATCAAAGTCATCTGATAAAGATCCATCTTCATTACCACTGCTATCAGTCAGGCTCCCACCACTCCGGTCTGATGGTGATCTGTGAGTCCTGAAACAAAGTTCAAACTACATTTATAATCTCTTCTTATAAACTTGCTCAAAATTTGTGTAAGTTATAGTTCTCACTTTCAAAAGTTAGCCTACTTCAAAGTACAAATGGAGTTCTATGACAGTCTACCTAGTAAGATCCATGGTATGAGCATGGAGCTGGTACTACCTCTTAAAAGATCGAAATAAATGAGTTTTTAGTGAAGATTGTAGTTTACCACATGTTTCATCAGAGATCTGATAAAGGCCACCTACTTCCTTAATCTAAAAAAAAGCAAGCACGGTAGATATAATTTGTAGACTAAGTTAAAATCAATTCTTTTCAAATATATGTAATCCAATGAAGACTCATTGAAAAAATATTCAGCCAAAATAAAATAAGTAGATTTGATGTTTGTAAAAACATTGTATAGCGTGATAGACACAGTACAGTGTACACTGCATGAACAAGGAAATAGCTAGGTACTTATGTGTTGTACATTAGAAACTGTTACAGACTCTCCATTCAGGTACACAACAGCATTAATTACAGGCATTTCTTCCTTAACAGTCAATACATACCAAAATAACTGCAATTTACGAAAATCCATACCGTCATATCAACAACAGGAAAGCAAAAAGATACCACATTCATGAGATTCTTAATCTACATATTTCTGATAAGCAATCCTTGGTAATAGCAATAAACTGCCCTTGATATTCCAAATGAAGACAGCAGAAAATACATTGTCTCTTTTTCCTCTTCCACCTACACATACACACTTGAGAGCTTTCCATTTGACATGTGACTGATCAATACTATCTTCCTACCAAATCAAAACAATGTCTTGATACTGTGTCAGGATATCCTTCCACTTTATTCATACAATTTCTATGATTCCATCTTACTCCAGGAAGTTCAAAAGGTTTATATGGGTGACAGGATAAATGACTCAAGAACACAGGTGATTGCTTGGTGTTTCACCATACATAAAAAGGCAATCCGAAATAAAATATATTCACATCGACCCTAAATTGAGAACGAGACAGAGAAAGTCTGAATCACAGAAACTACGAGGGTCATTAACTCTTTGGTCATTGCTTTCCCCAATAGTAATTTAGAATTAATACTTATAAACCCCTAAACCATAGATACTTACTGTATAACCCACTGAAATAAACCAATTGCTAACTTTCTGTAAAAGGTCAAGTTCACCCCAAATAAATGTTGATTTGAATACATAGAGAAAAATAAAACTTGCATAAAGCTGAAAATTTCATCAAAATCAGATTTTAAAGAAGTTAAACATTTTTTAAAAGTTTCGCTTATTTTTTCACAAAACAGTGATATGCAAATGAGGCAAACGATGTCCCTCACTATTTCTTTCATTTTTTGTTGTTTGAATTAAACAATATTTCATTTTTTTATAGATTGGACAAAAAGGACCAACTTGATTGAACCATATAGTATTATACATTGCCAACTCAACATGTTCAGGGAGAAATTAATTGATGCTTCTATATTTTATATAATGAAATACAAAAGAAATAGTGAGTGGATGATGTCATCTGCCTCCTCATTTGAATACTGACCAGGATGTCATAACTGTTTTGTGAAATTAAATGAAACTTGAAACTATCATAACTTTCTTATTTTACATCCGATTTTGGTGAAATTTTGAGTGTTAAGCTTGTTGAATTTTTCTCTTTTTATTCAAATCCTCTTTTTGTTGGAATAGACTTGTCATTTAAATAAAACTTATGACCCATTTAATTGAACCCAATGACTTGGGCTAGGCTCAGATATATCAAATTGTGATCGCTACCATTGTCCATTTAGTGGTTGGAAGAATGATCATCCAAGTCCTTGGAAAATACACACAAGCCAAAGGCATTAGAGACAAAAGTAACAGGAATAAACCTATATCAATCATTTAAACTGTAAATTTTATTAGTACAAACCCATACCAAAAAGGAAAAGTCATTAACTGGTTGATCACTTCAATGGTCAATACCTGAGGGAAAAAAAAGCTTGACCACTGTCCTTGTACATATTAGTGTTCCCTGCAGGGGAGTAAGCAATGAACATTCTGTATGAAGTCTTTGACCTTTCTTTCCAAGAAACCAAGCCCAATGGCAGAAGGGATAATTGACTATAATTGCAAGGGGTCATATTTATGGGGTTTCACTATGCTCGTACTAATATTTTATTTCTCTCCCTGATACTTAGTAGGCAGGCTTCTCAAAAGCAATTCACACCTTAACCAAGTGGTCAAGCCATTTCTTTTGACCTCTGCAACCTTTGGCCACTAGATAATGAGTCACCATTACATGCATACCATTCTTCTTCGTATAAATTTTCAATGGAAATGCAAATTAGTCATATGGACTGATATTAAATACCATGTCTCATTTTTTTTTGTCTCTGTCCCCTAACGTTAAAAATGTTAATTGAAGATTGAAACTCATGAAACACTGAAAATAGAAGTTAAGACTATTCATTGTTTTCTTACAAACTCGGCTTTATATGTATTTGAACCAACATTAAGCCTCCATCACATCAACAGGAATCAAGCAGAAGCTGGAACGAGAAAAATATTCAAAAAATCATAGAAATTTTTTTAGAGGAACTAATGAATTCACCAAACTGGAGTTGAAATTCAGTAAATTGACCAAGTGAATCATCATACACTAGTCAAAATGAACCAAAATGGAGTCAGATTAATAATTCATGCTACCTCCAGTTAAAACTCTCCTTGGAGTATTTCGGAGGAACATCATACCAAGTACATTCTTGGACTTACTTCTGAGTGCATTCAAAATATTTTTGTCATTTCTTTTGACCGTTCCGAAGGTTTTGGTCATGTTCAAAACATTTGAGGGTATTTTTGGTGTTCGAAATATATTTAAATGACGAAACTGGTGGTCGAATTATAATTCTGCTTGATTCTGAATAAGTGTGATGGGGGCTTTACCAATGTTTGTGGTAACATTCTGGTCGTTAGGACATACACTGAGGAAGACGAGTTAGATGGTGAACAGAATTCAACCCAGTTTCCAGCAGCACTATTCAAGCAAACTTGGAACATGGTGAAGGGTACTAACATGAGAACATGATCCTGTTCAATCATACCAACTGGTAAGCGCATGGAGACTCAAATATTGTTATCTCCATGGTCTGAGGGAACTTACTTGTCCAACCAGGATTGGTCACTTCACACTCCAGTCACTCAAGCCATGCTTGAAGCCAAGCCACAGCTGACTGCCCATTGGTCAATACACTCAGCCATAGAGAAGCCAAGCTTGAAGAGGATGATTATGTAATGCTTGGGCGGTGGGTGTATCTCAACACGCTGCTATGTGCAGTGTGCAATGCCAGCATGGGTTTCAAGGTATGCTATAAGGGAGGGGAGGGGTGGACATTTTCGAAATGGCGGCAAATCCTTTTATGTGGCCTCCAATCAATGGTGTCTTTTGAACAATCCCTCCACATGGACAAAAGAGGTATTTGGCTCCTAAAACCAGACATAAAGTATCTGGAAGGGTAATTGAAGCAATGGACAATGAGATTACTATAAAGACAAGGGCCTTTAGTGTTGTCTTGACCATGTGCTTTCTGAACCATCCCCTGCCTATTTCCCCCTCCTATTCTTCCAAGTATCACACAATATCAGTTCCACTAGGTCAAACACTTGCTTGGGGGTTGAGTTTTTTGTTTTACCCATGTGGTATCAGGTTGTGTGGTACATGTAATTTCTTTTACAGATGTACTTCTCTATTTCTTTGCGATTCTTTTTATCTGAATAAGATTAACTTTCAGAAAGGGTCAAATACTAGTATAACTGAACCACTCCCATGCCTCCCATCAATGCTATGATTGCACATTTAATTTCTCTTTACACTAGCTCATCTTACTAAAATTAAAAACCTATTTTTTTCCAGTTTCAAATGAACTTATTATAACCTGAAACATTGGCTTTAATAAGAATTTCCATCTACTTTAACAGTCAGGCAAGCTACATACAATTACAAATTATATAGAATTATTCTTACAACCATGTGAGATATACCTAACATAAGTTTAGGAGCCTAAGTTTATAACTTAATCATTTTCAATTCTGAGGAAAAACTAGAAATCGTACTCTTCATTTTCCTTCTTTCATTATGTTCATAGATATAGATTATAGGTCTTTATTTGACAAGTTTTTCATGATGTGTTAAAAGGCCTAAAATCATTTTAATGTACTTTCATGATTGAAGAGAATTATATATACATAAATAATAAATGACAAGATTACCAATTTAATATCCAACATGACTCGACTAAATTCAGCAAAATGAACATGATGACCAAAGTTTAATTTTAAAAAGGTAAAAATGGTGCAAAATAACCAGCAAAATTTGGCATTAGTTACAATGAATGTCTAGTGCAATAAATGCCTAACATGAAACCAACATACATAAATTATGATGAATAAAACATGTTACCTGTGTTAACTAGAGAAAAGTAATACTTCAGCAATGAGGTTATCCCACAGCCACAGGAAATGCAGAATTTTGCAGATGAAATCTTCACAAGGACTCAGAAGTATTTAAGGGATGGGTAACATTTCCTTGGCTTTAGTTCTATGCCAAATATCTTTGGTAAAACTCAAAAGTCCCATGATTGAGAGTCAGTCCCACACTGGCCCAGGACCATGCTCTCTCAGCAAAAGGCAAACCAACAATATGATAAATGAACAAGTTTCCTCCAAGCATGGTCCACCAACACCCTAAGCTGCTGACCAACACCACCAAACTAAATCACTTGCTTGCCACAAACCATAAAGACTCGCAGTGTGCTTAGTATGCAAATTCACATTCTTAGGGGGCTCTCTCTGTGGCTCTTTTGTCCAGATCCTCCTCCTTTAGCTTTTTTTACCCTTTCCTTCTGTGGACTGGCCAAGGCATTCCATGTATTTGACACTGCATAACAAATGTAAACTACACACCCTTTTTCTCATCCAAAATGAATGCAAACCACAGATAGTAATCAATGTGTGTGCTTGTGTGTGTGTGCCTCCAGTAATAATAATATGCTGGGATTAAGAGAGGATGGTTATGTAATGTTGCATAATAAAATGCTGTGGTAAAGGGCAAGCTGATAATAAAAGATGGCAGGCAGTTGTAATAATATACAGGTCCAATGAATGCATTGCATAGAAATGCTCAGCTGTTGTAATGAGGAAAAGGGGGCCTTATTAAAGCTATGGGTAATGAGTGTGTGACTGCTCTAGGCAGCTGGTTAAATAAATCCTAAGAAAATGGCAGCCATTTTCTCTTTCTTTCATAATGCTTTCCCCACACAAAGTCACATGGAATAATGTATGAAACAAACTGTAGCAAAAAATGAATCAGTGAGATCAATGACCTGAAAGAAATGAAAATTAAAAGATAATATGTGTCCCCCCTTAAAATGACAGACCAGCAGTTTCAAGGATTTACTTGCAATTGTGACCACATTTCACAAACATCTACCAAGCATCAATATCACCTTCATATTCTTTGCCTGAAATAAGTTAAGAAGGCTGGCTGGATTTAAATCATTGCATAATTCGTGACAAAATCTATGAAAGACATAAGGGGAAAATGTGAGAATAAAATAAAACAAAAAATAAATTTAAGTCGGGATGAATTGCATAGGCCTACATAGTTTCAGAAGTAAATAAAAAAGTGAATGACATGGGTTTTGGATAGTTACCTATTAGACTACAGCAATATTGTTTCCTATAATAAATTTGCATTTGTATGATTAAGTCCCACACAACCACTGATAGGAAGGACTGATTGGCTCAGATTTTTACTATCAAATCCCATGAATATTAATTACAATTTGAAACATTCTGAAGATTTTCATTTCAGGCCTACTCAAATATGTTCAAACCATTTTTACAAATGCCATTGATTCTTCATCAAATCTAACAAGAAATATAAGTGGTTTAAAGCCAAATGAACGTAGTAGCAATAAAACACTGATTTCGTGAGAAAGTCTGTAAAACCAAGGTAAAGTATTGATATATCATCGTGGATCTAGGTCTGGTACAGTTACATAAACTGAACTTTGTGAAATCATAATATCTAGCTAAAAAACGATCACACTGAAGATCGCCAACACAGATAGGCACACGTGGGACAGTGTATTATTATTGCTGGAATAAAGACCCGACGGAAGTGACCGAATCCGCGCTTATTTTGCTTATTTCTCAGCAATTACACAATTTCTTCCAGAATCCTTTGCACATATTTTTTATTCATACAAACAGACACTTTGGTGATCATTATATTAAATTCTGTAAAAAGCCATTTTGAGATCGTTCCCAAAACTGGAATTTACCTTTAACATGAAATCTTAAAGGTCAAGTTCACCCCAGAAAAATGTTGATTTGAATCAATAGAATCAAACGAGCAGAGCATAACTCTGAAAATTTCATCAAAATAGGATGTAAAGCAAGAAAGTTTTTACACATTAAAATTTTGCCTATTTTTCACAAAATAGTTATATTCACAACCCAATGATAATGCAAATGAGAGAGTCCTTAACTCACTATTTTTTGTTTTTTATTGTTTGAATTATACAATATTTCAATTTCACAGATTGACCAATAATGACCAAGGTTGACTGAACCCTAAATGTTAGAACAATGCCAATTCCACATGTTCAGGGAGGAATAAAACTTTGTTTCCCATAAAATGGGGAGAAAATTAAAATATTTAAAATATCTAATTAACTATGTATACTAAAATATTCAAATATATAATAAATACACAAGAAATAGTGAGTCGTTGATGCCATCAGTCCCCTCAGTGGCATAACAACGAGAATGTGTATATAATTGTTGTGTGAAAATAAATGAAACTTTATAACGTCATAACTTTCTTGTTTTACATCCGAGTTTGATGAAATTTTCAGTGTTATTCTTGTTTGATTCTATTGATTCAAATCAACTTAATTAGTTAGGGTGGACTTGTCCTTTAAAGAGAAATGCCAGTTGTAGTAATGATCTCAAAAATGAGTGTGAACAGATTGCAATAAAATGACCACCCAAATGTTTGTAGGTACAAATATAAAATATGTGCCAAATGGCTCTGGAAGAAAATGTGTGAGCCTAATTGCTGAAAACTGAGAAAAATAAAGAAGGAATTCCATCAAATGTCAGGGACTTTCCAAGGGTAAATTGCCAATTTGACTACTGCCAACTTGTCCACTCACCACATGGTCTTCTTTCATTTAGTCTAATGCCATCCCGTCCATCAACATTTCGTCTAACAACCATTTGGTCCATTAACCATTTAGTCCAATCATCACTTCATCTAATCACCATTTCGTCTATGACCAATTCATCTCATAACCAGTTGGTCTAATACCCATTTCATTTTCATTCATTTTGCACAATTTAACACTTATACCCTTTTTACACACGCTAAAATTTCCTTAACCCCGTACTATAGGTGGGGCTAAGCCCCACCTATAGTACGGGGTTAAGCTTAGCCCACTTTCTTTTTACACAGCATTTTTGCAAAGTGGGCTAACCCCACCTTTAGTACGGGATTATTTGGCCCTGCAAAAAAGCAGGGTTATCCCAGCAATTGCGGTGCTAAGAGCGATAGTACGGGGTTAAGATCGCTAGTGTAAAACGTAAGTGGGCTAAGCGCTCCCATCCATGCCCCGCAACAGAGCAGGCCCTGTTATCCAATCAGAGGTAAGCATAATGAATATTCATGAACAGCGAACACGGCGATGAGAAATTCCGAGTGAAGTACTTGTACTACGAATGATCGACAAATGTATTTAAAGCGCGCGCGATTATGGATATGACCCGAATGACCCCTCAGTGCGCTCGTGAATATTCATGAGCTACCACTAGTCCGGGGTTAGCGAGTTTCGTGTGTGAAAAGCAAGCATTCCTTATCCGGGGTTAGCAATAACAATTTGGCATGTGTGAAAAGGAAAAAAAATAGTACGGGGTTAAGGATAATACGGGGTTAGCGATAGTCCGGGGTTAAGAAAATCCTGTGTAAAAAGGGTATATGTCCCATTAGACCAAATGGTATATGGACTAAATGGCTATTTGACCAACTGGTTATTAGACGACATGGCATTAGACAAAATGAAAGTAGACCATGTGGTGAGTGGATGAATTGATGGTAGACCAAATGATAGTAGACAAGTTGGCAATTGGACGAATTGGCATTAGAGCGTTGTGGCCCAGTGGATTAGTCTTCGGACTTTGAAACAGAGGGTTGTGGGTTCGAATCCCGGCCATGGCGTAATTTCCTTCGGCAAGAAATTTATCCACATTGTGCTGCACTCGACCCAGGTGAGGTTAATGGGTACCTGGCAGGAATTTATTCCTTGAAATGCCACCGCGCTGCAAAAGGCTGCGGGGCTAAAGCCAGGGTAATAATATATCCAATTAAGCGCATAGGGATGCATTTGGCAGTGATATGCGCTATATAAGCATGTTGGTATTATTATTTGACAAACTGGAAATAAACCCTCTTAGCGATATCTATACACTGTCCCACATATGCTTCTCTGCGTTATTGATCATAAGTGTTGTCGGGTTTCAACTTATACCCCTTTCATATTGCGCTTTTCACCGGCGAAGTTCGCCAGCGAAGGGGAAAGTGTCCAGTTTGAAAGGTACACAGGAGAACTTCACCGGTGAACTTCGCCGGCAAAACTGTTTCACCGGCGAAGTTCGCCGGTGAAAAGGCCAGTATGAAAGCAAACCGGAGAACTTCTCCTCTTTAATGACATCAGAGATCAATTTTTTTCTCTCCCGAAGTCCCCTGTACCGAGATTCCGCGCACGATAGTTGCAAGCTCAGCTGAATGCTATGGCCAAGTAGATACCCTCGAACATGATTTTTTTTTACTAACAATATTTATTAAAAAGCACTTTTTACATGTATAAAATGCGCTAAAATATAAAAACAAGGTGATATTGTTTGTTTTTATCGTAATAATTCCAAATTATGTTGTAATTAATTTTTTTGATACCTTTTTGTAATAGGTAAGAAGTAATGTTTACAATTTTCTTTCGTTTGTTCTGCAATCGCCCGTTGACTTTCGCCGGGGAAGAAATGTCAGTGCGAAAGGGTACATTTTTTTCTTTGCCGGGGAAGTGAGGAATGCGAGGCGGAGAAGTTCGCCGGTGAAAAATGAAGAGGGCAGTATGAAGGGGTATAAGATGTCACGATTTCACAAAGATAAGTTTATGTACCAGATGTAGATCTATGATAATAAAGTGACAATTAACCTTGATTTTAAAGACTTTTTCATGAAATAATTGTTTGCTGCAACTTCACTCTTTTCAGTTAACAGAACAGACTGGAAAAAAAATGTGAACACATTTTCACATAGTCATGTGTTGACAGTGTCACACTCATTCTTTCAAGTAGGGAAAGGTCATGTCCATCATAATTTCAAGATGACTTGGAAGAACCACTTTTCATCAAAATGATATGTAGACTTTAAACAATTCCATTTTTCCTTCAGATGAATGCATATTAATGTATGGTATAAATAAAAAGAGTGAATTATTTCAATCATTATTATTTATAGGCATTAATCATTATGGATTTATGGATAGGATCCTTGTCACATCTATGAAATTCGCATTTTTAATTTAATGTTACGATATATAAACCTACAAGTATAAATGGAAGGTGAGTGTGCGGCATCATATATTAACAATTAATATAAAATATTGTCATACATTTTGACTTAATTCCTTTTAATTTCACAATGTCTCATCAGTAGTTCACAATGCAATCTCTTCACTTTGGACAATGTTTATCATTTAAGATATTGGAAGTTGAATGGCTTTTGAGAAGTTCCATGGAGAACTTTTTAGCTGTTATCATTTCAATGTCAAAAACCACATCAGAGAATTTCCTGCATTATTTGTCCTTTTCCATGGCCCTGATAACCATCCATTCATCAAACTGGTGAGTCATTTTTATGACTTTAAACATGTATAAAAGTTTTCTGCAATTAGATATATTTTTGAAAACACAAAGTGCCTTATTAGAAATATTATCACTCAATTAAAACAAGTGGAATGCTTCTGGCAGTCTTGCCTGTATTATCCAATTTCAATATAGCAGCAGTGCAGACTTTGATAATACCATGTAAGATGAACATTTATTAGACAATAAAGTCCTATGACACCATTCTCACTACCATCCTAAAACTAGTTTACTGGAAACTAGTTTAATATGTAATGAGAACGGTCGAAGGGGTCTTGGAAGCGATCTTCCAAACTGGTTCAGAAAACCACCTCGCAATGTAGTTTTGAAGATCGCTTTGCCTCGTTAAATTGGTTTAGGCGGAAGTGAGGACACAACCGTTCTTCGGAAAGCGATCTTCGCACATTTTGAGAGCGCCACTCCACACAATGTGTGTAGAATGTCCGCTGCGGTTTCGAATTTTGCGGTAAAAAAACATGTCACCACCACCGAGAGCATTCCCATAGCAACAAGACCACTTTATGTGAAGTCGTTTTGAAAACCACTTTCGGCTGATCAAATGGGAACGCAAGCAAAGCGATCTTCCAAACTGGTTTCCTGAACCGGTTTCCAGTAAACTAGTTTTAGAAAGTATAATGAGAATGGTGTCTAAGTTCATTGACCTTGATTAAGAAACTTTTATTTCATTTCATAACATTTGTGATATCGAACAACCATCTTCTTATTCTTTTAATAGGCCTACTGAACAAGATACCAATTCTTATCGAAGGTAATTGATCTGAAATGACCCTTGTAGCCAGTAACCTGAAATAATACTCACCAATTTCTGATACCTGTTTTATCAATTATATCCATGTTTTATAAAACACTGACAGATAATTTCAAAATTATCTTCGGAAATTCTAAATCCTATCCAGGGTGCGACAAACCCGTATTCCCGGGGCAAGTGAAAATGACGTGCGGGCAAGCATTTCTCAAAGTCAATTGCATGATCTGGCAAGTGGTTGTTTTGGTAATAAATAATAAAATATCTGTTCATTTCAATATCTTTTGGATAATCACAACTATCTCTCATGTAATGTCAAACCAGTCAAAAAACAGTGGAAACTGATGTAGCCTATAATCTAGGAGGAGGCTGCAGTTATTGTCTTTGCTGTTATGCTGAACGTAAGCGATACGTCTGATCTGGCGAAGACTACGCATTGTGGCTGCGTTAGCAGCCACCGCCTATACACTCCCGGCTTGCTTTGGATGTTGTTTTTTATTATCAACTTTGAAATGACGCCAGTTTTTCGTACGAAAAATCATCATGCATATGTATGAGAAGAAATAAATCAGACCAATCAGAAATACGTTGGAAAGAAGAAGGTAATGCATATAAGTCACTTGACATGACGTCACTTTCTTCATCCACAATGGCGCATATAAGTACACGCGAGAAACTTCTGCAAGAGTTTAGATTATGCTGCCAATAAACTCCGCATTCCTAGTGGAAAATTCAGAGACCTTTAAGAATCTGCCATTCGTAGCATTATTGACGACGGAGGGATGTGGAAAAGTGAAATCTACCAGGCAATCCCTCTGTGTAACGACAATATCTTCGCTTTTATGATCTCAAGTCATTGGCACATGACAGCAATACAGGTACCGGTACGGTTCCCGGTAGCACAACACATCAAACGACGAGATGAATACATTAATATTGATTGGGCAGACGGGAGTGTATAGGCGGTGTCTGCTAACGCAGCCACAGTGCGTAGTCTTTGCCAGATCAGACGTATCGCTTGCATTCAGCTTAACAGCAAAGACAACAACTGCAGCCTCCGTCTAGATTATAGGCTAAAACTGATGTAAAATGAGCATCAAATACAGATAATTTATCGCCAGGTAACTCGTTCGAAGAACCGTGCCATCGCATCTTACGTTCTATGTGCGCATGCACTACTATCTTGCACAACCCCCCTCCCCCCCCAAAAAAACCACCCAAAGTGGCTAAAATTTCACGTTTTGCATCTTTAAGTCCATGAAATGGCCATCTATTTTCCATATTACCTTGAAATTGTTTTGATTTAGTTGGAAACTACCGAAAAAATGAAGAATATTCAGCTCTTTCTTGACTCTGAATTCTGATGTTACACTTGTAAATATTTTCTTTTTATTGTAGTCCCACATGTAGACTTTTATGGTGTTCACCAAGTGTAAAACGATCAAAAACAATCAACAGTCGTTTTCAGTTAATGTTGCAACACCATGTAAGTCTACATGTGGGACTAAAAAAAAATATATATTGACCGAGTGTTACATCATAAAATGAAGAAAAGACAAGAGAGAGGTGAATATTCTTAATTTTCTTGATAGTTTCCAACTAAATCAAAACAATTTCAAGGAAATATGGAAAATAAATGGCCATTTCATGGATTTAAAGATGCAACATGTGAAATTTTAGCTACTCTGCTTTTGGTGAAGGTTTTTTTTTTTGTAACATCACAAAACGATCTTTTTCAGAGTCAAGAAAGAGCTGAATATTCTCCATTTTCTTGATAGTTTCTAACTACATCAAAACAATTCCAAGGAAATATAAGAAACAGATGACAATTTCATGGATTTAAAGATTTGAAATTTGAAATTTTGGCAACTTTCAGTGAAGTTTTTTTTAAACCTTTATCGCCCATTTAAAAATAGAAAAAAGTTTTTTCAAAATTAACATAATGGCTCAGGCCTTCTTTGCTGAAAATAACTTTTAAATGTGTGTTCTTTACTGTACACGATTCCCAATTGTTGTTATTTTGTATGACCTTTAGAAAAAAGAGTAGTATCTTAATAAAAAAATAATGAAAAAACAAAGAAAATAAAACAAATTGGGTAAGCAGTTTTTTCTATTGGGCAAGCAAATTTTTTCATCACTTGCCCGACAGGGCAAAAAAAATTGTAGAGGCCTGTCCTATCATTTGGTAATTTGTCAAAGTTGGTATCAGCTTAATGACCTATAAATGACCTTTGACATTGATCATGTGACCTGCAAATCATACAAGATGATCATTGATACTTGATTACCCATATGTAAAAGTTGGACTTTCAGAGTTATGAAGACATATTTTAAAAACTTGACATTGGTTAAGAAACATGATCAAATGCATTGACCCTAAATGATTTTTTTCTACCTTGACCATGTGACCGGAAACTAATACAAGATGATCAGTGAACAAGAGTGTCGCTAAGGCGAGCACATAATACGCCCGCCTGTAAAGCAAAAAATGGTGTTATTGGTCAAGAAAGAAAAGTGGAAGGTGGCGAATTCACCTTTGACTGTCTGACCTTAAAATCAATAGGTTAAGTTAAACTAAAGTTATCGCATTTACAAGGACTTCTGAAGGGTAAGATGAAAACATGTCACTAGGTGGTTTCAGACCGCCTCGAAGTTCGCCAGTTCCAGGTATTCTCTGATCGGGAAATTTACCCCGATCAGAAAATACCAGGTATTTTGGCGGTGTGAAAGCAAACTACGCGTAATATCCCCGAAAGAAAATACCCGATACATAGTAGGTACTTGGCGAAATTACGAGAACTTTCGCGGGGATTTTTCCAAGGTCGTGGGTATTTTGGCGGTCTGAAAGCAAATTACGGGAACTTTAAGCCCAGCGTGTCGTTGGGTGCGGCGCCGTGCATGGGTTGCTGCTGGGCTAGTGATTTTGAATTTCGCGCCTTGCTGCTTATCAGACCATACTGCGCATGCTCGTAACTTCAGGAACTTATCCCGAAGGATATGTTTCAGGGCGGTGTGAATGCAGGAATAATTAATGGGTATTTTTCAGCCTAAAAAAGTTCTCGTAATTTAACGGGGATTCTTGTGATCGAGGCGGTTTGAAACCACCTACTGTGACCTTGACCTTTGACCTCATAATCAATAGGCTTTCTGGGATCCATGCTAGTATCATACACACCAAATCATATGAGCATAGGTTAAAGGACAAGTCCACCCCAACAAAAATTTGATTTGAATAGAAAGAGGAAAATCAACAAGCATAACACTGAAAATTTTATCAAAATCAGATGTAAAATAAGAAAGTTATGACATTTCAAAGTTTCGCTTAATTTCACAAAACAGTTACATGCACATCACGGCTGGTATGCAAATGAGGAGACTGTGACGTCATCCACTCACTATTTCTTTTGTATTTTATAATTTGAAATATGAAATATTCTAATTTTCTCCTCATTGTCAAGTGATACAATTAATTCTTCCCTGAACATGTGGAATTAGCATTGTTTAATACTATATGGTTCAGTCAAGTTGGTCCTTATTGTCAAATCTATGAAAAATGAAATATTGTATAATTCAAACAATACCAACAAAAGAATTAATGAGTGATCGACATCACCGACTGAGTCACCGAGTTGTGCATATCACTGTTTTGTGAAAAATAAGCGAAACTTAAAAATGTCATAACTTTCTTATTTTTCCTTCGATTTTGATAAAATTTTCAGCACTATGCTAGTTTGATTTTTCTCTATTCATTTTCCTGGGGTGGACTTGACCTTTCAGTTAGACTAAAGTTATCTCATTTACAAGGGCTTCCTGGGATCCATGCTAGTATCATACACACCAAATTATATGAGCCTAGTTTAAATTAAACTGAAGTTATCGCGCTTACAAGGACTGCAGCAGGGTAAGGTGAAAACATGTCACTGTGACCTTGACCTTTTGACCTAACAAGGCAAACGCCAAGCGTTGTCTCGCCTGCATATTGCAGTCATGAAGAGACTGCATGTCAAAACTACATGTATGCTATATGACTTAGATGGACCTCTGTTACGAGTTTGGCGATCCCACCTCGAAGTTCTGGAAAATTATTGTGTGTACAACACAGCAGTGCCAGTCATGGAAAGTTCATTGACCTTTGACCTTAATCAAATTCAGCTCACATTCGAACTTGACCAGCACCTTCAAGAGATGGACCTCTTGTTTGAATTTGGCAATCCTACCTCGAAGATATAAAAAGTTATTATGTGTACAACAAAGCACAGTGCAAGTCATGGAAAGTTCATTGACCTTTGACCTTAATCAAATTCAACTCACATTTGAACTTGACCTGCACCTTCAAAAGATGGACCTCTTGTATGAATTTGGCAATCCTAACTCGAAGATATAGAAAGTTATTGTGTGTACAGTACAGCACAGTGCCAGTCATGGAAAGTTCATTGACCTTTGACCTTATATAAGTTCGGCTCACATTTGAACTTGGCCTGCACCTTCAAGAGATGGACCTCTTGAATGAATTTGGTGATCTCACCTCGAAGCTATAGAAAGTGATTGTGTGTACAACACAGCACAGTGCCAGTCATGGAAAGTTAATTGACCTTTGACCTTATTCAAATTCGACTCATATTCGAACTTGACCTGTACCTTCAAGAGATGGACGTCTGTTATGAATTTGGCGATCTCACCTCGAAGCTATAGAAAGTTATTGTGTGTACAACACAGCACAGTGCCAGTCATGGAAAGTTCATTGACCTTTGACCTTATTCAAATTCGACTCATATTCAAACTTGACCTGTGCCTTCAGGAGATGGACCTCTGGTATGAATTTGGTGATCCCACCTCGAAGATATAGAAAGTTATTATGTGTACAACACAGCACAGTGCCAGTCATGGAAAGTTCATTGACCTTTGACCTTATTCAAATTCGACTCATATTCAAACTTGACCTGTGCCTTCAGGAGATGGACCTCTGGTATGAATTTGGTGATCCCACCTCTAAGATATAGAAAATTATGTGTACAACACAGCACAGTGCCAGTCATGAAAGTTCATTGACCTTTGACCTTTAACCTTATTCAAATTCGACTCATATTCGAACTTGACCTGTGCCTTCAGGAGATGGACCTCTGGTATGAATTTGGTGATCCCACCTCTAAGATATAGAAAATTATGTGTACAACACAGCACAGTGCCAGTCATGGAAAGTTCATTGACCTTTGACCTTTGACCTTATTCAAATTCGACTCATATTCGAACTTGACCTGTGCCTTCAGGAGATGGACCTCTGGTATGAATTTGGTGATCCCACCTCGAAGATATAGAAAGTTATTATGTGTACAACACAGCACAGTGCCAGTCATGGAAAGTTCATTGACCTTTGACCTTATTCCAATTTGACTCATATTCGAACTTGACCTGTGCCTTCAGGAGATGGACCTCTGTTATAAATTTGGTGATCCCACTCCGAAGCTATAGAAAGTTATTGGGTGTACAAAGTTATTATGTGTACAACACAGCAGTGCCAATCATGGAAAGTTCATTGACCTTTGACCTTATTCCAATTTGACTCATATTCGAACTTGACCTGTGCCTTCAGGAGATGGACCTCTGGTATGAATTTGGTGATCCCACCTCAAAGCTATAGAAAGTTATTGGGTGTACAACACAAATGTTGACGACGACGACGCCGACGCCGGAAATAGTGATACCTATGTCTCGCTCCGCTACGCAGGCGAGACAAAAATCATTAGGCTTCCTGAGATCCATGATAGTATCATACACACCAAATTACATGAGCCTAGGTTAAGTCAAACTAAAGTTATCACGTTTACAGACTTCAGAAGGATAAGATGAAAACATGTCACTGTGATCTTGACCTTTGACCTTTTTACATCAAAATCAATAGGCTTCCTTGGATCCATGCTAGTAAGTATCATACACACCAAATTATATGAGAATACGCTAAGTTAAACTGAAGTTATCAAGTTTACAAGGACTGCAGAAGGGTAAGATGAAACATGTCACTGTGACCTTGACCTTTGACCTTTTAACCTCAAAATCAATAGGCTTCCTGGGATCCATGCTAGTATCATACACACCAAACTAAATGAGCTTAGGTTATTAGGTTAAGTTAAAACTGAAGTTACTAGCAGCAATTACCTGTGGCAGCACAGGGGTATATCATTTTTTTTTTATTAAGGTGTGTGTGTGTGTGTGTGTGGGGGGGGGGGTGACATGTAGTGTACAGCTAGACTGCCTATTCACACTGAAAGCCAAGCAGTTTATTGGTGAAATATATTTAAACAACTACAGTCAGGCCGCAGCTCGCGCGATAATGAGCATATTCACGAAGATTTATTTAGCGGCCCTCTAGCGGTCTCCGAAGAAAAACGTGCGATCAATTTGGCTTGATTTTCCCAGTGAATTGGAGGGGCTGAAGTTATAGCTCTGTACTGGTCGCTAACTTCGGTTTACGTCAAAATGAATTGTGGTAAATTATTCTCAAGGCCTTCATCTACATTTTGATATATAATTTTCCATATTTCGACATTTTCAACCTACCATTTTTACCTCTTTAATTGATGCTTATTTTAGTAATATTTTAACTGCGATTTTGTAGTCGGAATTTCACTTTTGGTTCCTGACTTTGCTACATAACCAAATTGTTTCGAAAGAAGAAAAGTCACTGTTCAAAATAAGTCAGATCAATTTGACGCAAACTCACCTTATATTTTTATTTTAGAGAAAATTATACCCTAAAAATCAAGAAATTTACGTTATACCCGGAAGTAACCTTCTCGTTCACTCTACGATGGCACAAAATAATGCAAAAATTACGTTCGGTCTCTGCTCGCTACTTCATTCTGGGAGATTCCATCATGTACTATAACGGTCAGACTGATTTGGACAAAGCCATTTTTTCGTTTGCAAATTTAGAACTGATAATGATACAACAGAAAATCAATCTTTATCGATATTGGAAACAAAAAAATTGAGGACTAAGAGTACTGACTTGGACAGGAATACAGCTTGACAAAAATAAGAATACACAATTTAAAACCAAAGAACATTTTTTATGTTACTAATAGTGCATTGCAAGAAAATTTCTACTCAATCACACATTCCAAAATCAAGGGTAAGTCCTTTGATTTAACACAAAAACATGTAGTTGATTTGCAATTGAACATAAGTTTCTTGCAATGCCCCATAATTATATTTTATTCTCAAGCAACTCTGTTAAATGTTATCTAATTCAGCACATTAGATATGTATGTTAAAAAAAAAAAATTCTCGAAAGGTATAATATATTTGTCCTTTTAAACGGTATTCGAATGTGGTTACGCCTTGTTTTTGTTTTCCACAGTAATTATTGCATGTATGAACAGAAGTGGAATATTTGTTGTGAAGCACTGTGTGAATGTTGTGTGATCATGGAGCTATGGTTTGATGGTATTATAATTAATTCATCATTTTTGTTATAAGACTGTAAACCTGGTGGATGTGAGGGAGTGGCCTGGATGAAAGGAAAGTGAACATGTGTCCAATTACTGATTTGCATATGTTTAGACAATTTTGTTCATGGATAAATATTAATGAGCACTCCCTACATTCCATGCAAAGAGTAAAGGAGAAGTCCACCACACCAAAAAATTAATTTGAATTTAAAGAAAAATAAAGTATTGCAGAAAATTTCATAAAAACTATGATTCAAAATTCAAACAAGTGGAATGCCTCTGGCCGTCTCACCTGCATCACGCGATTCAATATAGCAGCAGTGCTGATTTTGAAAACTACTATAACTCGCACAAGATGTTCAGTGATACTTGGTTACTCTTATTTCCACGTTTTATGAACTAGACCAATACACTTATAGAGATATGATGGCAATTCAACAAATACCCCCAACGTGGCCAAAGTTCTTTGACCTTACATGACCTTTGACCTTGATCATGTGACCTGAAACTTGCACAGGATGTTCAGTGATACTTGATTACTATTATGTCCAAGTTTTATGAACTAGACCAACACACTTTCAAATTTATGGCTGTAATTCAACAAATACCCCAATTTGGCCAAAGTTCATTGACCCTAAATGACCTTTGACCTTGATCATGTGACCTGAAACTTGCACAGGATGTTCAGTAATACTTGATTACTATTATGTCCAAGTTTCATGAATCAGATCCATAAACTTTCAAAGTTATGATGGTAATTCAACAGATACCCCCAATTCGGCCAAAGTTCATTGACCCTAAATGACCTTTGACCTTGGTCATGTGACGTGAAACTCATGCAGGATGTTCAGTGATACTTGATTAACCTTATGTATAAGTTTCATGAACTAGGTCCATATATTTTCTAAGTTATGATGACATTTCAAAAACTTAACCTTAGGTTAAGATTTTGATGTTGATTCCCCCAACATGGTCCAAGTTCATTGACCCTAAATGACCTTTGACCTTGGTCATGTGACATGAAACTCAGGCAGGATGTTCAGTAATACTTGATTAACCTTATGGCCAAGTTTCATGAACTAGGTCCATATACTTTCTAAGTTATGCTGTCATTTCAAAAACTTAACCTCAGGTTAAGATTTGGTGTTGACGCCGCCGCCGCCGTCGGAAAAGCGGCGCCTATAGTCTCACTCTGCTATGCAGGTGAGACAAAAATTACTATTTTGACATTAAGAAATTTGCCTAATTTTATAAAACAATTATATGCTCATCTTGGTCAATGTGCAAATTACAGAATTGATTATGTCACACACACTCTAATTTCTTGTGTATTTTTTTGTTTGATACATGTACGTGACATGTATATTTTATTTTAATTTTCTAATTTTCTTTAACAAATTTTGAGAGGGATTTTAATTCCTCCATTAACATTAAATAGTTTCCATGAATGTAACCTACTGTGATTCGATGAAGAGTTTTTATATCAAATTTGCTCAAATCTATATAATAAAATGCAACAAAAATTAAGAAAGTAATGTGATGTGAGTGACATAATCAACTCTATTTGCATACCATTGATTTGTGTATATAACTGTTTTGTGTTAAAAAAGGGAAATTTCTCTATTTATTCAAATAATTTTTTGTTGATGTGCACTTGACCTTTAACTCACTTCCCTTCCCACCCCTGCCCAAATAAGTGTAATCAAGAACTTGAAAATCAAAAGTGATTAAGAAGAAGTAAGACTTAATCATAGAGCTATTAATACTGATAGCTCCATGATTTAATAAATACAGGCCTAAATAGAAATTCACATGAAAGTAAAACGAGAATAAAGCTGGGTAGGAATGGGGAAGGAATAAGATTTAAAGAAAAAGCAAAAATATATCCCCACCACCCCCCCCCCCCCCCCGAAAAAAAAAAAAAAAAAAATACAACCCGGTGGGTTAGAACCAGGGTCTCTGCACACGTCAAAACATTACGTTTACGCACGTCGCCATAGATCATTTTCGTACTACTTCCGGGTTTTTAATGCTATATGAAATGTTGTAAGTCTGTGCGCCGCTGTTGACCAATCAGAATGCGTCGGCAATTCTACTGCAATTCCAATCATTTTGCGATGGACATTGCCGTGGTTTTTTGTGGTTCCTGACTTTGCTACATCATGAAATATCATAATTCTTTTTCAGTCATAAAGAAGAATGTCTACGCTTTATATTGATTATAATGATGCAAGTGTGATTTCTATGCAAAAATATGCTCCATCTATTCACATATATTTCTTGAAAAAATCATTTTTTCTAAGCTAAATATCGGTCTTCAAAATACGTTAAATGTGCATTTTATTTAACTGATCAGAAATTTCAAAGTTTTATCTATAAAATAAGACCAATTTTGTGAGGAATAAACGATTCTAAGAGCAAAAAACACTGATCGAAAAGTTCGTCTTCACAGCTCATTACGTATGCATAACCACGGACGGTTATGCATACCGTTGAATAAAATAGAAAACTTTCGGACGGGCTGCGGACTGACTAAGTTCTTGCGTTTACAAGGAAAATTTAACTGACGGACACTGAGCGTGATACCATAATACGTCACGTCTAGACGAGTGTATAAAAAGGGTATATATTTCGCGAGGAAACCTACCTGTTTACGGTCCAATTTACAAGGGTTTAATAAGACTAAAATAATTTATGATGAAAGGATGTACTTTTTGCCCCATCACGATGTGTTTAGGGTCCAATTTGAGCGAGGTGTGTGGGGTGATACTAAACCCAATGAAACTACAGGTAAGCTGATGTCCGTGATCGTTGTACTTGTTTAGGGGTTCAATTCGGGGAATACTTGTCAAGGACCCGTCAAGGGTACCGTTTTGTTTCCAATACTCCTGAAGGGTAGAGTTTCAAATGCCAATACTTGTTAAGGGGTGCATTTTCAGAACATGGAAAATACTTGTTTCGGGTGCTTTTCGAAACCCTATGGTCACGCACGGTATCCACTCGTCAATGGAAGTGGCCCCCTGGGCCTATTCATTAAAATAAAAGTGTCCCTTTTCCCCATCTCAAAGAGCCCTTATGATGCAATGATTCCATCCTAGTGGGCAACAATTTATATTTAAGGAAAATTTGTCTCATGAGAAAAGGGTAAAGGGATAATGTTGCAAATAATGTACGGTATAGGAAGGACCCCATTTCCAAAATTGAAACAAATTGTCATCTTTTCAAACCATTTAGTCACAATGATTTTCTTTAAAGGACAAGTCCACCCCAATAAAAGGTTGAATTGAATAAAATTGAAAAATCCAACAAGAATAACACTGAAAATTTAATCAAAATCGGATGTTAAAAAAGAAAGTTATGACATTCTTAAGTTTTGCTTAATTTCACAAAACAATTATAGTCACATCCTGGTTGGTATGAGGGGACTGATGACATTACTCACTCACTATTTCTTTTGTATTTTGTTAAATATGAAATATGAAATATTCAAATTTTCTCCCATTATCCTGAAAAACAAAGTTTGATTCCTGCCTGAACATGTGGTATTAGTACCATTGTTTTAACATTTTCGGTTCAATCAAGTTGGTCCTTATTGTCAAATCTGTAAAAATTGAAATATTGTATAGTTCCAACGAGAAAATACAAATGAAATTGTGAGTGAGGGACACAATCAACACTCTCTTTTGCATGTCACTGAGTTGTGCATTATAACTGTTTTGTGAAAAATAAGCGAAACTTTAAATTATCGTTAACTTTCTTATTTCACATTCGATTTTGATAAAAAAATTTGCGTTATGCTTGTTTGATTTTGCTATTTTGATTAAAATCAACATTTTTGGGGTGGACTTGACCTTTAATAAGGAAGTTAAACAATATGCTACATTTGTAATAATATGATAACCACTAAAAGTAAAGGTACTCTATGAAAAAACCACAAAGTCCTGATAAATAGGTCGGCCTAAAGACAAAAGAGAATTTCCATCAACAAGATGTCAATACAACATAGGAAAAGAAGTGGAAGAAACTAAGATAGGTTTAAATGAACTTGATAATTATTACCTTTCAATGTGCTCCATGCCACCTGTCATGTCATAGTAACTATGGCTATCAAAAGATGCATCAGATTGAACACTGGGAGATCTCTTGGGTTTTTGAGGTGCTTTCCTCCTAGCTCCAGACGAGAGACGATTTTTAGGTACCACAGGTGGGTGTTCTTGGGTAAAAACTGGGTCTAGTTCAGGGTTAGGAGGGGGTGTAGGGGGTGAGATTGGAATGTTATTTGCAGGCATGAATTCGGGATACACATACTCATTATCATTAAGTTCCTCATCTTCTCTTTGGTTGGGTTCTAAGTATAATCCATCATCAATGTACCCACTCGCCCTACTAGAGCTATCTTTTCTTGTTTCTCCATCACTGCATGAGGTTGGCTCCGAGTTTCTGGTAAGTGTCCTCCTGGGATCTGGGATAAGTTCATAGTCATGGTCTCTACTGGATGTTTCTGAATCTTCATCATCATCATCCCTGTTCTGGAAGTTAACATTTGCTTCGGAGTAAATGTTGTTTTGGTCTTCCTCAGCATCATTGTTTTGGGGCAGAGCAGGCTTAGGTGAATTACTACGGCTATTTGGAGACATTTTGACTGGAGGAGCATTTGGTCTTGGAGGAGCTGGTCTCTTTGGTTTGATGGCTGGAGAAAGTTCTGAAGGAGTTGGAGACTTCGGCTGAGCTGGTGTTATCTTTGGAGATGGTGACTGTGCACGCGGTGTTGCAACATTTGGTTGAGGTACACCAGGTGGAGGAGGCGGAGGACAACTAGGTCTCCTTGGAGAGGAGCCTCTTCCCCTGTCTTTCAGCATCTTCTTCGGAGACGAGTTAGGAGAACGTCCATTTATAGGACTTCCTTGGCTCAAAGGACGTCCATTGATCTCCTGTGAGTTGCCATCATTGAAACTTACATCCTTTTCTTCAAGGACAGAAGTAGAGGATGGTTTGTGGACAGGGCTTCCCTCAATGGAATTTCTCTGAGCTGGTACAGGAGGTCGTGCCTTTCTTAGCTTTAGCTGGGACACTGCCTCTCCTTCTGGCTGATTTTCAGTTTCTGATACTTTTGTCAGTATGGTTTCTTCTCCTTTAGACAATTGTTTAGGTTGTTGTAGTTGTTCATCATTAGATTTCTTTGATGAGGACTGTTTTAACTCTGGTTCAATTTCAGCATCACTCTTTGACTTCTGAGCTGCCACATCTTCAAAGAACTCACTGGAAATAATTTTCTCTCTTCCCTTTTCATCAATCTTCTGCTTTTGTTGGGGTGTTATATCAACAATTTCCCAATCCGAACAGTCAAACTTTTCATAGGTGACCTGGTGGATTTTCTTGCTTCTTAATGGTGAGTTTTGATTGTGTGTTTTATTTGATGTTGATTTGAAGTTTTCATTCACATGTGATGTTACATCAATGGTTTTGGCTCTAATTGGTTTTGGTCTAGGAGGTGGCCCTTGAAGCGATGTTTGATGAATCAGTCCTGAAGGTTTACTTGGTGGAGGAGGCCTTGGTGGCTTCGATTTCTGTTGAACCTCACCATTAGGAACATTTGGTTTATCCTTGAAAGGCTTCACATTCTCAAAAGCTAGTGGATCACAAGACTTCACAGCTCTCCTATTTCTCTTCAGAGTACTCCTTTCGGTGTTACTATTGTCTTCAGTTTTCTCTTCTCCTTCGCTCTGCAATTTTGTTTGGCTCTCCAGTGACTTTTGTTGGCAAGACCTCTCATTATTAAAACCTCCATTTCTTTTCATATCAGTACTCAACTCAGAGTTAGGATCACTCTCGGACATACTCTTAACACGTCTTGGTGGTGCTACAGGATTGCGCAGGATAGCTTTCCTGGGGAGAATCGGAGGGGCCTTAGAATCCTCTGCAGGTTTACTGATGTTAGTTCCTGAAATTGTTGCAGAAGTTGACTCACATTTTGTTGATTTAACAGTACTATTTTGCTCAGCACTTTCCTTGGTTGCTGGAGAGTTATTGTTCGTTGATTCACTACTGGAAGACACATCTTCTGAAAGCTCTTGTGTTTTATTGCCATTACTTTGTGGAGGATCCTCCTTTGGCAATTCCTGTGCATGAGATTTTGATTTCCCAGTTAATTGGGAAGAAGAGCCATTTTGAATAGGTATTGCAGAAAGTCTCTTTGGTGGCAAAGATGGGCGCTGAGGTACTGCTTTCTTGCCATTCTCAGAAAGTAACTTTTCATTATCTTTATCTAAAGAAATGTGACCAATGGAAGACATAGTCTTTCTCTTCGAGAGTAGAGCAAGACTAGGCTTCTTGGGACTAACATTTGGCTTTGGTCTATGTGTAGGCACACTGGAACTTGCATCTTCATCTTTGTTCTCAGTTTTTATCAGTGTATCTGTCAATGATATATTTTGCCCATTAGCTTTGGTGTCTGGTGTTAGATTATCTGACTTTGTGTCCACATCCACATCAAGTATTGTGCTAGAAGAAGCAGAATAATCTGATGTGGAAGAATTAGAACGTTGCAATGGACCTCGTACAGGAGACCATTTAGGATTTCTTGGAGACACCTTAGGAGTAAAATCAGACGAACCCAATGTCAATCTTCTGACAGGTGTGTTTGGTCTCTCCTGAGTATTTGGAGGGGAACTATTAGTGACATCTTTTTCATTACCATTGAGAAATGTGGATGATGAGGATACTGATGACTCTTCTGCAGGTGTAGATTGTTCTGATTCTCGTTGAGGGGCATTGCGTTTTGGCAGCACTCGAGGTCGAGGACTAGGTGCAACCTCACTTGGAGTGCCATTTGCGTTTAAGTTGATAGTCTTCCGTGGCTTTGGAGTTGGCCTGCTTGGGTTGCCAGTGGATTTAGAAGTTTCAGGGGTACTAGCCTGTACCTGTATTTCTTGCGTTACATGAGAGGAGTCATTGGTAATTGCATCTGAGGAGGAAGAACTGCAGATGCTCTCAATGCTCTCTCCTTCTATGAGTGTGTTGTGTTGTGATGTTACAGCAAGTACTTTTGGCTTCGGGGCAAGGGATGGCTTTTTTGGAAGCGGGGGATGAGACGGTGGACTTGCAACCCCTGTAAAAATGATAAAATAGAAAATGGGGGAATTTAGAAACATTGTTTGGTTATTAATGTTTTAAGCATTACAGTTTTTTTAAGGATATATAAATGAATAACTCTATTATCAACATGCAAATGATCCAATATACACATAAAAGAAAATTGATGTTTTAATGAATGAATCATAACTAGCAAATCGGTTTGCTTGCTTAACGATAGACCTTTGATTTTGACCACGCAGGAAATTTGAGCTCAGGCATTTGTACTACCTAATTCAGCACTTCTCAGGTCTGCGTCTGGCCTGATCTTGGGTCCACCTTGTGCTCCTAAAAGTAGCATTGAATAGAATCTGCTCAAACTTTCACAGTTAAGTGCTTCTTGATTTTCAGGGCTGACTATCCCTTTCAAACAGAATTCAATTTTAACAAGTGGAATGCCTCTGGCCGTCTCACCTGCATCACGCGATTCAATATAGCAGCAGTGCTGATTTTGAAAACTACTATAACTCGCACAAGATGTTCAGTGATACTTGGTTACTCTTATTTCCACGTTTTATGAACTAGACCAATACACTTATAGAGATATGATGGCAATTCAACAAATACCCCCAACGTGGCCAAAGTTCTTTGACCTTACATGACCTTTGACCTTGATCATGTGACCTGAAACTCGCACAGGATGTTCAGTGATACTTGATTACTATTATGTCCAAGTTTTATGAACTAGACCAACACACTTTCAAATTTATGGCTGTAATTCAACAAATACCCCAATTTGGCCAAAGTTCATTGACCCTAAATGACCTTTGACCTTGATCATGTGACCTGAAACTTGCACAGGATGTTCAGTAATACTTGATTACTATTATGTCCAAGTTTCATGAATCAGATCCATAAACTTTCAAAGATATGATGGTAATTCAACAGATACCCCCAATTCGGCCAAAGTTCATTGACCCTAAATGACCTTTGACCTTGGTCATGTGACGTGAAACTCATGCAGGATGTTCAGTGATACTTGATTAACCTTATGTACAAGTTTCATGAACTAGGTCCATATATTTTCTAAGTTATGATGACATTTCAAAAACTTAACCTTAGGTTAAGATTTTGATGTTGATTCCCCCAACATGGTCTAAGTTCATTGACCCTAAATGACCTTTGACCTTGGTCATGTGACATGAAACTCAGGCAGGATGTTCAGTAATACTTGATTAACCTTATGGCCAAGTTTCATGAACTAGGTCCATATACTTTCTAAGTTATGCTGTCATTTCAAAAACTTAACCTCAGGTTAAGATTTGGTGTTGACGCCGCCGCCGCCGTCGGAAAAGCGGCGCCTATAGTCTCACTCTGCTATGCAGGTGAGACAAAAATGCATTTTTTCTTCTCTTTCCAATATTATGTTTGATTCTTTAAAAAAATTCAGGCTTTAATGGCGCTTATTTATGGCCCAACATTCCCTGAAAGAGCATAACAAATTCTAAAAGAAGCCCATGTAGACTGAATGTCTATCTTGTTTACATTCATGATTTATTTTCCTTTCCAATCTAAATCTTTTGAATGAAAGCTTTTAGAGATGGAAGCAAATAAATTCCTCTCTTCTTGTGTATTTTCTTCCCACTGATTAAGGAGCATCCATTGAGTTCACATTGGTCCAATATGGCCTCTAACATTCACTAATTAACGAACAGAAAAAGGTAAAAGAGAATCAACTACCATAGGGCAACAGGCCCATCCTTTTTTTTATTTACATCTAAGGGTGTGTTTATGCTTCCATTGCAGAGAAAGAATCAGCGTTTTCAAAGGTAATTTCAGATCGCCGATCACAAACGGAATTCTGGAAGTGCTGTCTATGCTTCGTTTTTCAGAGGCAAAATCGCAATTTGCAGCAGGTTTCACATCGTTAATTTTCGTTGAGCAGAAAAGCAAGGTCAAATTGGGCGCGCCAGTTTTTTCTTCCAAGTGTTGTTATTTAAACTTCGAACAATTTCCAATCTTTTAGAGATTGCATGGAGCTACTTGACATAGCCATACAATTTCTACCATGGTGAGGATAATAAGACAAAATAAAGAATATCAAAGTACACATAACAAATAAAAAGATATCTATTCAATTGTTCATGCTACTGGCTCAGAGATGTCTCCTCATCATAACTCATGTTACAGGTTTTTTGTAAATCCCTCAACATACATCGTGATGACAAATTAGATGAGTAGTAAGTGATAGACTTAACTTAATAATTGCAAATGTACATTGGTCATGATTAGAACCAAGGAAATGAGAGGTAATTTCGTGGAGGTAAGTCCGTTATAGAACCACGCGATAATTGTATTTGCCTGCGTATTTTTATCTCACCGGAAGCATGTACCAAATAGCGTCATTTAAACACGTTTACGATCGTGGTTCTGTTTGTACTTCCCCAGAAACCCTGATTCTGATCAAACGTTTTGAAACATACCTTTTTTTTAATTTACGATAGGCGTTCTGAACGTCGTTTAAATGAAATTAAGCATGGACGCAACCGTGTTTTGGACCAATCACATATGAAAAGTGGAAGCATAAACACGCCCTAATTGACATGAATACAAAAATGCAATATGCATTTTTGTATGAGATTTTCCAAAATAATGAAAGTCAATAGGCCTACTACCAACACTTACACGCTTTCTCTCCCATTCATTTCTGTACTCTCTGGATCTCATTATAATTTGTGCTTCATTAAAGGGAATATTCAAGAGGAAATAAGAGATTCAGAGAGATGTAATAGACTTTAACAACACCACTCTCCTTAGTGCTAATCACTAATCAAGGGCTCATTTCTCTTTACCCTGTTATGTAATAACCAGAACAAAGCAGATACTGACCTGTATGCTGATTATTTGCACAATTGATTAACAGAGGGGTTTTGCGTCATTCGATTTGGAAATAAAGGGAAAGAAGGACTCTCAGCACACTATTCATAGTTTCAAGTCTATAGATACAGATTAATCTTTAATATCATGAGATGATAGAATGGTTTAATCTCCCTTTTTTACACAAAATAATGTCCAAAATACAGAATTTATTTACTTATTAGTACACAACAAATGACAGGTAATCATGGTTTATTACTGTTGCTGCTTTCCTATACAGGGTCAGTGACAAAAAGAATTAATCATGACAATAATGTACATATAGTACCTCCCAATTTGTTTTCATTAATCACCTTTTATTCATAAACAAGTGGAATGCCTCTGGCCGTCTCACCTGCATCACGTGATTCAATATAGCAGCAGTGCTGATTTTGAAAACTACTATAACTCGCACAAGATGTTCAGTGATACTTGGTTACTCTTATTTCCACGTTTTATGAACTAGACCAATACACTTATAGAGATATGATGGCAATTCAACAAATACCCCCAACGTGGCCAAAGTTCTTTGACCTTCCATGACCTTTGACCTTGATCATGTGACCTGAAACTCGCACAGGATGTTCAGTGATACTTGATTACTATTATGTCCAAGTTTTATGAACTAGACCAACACACTTTCAAATTTATGGCTGTAATTCAACAAATACCCCAATTTGGCCAAAGTTCATTGACCCTAAATGACCTTTGACCTTGATCATGTGACCTGAAACTTGCACAGGATGTTCAGTAATACTTGATTACTATTATGTCCAAGTTTCATGAATCAGATCCATAAACTTTCAAAGTTATGATGGTAATTCAACAGATACCCCCAATTCGGCCAAAGTTCTTTGACCCTAAATGACCTTTGACCTTGGTCATGTGACGTGAAACTCATGCAGGATGTTCAGTGATACTTGATTAACCTTATGTATAAGTTTCATGAACTAGGTCCATATATTTTCTAAGTTATGATGACATTTCAAAAACTTAACCTTAGGTTAAGATTTTGATGTTGATTCCCCCAACATGGTCTAAGTTCATTGACCCTAAATGACCTTTGACCTTGGTCATGTGACATGAAACTTAGGCAGGATGTTCAGTAATACTTGATTAACCTTATGGCCAAGTTTCATGAACTAGGTCCATATACTTTCTAAGTTATGCTGTCATTTCAAAAACTTAACCTCAGGTTAAGATTTGGTGTTGACGCCGCCGCCGCCGTCGCCGTCGGAAAAGCGGCGCCTATAGTCTCACTCTGCTATGCAGGTGAGACAAAAAGGGAATCAGTTACAATGATGAGCCCAGGTTATCAATTCTAGATGAATGTGATACAGGCAACATAATAATACAGTACCATACATATTTAGATGAAACCAGTACTCGTAGGCCCCTCTAATATGCTGTCACAATACTAAGTCCCTGTGTCATGTCAGATGTGTTATTTCAAATGTATTTATATTTCACGAAAAATTATTTCAAATCATTTTTTAGCATCATCTAAATGAACAATGCAGCAGCTAAATAGATTTTCTAAGACGATGTTTATGCTTCCATTTCGAAGACACAATCAGCATTTTCAAATGTCGTTTCAGAACGTCGATCGCAAACGTGGTTCTGGAACTGCTGTTTATACCCCCAGGGACCACTTCCATTGACAAGTGGATATCAGGCCCGACCATGGAGTTTCGAAAAGTGCCCTAAACAAGTAATTTCCATATTCTGATAATGCACTCCTTAAAGGTCAAGTCCACCTCAGAAAAAATTTTATTTGAATAAATAGAGAAAAATCAAACTAGCATAATGCTGAAAATTTCATCGAAATTGGATGTAAAATAAGAAAGGTATGACATTTTAAAGTTTTGGTTATTTTTCACAAAACAGTGATATGCACAACTCAGTGACATGCAAATGAGACAGTTGATGTCTATCACTCACTATTTCTTTTGTTTTCTGTCTATCACTCACTATTTCTTTTGTTTTTTATTGTTTGAATTATACAATATTTCATTTTTTACAGATTTGACAATAAGGAGCAACTTGACTGAACCATATACATATTCAACAATGCTAATTCCACATGTTCAGGGAGGAATTAATTGTTGTTTCACTTAACAATGAGGAGAAAATTAGAATATTTCATATTTCATATAATAAAATACAAAAATAAATAGTGAGTGGATGACATCATCAGTCACCTTATTTGCATACTGACCAAGATGTGCACATAACTGTTTTGTGAAATTATTAAGTGAAAATTTAAAATGTCATAACTTTCTTATATTACATTTGATTTTGATGAAATTTCAGTGATATTCTTGGTGGATTTTTCTCTTTTTATTCAAATAAACTTTTTGTTGTGGTGTACTTGTCCTTTAACAAGTATTGGCGTGTGAAACCGTATCCTTAAGTATTGGAAACAAAACGGTACCCTTGACAAATAGGCCTATTCTCTGAAATTCCCTAATGGATGTCAGCTTTACCTTTACCTACATTGGGTTTAGTACCGCCCCACCTCTTACACTTCGCTCAAATCGGACTCTAAACACGTAGTGTTGAGGCAAAAAGTAAATCCTTTATAAAGCATTTTAGTCTTTTATATACCCTCGCAAATTTGACGGTAAACACATAGCTTTCTTAAAGTTGAATTAAGAAGGGGGTGAGTTTCCATAAATATAGGTTCTACATACAATATATAGTATATATAAGTTGTTCAAACACATAGCATGTCACAATAATCCTCTGCCTTCTCGATATTTTGCTTTGAAAGTCTATGAAATTAGCCACCTGTCAGAGCCCGAGAGACGAGTGTACAGAAAAGTCACTCGGAGTGTGACGTCACCGGGGGGGAATTTAGTATAAGAGGTGCCTGAATGTCATACAGAAATGCTATGCAGAGAGAGAAAGATATTTTACAATTTTTTTTCAAAGCAACTCAAATCAAACAAATAGGACTGATATGTACAAATCTTTACTTTCCCTGTATAAAAAACAGTATGAATAACCACCATGAACTCTTCAATCATGATGTAAGATAGCAAACAGTGAGTTATTGAATGATATTTTCACTATTTCTCATTTATTTTATCACGATGTTCAATCAAGTGAGTAGCTGGAAAGTAATTCCGGCGGCTAGCTCAGCGCGCGCTGAACGCATAATACTAGTACACACAACACCCAGGCATTGAGTGTACTGTTATGGTCTGGTATGTCGACTTAGTTCATGGCCGTGCAGCGATCCCCTGGCGTTTTTTCTTCTTTTCTTTTGTCTTTGACTCCACTTTTATATCCTCTGGATCATTTCCACTCATAGCTCGTTCCACAGAACAATCTTGAACCAAACGTATAGTATTCTTTCTCGGCTTTCTGAGTTGTTTTCTATATTTAATTACGCTAGGGGTCACCGTCACACATACAAACGCAATTCGGAAGTGAGTTGAAGACAGAAAGATATATAGTAATTAGTATACATCTCTATGGTTGAAGACAACAAGAACGGTACGGTAGCTCGACAGCTAGCTGCGCCGGAGCGGGCGGCCGGTCGGCACAAAGCAATTCCGCAACCAACTGTGTTTTTTTGCAAGAGCCGCGTCACACGCGGATAAATATGTCATAATAACACGTCTGCTACGTTATCGACTGGTGAGAAGATCTCGATCAAATTTCATATTATTCACCTTGAAATTATTCCTTTAGGGTCTATGGTATCATTCTGAGGGAATTCACATATTTGGAATAATAGTACGGCCACAAATATTTTAATCATTTCCTCTTTGCAAGTTCTATGGCTCGCAGATACAATTTCAACTGCAGTTATTCCATATGAAGGAGTACGTGCATAGTACACAAAACGGCACTGCCTTGCTTACTACACCGGGACCGAATACCCCCCGGTGACGTCACACTCAAAGAACACCCGTCTCGGTAGGCATTGCAGGAGCGAACTCAGGGAAAATGGGTAGGGATAAATCGTTCAAATTCACTATTTTGAAAAAAGAAAATGGGGGGTCGAATCACCTATTAGTGTTTGGGGGGTTGTAAGGTTGCTATTAATGTAAATATCTCAATATTTGGAATCGTCTTCTTAATTCAACTTTAATGATATACATATACCTTTTTTAAAGTGTTTTTGACACCCTTATTACGCTACGTACGTAACGTGCCGAATCTTGACAAAGAGACCCTTTTTACGTGCCTGGTATCCACTCGTCAATGGAAGTTGCCCCCCCCCCCCGGCTAATGAATCCCTTTTCAGCCAACAATTTCATGCTTGTTCTACTAACTTTTTCAGCTATTACAAAATTTCTTCCATACATATATTTCTTATTTATACAGACACTAGGGTGGTCATTTTATTCTGTATAAACTCATTTTGAAATCGAAACGACTCCTGGCATTCATCTTTAAGATCGCTTCCAAGACCATCGCCAGCATTCCAATTGCACGTTGAACTGGTTTCTATGGGAATGTCAAAGATATGGACATTCGGATATCCTATTTTGGCATTCTCAATTAATCAATTCAAAGCTTATATTCCTACTTTACTAGTATTTGCATTATTCTGCATTTGCTTAGATAATTTCCATCCAATCTCAAGTGGAAGGAATTATATAACTCAAACAACTGAAAATGACCTTGAACACAATATTCACATGAAATATCTAGAAACTGCTGGTACAGCAAGGGGTGAAAAATCACAATTCTTGACCAATCAAATTTCAAGGCTGGTCTAGCATGGACCCTATGACGCTGTTCTCATTACAATCCCAAGACAAGTTAAATGGAAACCGGTTCAGGAAACAAGTTTGGAAGAAAGCTTTGCTAAGCATTCGCATCTGATCACCTGAAAGGGGTTTTCAAAATCACTTCATGGAAAGAGGTCTTGTTGCTACGGAAATGCTCTCAGTGGGGTGACATGTTTCGCACAGAATTTGAAACAACAGCATAGATAGTTTCTACACACAGTGTTAACTAGTTTAACGAGGAAAAGCAGTCTTGAAAATCACATCACAAGGTGGTTTTCCGAAGGGGGGGTGGACCCCCCCCCCCCCCCCCCCGGCTGTGTGAGGGATCCAAATAACCCTGCTCTTTTAAGGTAAAAGGGGTACATCTAATAGGTAGGCTGATGATGACACATCCCCTGTCCCTTTGTGTTATGTTATCACATGAAATCATAATTATTTAATAAGTTCAAACATGTGTATATGATATGTCTCCCTTATAATATAATAATTTGCAGCAATGAATATCAAATTGCATAAATCAGAAGTTATCTATTTTTTTAGTTCTTGGGGGATAAAATCCGAATAAACATAATTTCATGTAAAACATTACAAAAGAACTACAGGGAATATGACATCTTCAGTTTGCTCATTGAATATGCATGAAGATATGCATAGAACTAGGAATTCTCTGAAATAATGAAATCTCTAAAATGCTATAACTTCATCATTCCTTGTTCGATTTTTCATGACAATTTAGGAATATTACTTGTCTAATTTTTCTTAATCTGTTCAAATCATTTAATGTTCAGCCTTGAATACCCCTTTAAAGGTCAAGTCCACCCCAGGAAGATGCTGACTTGAATAAAAAGAGAAAAATCAAACTGGCATAATGCTGAAAATTTCATCAAAATCGGATGTAAAATAAGAAAGTTATGACATTTTGAAGTTTTGCTTATTTTTCACAAAACAGTAATATGCACAACTAGGTGAGTCAGTCAATGATGTCCATCACTCACTATTTCTTTTGTTTTTTATTGTTTGAATTGAACAATATTTCATTTTTTTAGATTTGACAATAAGGACCAACTTGACTGAGCCATATAGTATTAAACAATGCTAATTCCACATGTTCAGGGAGGAATTAATCGTTGTATCACTTGACAATGAGGAGAAAATTAGAATATTTCATATTTCATATAATAAATTACAAAAGAAATAGTGAGTGGATGACGTCATAGTCTCCTCATTTGCATACCAGCCAGGATGTGCATATAACTGTTTTGTGAAATTAAGCGAAACTTTAAAATGTCATAACTTTCTTATTTTACATCCGATTTTGATGAAATTTTCAGTGTTATGCTTGTTGGATTTTTCTCTTTTTATTCAAATCAACTTTTTGTTGGGTTGGACTTGTCCTTTAAGTATCAGATTAATAGAAGAATAGGCCTACTTATCAGGCTAGCCTGTTATCTAGGCTCCATCTTGCTCTCGACTTTGTTTTTAATACAAAAAGGGAAAATTACTAATCTGAAAAGGGTACAGGGGTGGTGCAAGGAGAGAAAACAAGAAAACCTTAAAACTATGTTTTCCCTTTCAAACAACTGGTATCCAAGACTAAAATAGAACAATAAATGTTATCACAGACAGGCCAACCATGGTGGGCCAACCAACAAACAGGATAACCACTGCTGCAAGGGATAAATAAAAAGAGTCTGCTATCAATTTACCTATTATATAACAGGGTACCCAGTTAATCTTGGCCCATTATCATTAGATCACCCTGACTCTTCTGTGACCTTCTAAATATGCCTGGTAAGGAGACCCTGGTAATCAAAAATGAGGAAAGCAAAGAAGAGAGGAACCCATGTAAATCAGGGTACTAATGGATAATTCGTTTTTCCTTTCCAATCATCGCAGAGCAAAAACGGAAATCAGCCCCGTGGTTCGGTCTTTGAAAACACTAAAACGAAATCACTACGAGAACAACGTGTTGTGATTTCGTTTTTGTAGATCAAAAACAGAATATTGAAATCAGAAATGCTTTTGGGCTCTTTCTTATTTCTCATTCTATATTTGTGTTTGGAAAAACGCAGACAGCGAAAACGAAATCGGAAACTAGCTTTCTACTTCCTGCTCTGTGATTTTGTTTTTCGCACAGCCAACAGCCGTATCGAAATACGGTTTCCGCTCGTCCTTTCTTTCAAGTATAATTATTAAAGAGCGCCCTTACGTTTCCGATCGTTATACACGTGCATGCGTGACTATTAAATCTTCTCTCATAAATTTAACTAGTAGTATTTTAATAACTTACAGGTTTCTTTACAGATGTTTTTTTTTGTGATACAACCATCAAGAAATGGTGAATAGTTTGTTTGACTTCAGGTTGTACTGTTTTTCAATTAGACATATATGTTATGTATGTTGATCAATGTAAGATCTTGTTAGAAAAAAATGTATATCAGATATTTTGAGAACAAATCAAATTGATTTAGAATTTATTCATGACATCGTTTTACTTCATTTTCGTTAAGAATTGTCAAATGTATGGATGTGTTGATCACAATATTTGTACATTTAAACCAAGCTTTGTATTTATGGTGAAATTTTTTTTTACATCGCTTTTTAATTTATGATAGTGAATGTAATATTTTACTATGTTCAATTTCTTTGATGAGATGCATACATATTAAGGGGGCTCAAATTTGCAAATTTAAAGGAATAAAGGGCTCTTTCAGGCATTTTTTTTATTTACAAAAAGGAATTTTTTCAAGGGGCCCCAGGGTTATTCCGAAGGCCAAGCCGGGGTAACCAGGGGGCCGTTTCATATAGCTGTTCGTAAGATAAGAGCGACTTTAAGAACGACTGGTGAACCTTTTTTACGCGCTAAACCATCGCCAATCAATATACCATTTACCACAAGAAAGGATCACCAGTCGTTCTTAAAGTCGCTCTTAACTTACGAACGGCTTTATGAAACACCCACCAGGTATCCTTACTTGTAGAACTTGACTCGCGCATCCTGATAACTACTAGATTGACCCGGCCAATGAACATTTAGGGGGCTCAATCTAAAAAAATAAAAGGAATAAAGGTCTATTTCAAGTATTAAAAAAAAAAATAATAATTTTTCAAGAGCCCCCAGGGATATCCCTATGGCCTAGCCGGAATAACCAGGTATCCAGGCAACCAGATAAACACTACCTTGACCCGGCGCATGCACATTTAGGGGGCTCAAATTAACAAAATTAAAGGAATAAAGGGCCCCTTGAAAAAAATGCTTTTTAAATAAAAAAATGCTTGAAATAGCCCTTTATTCCTTTAGTTTTGTTACTTTAAGCCCCCTAAATGTGCATGCACCGGGTCAATCTAGTAATTATCTGGTTGCCCAAGTCAAGTTCTACAAATTAGGATACCTTGTTACCCCGGCTAGGCCGTCGGATATCCCTGGGGGCCACTTGAAAAAAATCCTTTTTGTAAATTAAAAAAATGCTTGAAAGAGCCCTTTATTCCTTTAAATTTGCAAATTTGAGACCCCTTAATATGCATGCATCGGGTCAAGCTAGTGTTTGGTTGCCCATCAAGTCAAGTTCTACAAGTTAGGATACCTTGTTACCCCGGCTAGGCCGTCGGGATATCCCTGGGGGCCCCTTGAAAAAATTCCTTTTTGTAAATAAAAAAAAATGCTTGAAAGAGCCCTTTATTCCTTTAAATTTGCAAATTTGAGCCCCCTTAATATGCATGCATCGGGTCAAGCTAGTGTTTATCTCATTGCCGAAGTCGAGTTTTACGAGTTAGTATACCTTGTTACCCCGGCTAGGCCGTTGGGATATCCCTGGGGGCCCCTTGAAAAAAAAATCAAAAATTGTATGCCCTTTTATTCACTCAAGTTGGTCCCCTAAATGTTCTTGCATTTGGGCATGCCAGTGTTTTTATGGTTGTCCGAGACGCGCTTCACCTGTTAAATCCCCTAGTTAGTCTCTTAAACCCCTTTCATAAGCCTATCCTCCAATTAGCCGCCTAATAGTAATGCGGATAATTCAATAAAAATTGCGTTCACAAACTCCGAAAATTATCCGCATTATTTTTACGAGCGCCCGTCCTGAAAAAGGCGGATAATCGTCATGACAACTGGACACGCCCCCTCCGATGCGGTTGTGTTGGAAAAGGGTGACCTTGTGACCGCACCATGGCAATTATCCGCATTATTTGGAAATACGTTCATAAACTCAAAATCTTGTCCCGATGCTGCTATTATGCGGATAATTGCAGCATCAAAATAATGCGGATAACTTTGGTCCTCCTCCGAATTTTTCGACCAAATTATGCTGCTATTAGCCGCATAATTGGGTTTATGAAAGGGGTATTACACTGATGAACATACATAATATATATATCTAATTGAAAAGCAGTACAACCTATTAAAGTCAAACAAAATATTCACCATTTCTTGCTGGTTGTATCACAAAAAAAAATCTGTAAAGAAACCTGTAAGTTATTAAAATACTACTAGTAAGATTTATGAGAGAAGATTTAATAGTCACGCATGCACGTGTATAACGATCGGAAACGTAAGGGCGCTCTTTAATATACTTGAAAGAAAGGACGAGCGGAAACCGTATTTCGATAAGGCTGTTGGCTGTGCGAAAAACAAAATCAAAGAGCAGGAAGTACAAAGCTAGTTTCCGATTTCGTTTTCGCTGTCTGCGTTTTTCCAAACAGAATCACGGAGCGGAGAGCGTGTTCTGATTTTGTTTTTGATATATAACAAACACAAATATAGAATGAGAAATCAGAAAGAGCCCAAAAGCATTTCTGATTTTAATATTCTGTTTTTGATCTACAAAAACGAAATCACAACACGTTTTTCTCGTTGTGATTTCGTTTTAGTGTTTTCAAAGACCGAACCATGGGGCTGATTTCCGTTTTTGCTCTGCGATGATTGGAAAGGAAAAACGAATTATCCATTAGTCCCCTGATTCATGTACCCCAATACATATGCATGATGGGGTGGGGGAGGACCTACACACATTAAACTGCTCCTGAATTAGTGGAACTATTGTTCAAGGTTGGCATCTCAAAATAGATTCCTATCGCTGCCCCCCTCCCTAATGTTCAGCTCACACTGACAGAAGAAGAAATAATAATCTCGACTCTTCACTGTAAATGATTTCCCTCATCAGATTTGGGGTAATTATTGGAGACCTTTCGTTTTCTGTGACGAGCCATGTGGACGTACGAGATTAAGGAATTTTGGGAGCGCTTCTCGAGCCTTCTCGTTCACTGCCCAAATCTGTGACTCGTATTTGAGGGTTTTGACGTTCGGTGTCATAGTGCTCGAACGAGCGCTAATTCGTACATGATGACGTCATCCAAGCTTAGCAAAAATGAATGAAGCCGCATCAACATTCGAGTTTCGTTGATTCAGCAGGGCCGGTAAACTGCAAATTACTTCTTGTTACCAGCTTTTCCATTACATTTAGTGTGTCCTGTTTTCAGACACTACATATCCGATAGGTAATTGATGTTCTATTTCCAAACAACTGTGTTTTTTTCGGCTTTTTGCGCAAGAGTGCAAATGTTGCACCCACAGTCGCCCCACTGGTTCGTAGCGTGATGCTACGCCCGATTCTCCGGGCGAGCATCGGCCCACAGCCCGCTCGCTATCACGCTGGTATATGATGTGGCCTGGTACGGGTACGTCGACTTAAATCGAAACTGTTTTCATCAATGTACGAACGTGATACTAAACGAGCGGTGTCACCACTTCCGGTGAACTAGGACTACGTTGCAGTCGCAGACAATCGAAAGCTCCTTATTAACCCCTAGACTGCCACCCTTCACTCAAGTAAAGGGTCTGAATTGCAGCCTACTTATGCCTTGTGTACCGAAGGCCCTCTCAACAGCAAGTTTTGTATGTGCCAGTCTTTGCATGGAGACATACTTGTTGATCAAAGTTTCAATCATGGTCTATGCCTGCAGACTACCTAACCCCTAGAATCATGATTTGAAACACGAAAATATGTTTTTGCAGAATCAACGATTATGTTTAGTCAAAAGTAAAAGTAAACATGTTTCAAATCACAAACATGAAATACAAAAAATGGGGGACTTGGAAAGATGTTGATGCAGAATCACATCTTAAAAAGGTCAAATAAACTTAACAGTGATATAAATCATGATTCTATAACGTCATCGTGTCAGCCTACTTTCGTGTTCGTGCAATACTGCGCGTAGCCAGTGGTATTCCCCCGGGGGCCACTTCCATTGAGTGCATACCATGCGTGACCCCAAAAACACAGAAGATAGGGCACGTTACATACATAACGTAATAAGGGTGTCAAAAACACTAAAATAATGAAAAAAGGGTATATATTTCGCTATGAAAACTATGTTTACTGTCCAATTTGCGAGGGTATAGACCTAAAAAACTAAGATACTTTATAAAGCATGTACTTTTTGCCCCAACACTAATGTTTAGGGTCGGATTTGAGCGAGGTGTGTGGGGTGGTACTAAACCCAATTACAGTAAAGGTAAAGCCGACGTCGTGTGTTGTGACACAATTCAGATATCGTACTTATTTAGGGGTCAATTCAGGGAATACTTGTCAAGGGTAACCTATTGTTTACAATACTTGCTAAGGGTAGGTTTTCACACACCAATACTTGTTAAGGGGTGCATTTTCAGAACATGCCAAAATACTTGTTTAGGGTGCTTTTCGAAACCCCATGGTCACGCATGGTATCTACTCGTCAATGGAAGTGCCCCCCCCCCCCCCCCCGGGGGTATTCTTCATTTTCGCTTCACACAGTAGCTGTACACACAAATTGATAATCGATGTGCATGTGCATCTTTGCAATTAAACCCGCGTTGAAGTTGACAAACTGCACTACAATGCACACTCGCGAGGCCTGAAGTGAGGGAGAAACAGCGGTGTTGGAGAGAGGGTTAAAGTACACACAAGAAGAAAATTCACGAAAGTGATGATTATAGACAAATTTTATATGGCTGGAAATGTCTTGTCTTTTTATACACAAATATGTCACTAAAAAGTCTTATAGATGTCGAGGAAATGCAAGAAATTAAATTATTAGAGACCCTTCTCAGCCCCCCAAACCGACAATCACGCAGTCGAAAACAGTAGAGAATAATGACGTCACATAATCGACGAGCTCATCATCTCTCTGTGAATTGTGAACTGTAAAGACCGATTTTGTCCACTGGACAGTCGTTGTTGTGTTGCTCCACTCCAGTCAGTCAGTGTTTATTGAAAAACTCCAAGCTGTAGCGGGCCATTCACTGCTTGCCGCTGGGGCACTGCAGGGGAGCCGATGCTGCACGTTACGCTGTTTGATCCATCCACAAAAGGCGTCATACCTTAAAGTCAAGGTAAGCATGTTTGGAAATTGTACTTGTTCTGGCGTCTGACTGACGATGCATTCAGGTCAGATGACAGATACAGATCTAATATCATTATAGAATCATGCATTATTTCGTGCTGTACTACCAATCTACCATCAATGACTACGTAAGTCTTTTTTATAATGTTTTTGCGGCAGATTTTTTCTTCAGTCAGATTTCTAAATAAACTGGCCAGGCAATGGCTTGGCTTGGTTAGACTGAAAAATCTGCTGTTTCAGAGGAATGTTTAATTAAGCTATTTTTTTATTCTACTCAGAATTAGGATGTCATGAAGCCAGACAAAATTTCAGCAGTGGTTACCCTGATTCCTGACCAAAATTAGAGTCTGGTGTTTCTTTCAACAATGAAGATAAATGCACTCTTTGTAATGACCTACCTACCCGGGTAGCGTACATGTAGTGTAGCGGTAGTGAAGTGGAGTGGAGCCTACACGAACATCACTTGAGGTATAGCACTGGTGCTCTGAGTGGAACTTTTCCCAGTCTAAACCTACTATTATTTGTCGTCGACCGGGAATTACATGCCACTGCACTGACTTATTCCTGTATCAGATGATGATGATGATAATCTGTGCACCAAAACTAGAATATAAACTGATTAAAGTCAAACTAAAAATGTCTGGTAGGCTTCTTATTGGTGTACATACTTCCTACCGTAGCCTGTAGTACATTTATCAACCAGTTTGTTAAAGAATATTGTGGCTGTTGCAGACAGTATTTCTTGTAGTCCTTCATAATCATCAACATAATAAAATTCATACTTTGATTTGATTATTTAGACTATTCCTCTCTTTTTTTTCTCTTCTACATACAGATCTGCACACTTGCTGACTCTGGTCTCTGCTTACTACTTCAATCTGGGAGATTCCATCATGTCCTTTAACTGATTTGGACATGTAGCCATTTTTTTTCCTTCACTCTGCTTTCCTGGAGCTACGGTTTGCAAGTTTTAGACTGATAATGATACAACAGGAAATTTATCTTTATTGATCTTGGAAACAACAATTTAGAGCAGTTTTGGAGAGGACTATAACATTGACTTTGACAGGAATACAGCTTGTCAAAAATAAGAACACACAATTTAAAACGAAAGAACAATTTCAATGTAACTAGGGCATTTTGTGAGAAATTTTCTACTCAATCACACGTCCCAAATCAAGGGTAAGTCCTTTGATTAAACCCAAACATGTAGTTGAATTGCACGTGCAACTCGACCTTATTAGGCTTAAATTTGAGTTTGAGACTTACGCTTTGAACATAAGTTTCTTGCAATGCCCCATAGTTATATTTTGTTAGCAACTCTGTATCAGTTATCAAACGTGCTGATTGCTGAAAGTTAAGTGTCGTGTATATATTGTCACAATTTTTTTCTCGAAAGGTATAATATATTTGTCCTTTTAAACGGTATTTGAGTATGGGTACGCCTTTTATTTGTTTTCCACAATATTCATTGCATGTATGAACAAAAGTGAAATATTTATTGTGAAGCATTGTGAATGTTGTGTGCAGTTGTGTGATGGTTCATCATGTTTGTTATAAGACTGTAAGCCTGGTGGATGTGAGGAAGTGGCCTGAATGAAAGGAAAGTGAACATGTGTCCAATTACTGGTTTGCATATTTTAAGACAATTTTGTTTCTGGATGAATATTGCTATGCATTCCATGTGAAGAGTAAAGGATAAGTCCACCCAACCAAAAATTCATTTGAATTTAAAGAAAAATAATAAAATATTGCAGAAAATTTCATAAAAACTTTGATTCAAATTTAAATAATACAAAATAAAGTGCCAATTTTTTTTTTTAATGAATGTGATGTGAGTGACATAATCAACTCTAATTTGCATACCATTGTTTTGTGTATATAACTGATTTGAGTAAAAAAAAAAACAAGGGAAATTACTCTATTCAAATAATTTTTTAGTTGATGTGGACTTGACATTTAACTCATCCTCTACCCCTCCCATCCCTGCCCAAATAAGTGTAGAATCTAATCAAGAACTTGAAAATCAAAAGCAGCAATTAAGAAGTAAGATTTAATAAATGCAGGTCTGAATAGAATCTCACATGAAAATAAAAAGAGAAAAAAAGAGCTGGGTAGGAACGGGGAAGGAATATAATATTAAAAAAATCCCTGAAGCAAAAAAAATCAGAGTTTCGAACCAGGGTCCCCGCACTCATCAAAACAACGTTCTTACAGATTTGGCCACAGACCGTTTCTCATTCTCTACCGGGTTTTTAATAGGTGGTTTCAGACCGCCTCGAAGTTCGTCAGTTCCAGGTATTCTCTGATCGGGAAATTTACCCCGATCAGAAAATACCAGGTATTTTGGTAATGTGAAAGCAAACTACGCGTAATATCCCCGAAAGAAAATACCCGCTAAATAGTAGGTACTTGGCGAAATTACGAGAACTTTCGCGGGGATTTTTCCAAGGTCGGGGTATTTTGGCAATCTGAAAGCAAACTACGGGAACTTGTATCCCATCGATCACCGCGATAAGTGAATTTCCGGTTCATAGCCCGCGCTGTTCGATATGCATGGATATGCGAGGCTAGCTGATGTGAGGCCTACCGAGCGAGCAAGCCAGTGCATGCAGCGATAAACATACGTAAACTTTTCATGCGACGTGACTCGGGGTTTGACTTTGACTAGGCGGTTGATTCTTCTTCTTAAAGGAGAATGAAACTCTTGGAGCAAGTTAGCTTTTGTGAAAGCAGATAAATCAAAGAATAAGATCAACAAAAGTTTGAGTAAAATAGGACTAGCAATAGAAGAGTTATGAGCATTTGAATGTCGAGATCACTAATGCTATGGAGATCCTCCCATTGGCAATGCGACCAAGATCTATGATGTCACAGATGAACAACTCTCCCCTTTTGGACGCTGAAAACATACCCCAAAACATCTCTTTTTGCTCATTCTAATCATATGACAAACGATTCATCAATGATATAATGTTGTGAAACCTCTGTACTTGTCCTCTCATAAAGAGAACACATCACCTTGTGATAGACTCTATAAAAGTGAGAATATAAGTGAAATAATTTGTACTAAAGTACTGAGGGAGTTGTACGTGTGTGACATCACAGATCTTGGTCGCATTGCCAATGGAAGGATCTACATGGCATTAGTGATCTCCATATTCAAATGCTCAGAACTTTCTTATTATTCATTCAATCTTCCTCAAACTTTCAACAATATGTTTCTTTGATTTTTCTCTTTGATATGGATTCAGCTGGTTTCAAGGGTTTCATTCTCCTTTAAAAAGATAGTTTTACGAATTAAGGGTGATATTTACCGGTATTCTGAATTTTCATACCAGATGACATCGCACTGGAGTGAGGAGGCCACCAAGGCCTTGATTTCAATGTGGAGAGAAATCTAGTGCAATTGCAGATGATCAAGGGAACAAATGATTTACGCATACGATCGAGTATAGTTTGTACGTGCTAGAGCTAGGCTGGCCGCAGGTGGATTTCCCTCCCCGGCTGTCCCCTGATCGTACCGCTAAAAGCGTGCGCTTCTTCGTCTGCTACCAGACAGTACTGCGCATGCTCATAACTTCGAGAAATTTCCCCAAAGAGTGTGTTTCGGGGCGGTCTGAATGCCGGAATAATTATCTGGTATTTTTGAGCATGTAAATGTTCTCGTAATTTAACAGGGATTCTTTTGATCGAGGCGGTTGAAACCCCCTAATGATATATGAAACAAAGTCCGTTCGCCGCTGTTGCCTCATAATGCTTCGGCAATTCAACTGCAATTCCAATCATTTCGCGATTGATATTGCCATGTTTTTTTGTGGTTCCTAACTTTGCTACGTAATGAAATTTCATAATTTTTGTTCAGTCGTGAAGAAGAATGTTTATGCTTTATATTGATTATATCAATGTGGCGCAAGTGTGATTTCTAAGTGAAAATATGCTTTGTTTATTCACATATATTTCTTGAAAAAAAAAAAATTTCTAAGCTAAATATCGGTTACCAAAATATGTTAAATGTGCATTTCATTTTACTGTTCAGAAAATTCAAACTTTTATCAATATAATAAGACCAATCTTGAGAGGAATAAACAATTATAAGAGCAAAAAACGCTGATTGGAAAGATCGTCTTCAATGGGCTGCTGTCAGCTCAGTTGCTCACTGCTCTTGGTGTGACGTCACTCAGCTGGAGCTCGCCGGAGGACCGACGAAGGCAGAAATATGCCATGAAAATAAGTCATTTTTTAGAGCTGATTTCTGCAAACTCTAATCACTATCTTAAAAAGTGAAGTTATATATCTCTTAGTAATACTTCCCCTTTACAATGATGACCACAAAAACTCATTATGAAATACTTTTGATTCTTCGGGTGTGTACTTTAACTGATTTTGCAGTTACTATGATTTATGTTTGTGTTTTGAACCATGATTCATGTTTGCGATTCTTGCTTATAAGATAAGAATGATAGATATTCTGATATACTGTAATTCACAGAGGGTGTTTTAGCAGGTAGAGACTGATAACCAAGAGTTTTACAGCCCACGAATCATACGACCTACGAGCTCGACCCTATGTGAATATGAATATACTGTATTGTATAGTGAATTAATAAGTTATCATTCAAATTGGCTAATATCATACGACTACTCTGCACAGAATGTTGCATAATAAGTAATGAACCTGGCAAAATATGAAATTTAGGATTTGAGGTGGAGTTCAATGACGCTGATGGTTTCATTTGTCCATTAAAGGACAAGTCCACCCCAACAAAAATTGGATTTGAATAAAAGGAGAAAAAAAACGAGCATAACACTGAAGATTTCATAACAAGTGGAGGGCCTCTGGCAGTCTCACCTGCATTACGTCATTCAACAGAGCAGCACTGCTGAAAAACAACTATTAATAGTTATCTAAAAAAAAACACAATTCATATGATAATAAAATACTACACTCACCGATCCTAGACGACCTTTGACATTGGCCATGGGACCTGAATCCCGAGCAGGATGTTCAATGATACTAGATTACTCTAATGTCTAAGTTTCATGAATTAGATCCATAAACTTTCAAAGTCTCACATATGACAGAAAATACCTCCAACATGCATGGCCAAAGTTTTTTACCCTAAACGACCTTTGACCTTGGTCATGTGACCTGAAACTTGCACAGGATGTTTGCTGATACTTGATTGTTCTTAGATCCAAGTTTCATTAACTAGATCTATCAACTTTCAAAGTTATGATGGCAATTCAACAAATACCCCCAACATAATCTAAGTTCATTGACCCTACATGACCTTTGACCTTGGTCATGTGACCTGAAACTCACAAATGATGTTCAGTGATACTTGATTACTCTTCTGTGCAAGTTTCATGAACCACATCCATAAACTTTTAGTGTTATGATGGAAATCAACAAATACCCCCAACGTGGCCAAAGTTTGTCTACCCTATATGGCCTTTGACCCTGGTCATGTGACTTAAAACTCAAACAGGGTGTTCAGAAATACTTGATTACTCTTATGTCATATGTCCAAGTTTCATGAACTAGGCCCATATATACACAACAAAAAAAGTAAGTCCCCCCTTAAACAAACATCAAGTTTTTAATATATTTTTACATGAGCGTGTAGATAATTTTATAAGCTACCCTCTGAGTAAACGTTATGGATGTATTTCACGTCATGCTTCAGTGAGCACCGTCAGAAGGCAAAAATGTCACTTTTCAAAAGTCACAAGCCAAATATCATGACTTTGATTCCATTTTATTGGAACTAATTCCACATTCTCATCATAAAAAATAGTCAGAAGGCTTGTAAAAGGTACTCTCTTAAAGACAATACAACTTTTTTGGCTAAATTTCACGGTTGAATAAACACAAGTCCAAATTTGCTATAATTAAACTTGTTACACATTTATATCAATACAAATGATAGAAAATGATGACAATTATTTTTGGAAGAGTTTCTTCAACAATATTCATCGTTTCACGGTTCAATAAACATATATTGAAAACAAAAAATATGATTTTCAAATATCATAGGCAAGTATTGTTTCATTTTTGTTACTGAAAATGATCTTTTCTCTACTTTTTTGTTATGATCATGACCAATTAACATGCTTCAATGATTCAAAGGCGTTTAATTAAATATCCACGCTTGAATGAACATGTGGAATGCGATTAGCTCTTTTTTACGTTATTGGAAAAAATGCAATTTGTTACTATGGATATCTGTCACAAACCTCCTTGCATAGTTCATTTGATTTGATTTTTATGAAAATCCCGATGTTTAATGCATCAGTGAGCACACAATATTCGAAAATTATGCAAATGAGAAGAAAGTTCAAGGCCTTGGCCCCACTCTGTGTCGTATCGAATGGTTATTTTGGTGTGCGCGCCTTTTGGATAGTGTTACTCTGAAGTCATGTACGAAGTTTCATGAAATAACTGTTGGCAGAAGTAACAAAAACCGTCCATGAAACAAACCCTCATTTCATATTTTTTTAAATTTTGACTTCGTCTCTCATAGACTTGTGTACATTATGGGTGCACATGTTTAAGAATAAGTAACCCCTTATTCAATATGGTGGAACTTTTTTTCAAGGCTGTCTTGAGCAATGTCATTTGGCTGTAATGTTTATCAACCTATGGGCAGAATTCTGTGCAAAAATGAAATCGATTTGTTTATTTATGGATGAGTGAGCATGCATCAAAGTGGGAAAATTGGTATTTTCAATGTCACAGACTCATTTTAAAGGGTAATAAAGTGATATTGGGGGCAAATTCGGTTTCAAATGTTACTTTAATTGCTATTGTTTTTATCATTCATCATTTCTATCACCACACACTTTCCGAACTTTAAACATTTTCATGGTTGAGCGAGCACATTCGAAAACTTAGGAATGAATTCTCTTTATACTGCATAAATTTATTCTTTTCCTAACAATTTCTCATGATCAGTTTAATTTATGGACAAATCAGTGGTGGATCCAGAATTTTAAAATGGGGGAGGGGCCTATAATCGGGGGAGCCACCAACATTTTCAAATTTTAACATGGATCTAACAAGTTGTAGAGGATACTACCATAAACCCCTATGATGATACGTCACAATACAGGGGCCGGGGAAGGGTTTTCAAAGTGGGGGGGGGGGGGGCTGACCATGCAAAAAATCACAATCGTATGGTCATTTTTACATTTTTGTACATGCTTTTGGAAAAAAGTGGGGGGGGGGGGACTGAAGCCCCCCGCCCAGCCCCCCTTTTTTTGTTGTGTATACTTTTTAAGTTATGATGACATTTCAAAAACTTAATCTTCGGTTAAGATTTTGATGTTGATTCTCCCAACATGGTCTAAGTTCATTGACCCTAAATGACCTTTGACCTTGGTCATGTGACATCAAACTCTGGCAGGATGTTCAGTTATACTTGATGACCATTAGTTTCATGAACTAGGCCTATACACTTTCTAAGTTATGATGACATTTCAAAAACTTAACCTTCAGTTAAGAATTTGATGTTGACGATGCTGCCGCCGCCGTCGCCATCACAAAAGCGGCGCCTTTAGTCTCACTCTGCTATGCAGGCGAAACGAAAATCAGATGTAAAATAAGGAAGTTATGACATTTTAAATTTTCGCTTCATTTCACAAAACAGTTATATTAACATCCTGGTTGGTATGCAAATGAGCACACTCATGACGTCACCCACTATTTCTTTTGTATTTTATTATATGAAATATGAAAAATTCTTATTTTCTCCTAATTGTCATGTGAAACAAAATTTTATTCTTCCCTTAAAGGAGAAATATATTGATTATGAACATATGCCTCATTATATATCAATGGAAAGGTAATGATTTGGGGATTATCATTAGGCCATTTGAAAATAACGAAAATAATACAAAAGATGGAAATCGCAGATTAAAAAGCGCTAAAATGCCTCTCCGAAATATACCTCACATCGGTCTCTGAATTGACTCAAATTTGATGACGTGTATGATGGTACCAGAGATGTGATTGGCTCTCCCACATCGAGCTCCACTTGCGTGCAAAACCTATTGTGAATGCTAGTGAACGTGCGATTTCTCCACACTGTCACTGAGTAGTTCGATCGAGTTGACAACAAAGCGAAATGGAAAAAGGAAAATTAGGGGAATTGTGCCGGTGATGGAGAGTGGAACGAACCCATCGCATCAAGTCAACCCACATTCATTTGCACTTATAGCACCACTCAAAAGCCCAAACAATGAAAAAAAGTCCACGACAGAGTCTCTTCACTCACTCAACAACTTCGAAATATAATAATAAAATATAATTAAAAATAGTGATCGCACGTACTTACCTTACAAACAAGTAAAATAATATGTCCGAAAGGGATCCGGACCAAATAATGTATGTATCCAAATCAATTCATGAGTAGCAGCAGACGATATGCACTGACGAGAAAGTGAACTTCATGCGTAGGATGGATCCTCGATCGCTCGTTCTGTTTGAATTTCGATATCATTATCCTGACTAACTGAATTCATGGAATTTTTTCATATAAAAATAATTGCACTATTAGAATTATTTTTCTCATTACGATTAACACTTTGTTAAATAAAATATTTGAGATAAATTAAAATGAGATATAAAACTAAAAGATCAACCAGCTAGCTAGCTTGTAAACGAGAGCTGCACATGCAAGCTAGCTGGATGATCTTTTAGTTTTACATCTCATTTTAATTTATCTCAAATATTTCATTCAACAAAGTGTTAATCGTGATGAAAAAAATAATTCTAATCGTGCAATTATTTTTATATGAAAAAAAAAATCAATATATTCCTCCTTTAATAAGTAAAATGACCATTATTCTAACAGTTTATGGTTAAAGAGAAATGCCAGTAGTTGCAGTAAACACTGATTTCATGAGAAAGTCTGTAAAACCAGGCTTAATTGTCAGTATATCATCGAGGATCTAGATCTGGTACAGTTACATGAACTGAACTTTGTGAAATCTTGAAATCTACGCTGAAAAATGTTCACACTGAAGATCACAAACACAGATAGGCACACGTGGGACAGTGTATTCTTATTGCTGGAATAAAGACCCGACGGAAGTGACCGAATCCGCGCTTATTTTGCTTATTTCTCAGCAATTACACAATTTCTTCCAGAATCATATGGCACATATTTTTTTTTCATACAAACAGACACTTGGATGGTCATTATATTAGATTCTGTAAAAAGTCATTTTGAGATCGTTTCCAAAACTGGAATTTATCGTCAAGTTGGTCCTTAATGTCAAATCTGTATGCAATACCATAGAATAAAGGTTTAGACAACCTTCATTCTCAAAGTGAGCAGTTTGACACCCGAAGCATGGAGCTATTAAGAGAAGGAGAACCATCTTCCAAATCCTCTGTTAACCCTTTGTTATCGCTTCCTTCGGGCGAAGGAACGATATCTAACATCAATCGGCGAGCCGCCAGGCGAAAGTTAGAGCCCGCTTACATAACGCGATAAGCCCCCTCGTAAAATCCGAGGTCAGAGATTTTTTGAAGGACCCTGCGAGGCACCGCCGTAAGCGACGTTCTCCCACATAACTTCTCTCCGAGCTCAGTTTTTTTTCAAAATTGAAACACGACTTGCTCGTCTTGCTGTTCTTCTAACATCCATATCTCTTCGTACGGATTCCTGATGTACGTCTTTTATGTATGGTTGAACTTCTGAGATGATCCCCTTTGCATACATACCAAATACGTCACAATCTGATTTGACTCAACAAAATTACAAACGGAGGAAGTTGGAGATTGGTCATTTTAGGTATGTCTGTCTGTCTTACGTAGTTAAATCTTTCCCTGCTCGTACATGTTTTAGAAATTATAATAAGGTGAAAAAGCATACTTTGAGCTTTATTTTTATGCAAAAATCATTTGCGTGTTTACAATGGTCTTGATAATAATCTGCGGGGCATTTCTCTGGCGATCGTCGCATCGTGGAGTACCCTCCGGTGCCCCACGTACCGTACTCCTATTTGTGTAAGTTGAAAGTGAGTGTAATGAATGACGGGAGCTCCGTGCTCGCTCAGCTCTTGTCTCGTTGACAAGGATCGTTTTTGGAAAAAAGCACGGGCCGCGGAGCGAATAAATTCAATTTACAAACCAGCAAAAAGGAGAACGAAGTACAAAAAATTGTTATTCTACATAAAAAAGAACTTAAAAATAACATGTTTGGGACCACAAAGAAGTATACCCAGTTCTGTGTCAGGACGATTCATTTTAAGTTACAAAGTCATTTGGAAAAATTTACAAGCGAAGTTTTACAATTTTTAGTACAAAAAATAATTATGATTTAAAAGATATTATAGAGAACAAAATAAAAGATGATTACAACTATTGAATTCATATTTTTAGTTTAATCTAAAGAAAAAAAAGAAGGCTTCCAAAATATAAAGTGTCCGGACACCCGACCCCCCCTCGTTTATAAAACATTATATTTCTATTCTAAATATATTTAGAAATACGAAATATCATTATGATTTTTGTTAGATTATGGGATTTTTTGTTTGTTTTAAGATTGTACTTTTTTTCTTTCTTTCTTTCATATCCTTTTTTCGTCATCATTCTATCCTTCCTCTTTGCCCCTTTTTTATTCCATCTATCTTTATTCCCTATCTTTCTTTCCTGATCTTCTCTCTCTGTTTATTTTTCTTTCTTTCCTTCTTTGTCTTACTCTCCTTCCTTTTTTAAATTTCCTTTTTTCCCTTCATTTTTTCTTTCATTAAACTTTTCTTTGCTTCCTTCTCCTTCTCCCTTTTCTTTTCGTTCTTTCTCTCCTTCCATTATTTTCTCTATATTTATTCTCTCCTCCCTCTCTTTCATCCTTTCTTTTATTTATTTTATTTTTTCCTTCTAATTTGTGTCCTTTTTTCTTTCTTTCTTTCCCTCCCTCCCTTCCTTCCTGTTTTTCTTCTTTCTTTATTTCTTTCTTTCAAAGAATGAAGGAAACATTTTTCTTTTATTCGTTCTTTCTTTCCTTCTCCTTTTTTCTTGCTTCTTTTTTTCTTTTCTCTCCCTTATGTTTTCTTTCACATATCTTCCCTTCCTTCTTTTCTTTTTCTTTCCTTCTTAATTCATTTCAAAGAATGACGGAAACATTTTTTTTCTTTTATTCTATCTTTCATCATTTTATTCTAACATTCCTTTTTTAAAATATATTTTCCCCTTCATTTTTTATTTCTTTCCGTTCTCAATTCAACTCTTTTCTTTCGCCTTTTCATTCCCTCCTTCATTCTTTCGTTCACCCCCCTTCCAATTCTGTACATTTTTCCCCAAGTCGAACACCGTGTAGCCTCCTTTGTTGATCTTTTTTTTAAGACCTGGCTCGGTCGATCCGCTCATGCAGCGTACTTTGTCGATTGTTCCGTATTTCTTTTTGTGAAATCTGGTCACCCTGCATTCAGCTGGTTCAAAAACCAGATTTTCGTCTTCGAAATCATGAGCCACCATGTTTGCATAAAATTTGTGAAGCCGATGTGAAATGCATTATGGGTGAAAACGCTTCTGCGCAAGCGCAAACCCGAGCTGTCGACCGCGTCGATCAACTTTCCTTATCTGATTTACGAGCGGCCTGCGTAATGCGCCGTGAGGGACCCTACTGAGAGGGGATTAGCGGTGCCGCGCATTGGGCAAAGCGTTTGAGATAGTCAGATCTCCTTCTGTTAATAGCTCTAAGACCCCTGTTACATCTGAAAGTTTCCTACCCGAGACCCGACCGAGTCCACTTGCAACCTTGACTGGATTATTGGTGGATAAGCTTCGCGAACGGACCGAGTCCAAAATGTGGTCTGTTTACATCACAGCGTTCATTCCCTCCGCTATCGGTACGGTTTCGAGCGGTATCCGATTGCTGACAGCTCTCGATCTAGGATTATTTGCGCGCGCTAATTGAAGTTGTTTACATTTCGTTACACTCGTCGGCTGCTACACAGAAATGACAGGGTGGGACATGTGCTGATCATTTCCAGAGAAAGTCCAAACGACTTCACCTTTACCCGAGATTCTGGAAGAATGCTGATGATCCCAGCAGTCGTTGAAGATATAATCAACTTGAAAAGGATACGTTTAAAATGCTTCCTTCTTTCCACTCAAATCAAAGACTTTATCAATCACAATTCACATGTCGCATGCCGCAAAACATTCGAAGAACGACGGGGCTGGGGAGGGGATAGCGTGCGCTATGACGTAATTTGACAGCTGGCAAACGGACCGAGATAGGTTCGAAAGCTTGTGTGCGTTTACTTCTACGAATCGGTGGACCGGGGCCGGCCTGATACCTACCCGAGACTACCTCTGGATGTGGACTCGGGTAGGTTCGCTAAAAGGTGGCCTGAGGTAGGTTTGGGATGTTTACATCTGATTTCTTTCCGACCCGAGGTAGGCCCCGGGCCGGCCCGAGGTAGGGAATCTCTCAGATGTAACAGGGGTCTATGCCCGAAGTATAGGTCAACTTTTTTCATGCGTATTTCAGCTGTCAAAAAAATAATCTTTTGTTTCAAGAATTTAGTCTATTATACCTCATTTTGTTTACTTCTATTCATCTTGTTGGTTTATCGAAAATCAGAAATAGTGCGCTAATTTGAAAACTCGTGCTGGTGCAGACGGCCCTTTGAGAGACATCACATTGGATAGGGAAAAAACATATGTCAAGGCATAGCCCCCCCCCCCCCCCCCCGGCCTATTAAGATGAAAATGCACTACCTGAACATTCTAGGACACAGTTCTCACTACCTTTCCTAAAACTAGTTACATGTAGTGAGAACGGTCAAAGCAATCTTGGAAATGATCTTCCAAACCAGTTCAGAAAACCACCTCGCGATGTAGTTTTCAAGATCGCTTTGCCTCGTTAAACTGGTTTTAGCGTGAGGACACAACCGTTTGGGAAGTGATCTTCGCAATTTTTTAGCGTGCTGTTCCAAACGACATGTGTAGAATGCCTACGCTGCGGTTTCGAATTTCGCGCGAAACGTGTCACCTCACTGAGAGCGTTTCCATAGCAACAAGATTGCTTTACATGAAGTGATTTGAAAACCACTTACATGTGATCAACTGGGAACGCTCGCAAAGCGATCTTCCAAACTGGTTTCCTGAATCGTTTTCCAGAAACTAGTTTTAGAAAGCGTGATGAGAACGCCTCTGAGACACCCTGTACAAAGAATTATTTTTTATTTCTTATATTATTTCAGCACCCTCGAATTGACAAGAAACCATCAAAAAATATTGTATATATGAAAAAACAAGGTTTGGTCGGTTTTCTATGGGGCCTATCCTGGACTAAACCTTTTCCTGTGCACTGTCTTAAAAATTACAATGAGGGGAAAAAGCATACTTTAAACTTGATTTCGATGGTAAGACTATTTGGTCATGTTCGCCTTGAAAATATAACAACAAATCTAGGGGGCATTTCTACAACGATTGTTGCATCGTCGAGTATCCTCTGGTGCCCCACATACTCATATTTGTGTAAGTTGAAGGTGAGTGTGATGCCAGAGCTCCGAGCTCGCGCGCTCAGCTCATTCACACGGTACAGGCCTCGGCTTCGGGCCGTTTCGGAAAAATATTAGAATTGACGCATTTGAAGAGATAGATCTAGACCTATTTTTTATGATATTTCGTTGATTATGATCTGTAAATATTATTTATATCAATATTACTGAATGGGTAAGAATGACAGCGTTTCAAATTGCATTCGATCAACTTTCCCTATCTGATTTAGGGCTAATTTACGGGCGGCCTGCGCCTGTAAGTGTGAAAGTGCCGTGATGGACCACCCTGCTGTGAGGGGATTAGCGGTGCGGCATGGGGCAAAGTGTTCCAGAGAGCCAGTCCTCCTTCTGTAATAGCTCCATGATAATACCGAAATAGCAAAGGCAACTAGTAGGTCTACATTTCTTATAGAGTTTAATGTCATTTTCAATATTGGCAAATTTTTTTCAAAGCTTTATCATATTCCTACTGAAATTTTAAATCACATAGGGCCTACTGTATAAAAATTTGCCCAGATCTACCCCGATCAGAAAATAACGGGTAATTTTGGCAGTGTGATAGCAAATTATGCGTAATATCCCCGAAAGAAAATACCCTCTGAATACAAGGTAGGGCCCTACTTGTCAAAAGTACGAGAAATTTTCCAAGGTTGCAGATATTCTAGTAGTGTGGAAGCAAATAATGGGTCTTTCTTTGCCTAGCATGTTATTGGGCACAGGCTCCGTGGGCAGCTGCTGAGCCAGGGATTTTTAATCTCACGCCTTGCCTGCTCAACAGACCACACTGCGCAAGTTTGTAACTTTGGAAACTTTCCCTGAACTTGAAGGATATGTTTCAGGGCAGTGTTAATGCAAAAATTATTATCAGGTATTTTGTAGCTTGAAAAATTCTTGTCATTTAAAGATAAATTCCAGTTTTGGTAACGATCTAAAAATGACTTTTTACATAATCTAATATTATGACCACCCAAGTGTCTGTTTGTATGAATAAAAAATATGTGCCAAAGGATTCTGGAAGAAATTGTGTAATTGCTGAGAAATAAGCAAAATAAGCGCGGATTCGGTCACTTCCGTCGGGTCTTTATTTTAGCAATAATAATACACTGTCCCACGTGTGCCTATCTGTGTTGGTGATCTTCAGTGTGAACATTTTTCAGCGTAGATTTCAAGATTTCACAAAGTTCAGTTTATGTAACTGTACCAGATCTAGATCCTCGATGATATACTGACAATTAAGCCTTGTTTTAGAGACTTTCTCATGAAATCAGTGTTTACTGCAAATACTGGAATTTCTCTTTAATGTGGATTCTTGTGATCTAGGTGGTTTGAGAAACCACATCATGTTCCAGCAAGGAATCAAGAGTTTTGTTCCATCATTTTCTTTGATCTACCCCTTCTCTGGGCCTCATTGTCCAGTTTTTATTGCTCCTTGGTAGAAAAAACCATGGGAGGTGAGGAAACTGTAAATTCCAACCAATTTGTGGTTAAAACTCTTCAAGGATCTTTGGATCTTTTCACTTTGTGCAACATTCATAAACCAAAAGAAAAAAGAACAGAGACATTGAACACAGTGAAGGAGATGTAAAAGGAACCAGAGTTTTATCATGAAATAGGGTGAGGAAAATATCACCCTTATTATAGCTTTTATACCTTCAGTTACTATGACACAATCCTATAAAATTACGTTCAGAAAAAAATATATTTCAAAGGGTCAATGTCTTGAGAGTCACTGGCATTTAGTAAGTTCTTGATAAATGTATTCCGCTTCATATGACATAATTGTTTCATTTTTTTCATAAGTCTGTAAGTGATGTGTCTCCATTATGGTGAAATAAGTTGCAGCAATAAATAAATAGTGCACTTAATCAGTTGTCAATCCAATTGTTTTAGCTCTTGGTAGAAAAGTTTTGAATAAACCTAATTTCATATAATAAAATACAAAAGAACAAGTGGAGATATGACATCATCAGTCCACCAAATGAATATTCATGAAGATATGTCTAGAACTGTTTTTCCAGAATAATGCAAATCTTTCAAATTCGATAACTTCGTTATTTGTTATCCGATTTTGATCAGATTTTCGGCATTTTGCTTTATGGATTTTACTCAATTTATTGAGATACAATATCTTCAGCCTGGCGTATCCCTTTAATTTATTTAAGTTATTATTGTTAGGAAGTAGAAAAAAACAAAACTTGTTTAGGGGGTCATGACTAATCGTTAAGGGGCCAAAATGTTTACATGAAGAACGCCAATTATTTTGTACGCAGATAAAAACTCGTTAACCCTGAAAGGACTGGAAGGCCATGATGGCCCCCCCTCGACGCTTCACGCAATATTTCCGAAAAGCAAAAAGGTAGGACCATAAAATTTTATGACTATTTTTTTAAGACCAAATTCGTGACCTACGGGTATAGCATCGTGACGCTACGTGACTTTTTATGAGACAATGTCATTGTGTACAAAGTCTATGGGAGATGAAATTCATAAAAGGGTGATTATTTTTCATTCTAATTGGTCTGCTTAATTAATTTAGGGTTTAATTTAGTTGTTAAATAGTCTGTAATAATTAACATTGAAAAAAACAATGACAAACAAAAGATGAAAAACAATGAAAAACAAAAGATGAAAAACAAATAAATACATTAAAAAAATCTAAAAACAAAGAAATACATAAGGAAAACAAATGGAATGCCTCTGGCGGTCTCACCTGCATCACGCGATTCAATATAGCAGCAGTGCTGACTTTGAAAACTACTATAAAATAATTATTCACAAAAAACACCATTCATATAATGATACAATACTACGTTCATTGATATTTGACCTTGATCATGTGACCTAAAACTTGTCAGTGATACTTGATTACCCCTATATCCACATTTTATACACTATATCTATAAACCTTGAAAGTTATGACAGCAATCTAATAATTACCTCTAAAATGGCCAAAGTTCAATGACCTTAAATGACCTTTGACTTTCGTCATGTGACCTGAAACTCGCATGAGATGTTCAGTGATACCTGACACTTATGTCCAAGTTTTATGAACTAGACCAATATACTTACAGAGTTGTGATGGTAATTCAACAAATACCCCCAACATGGCAAAAGTCCATTGACCTTTGACCTTAGTCATGTGACCTGAAACTTGCACAAGATGTTCAGTGATACTTGGTTACTCTTATGTCCATGTTTTATGAACTAGACCAATACACTTACACGAATATGATGGTAATTCAAAAAATACCCCCAACATGGCCAAAGTTCTTTGACCTTAAATGACCTTTGACCTTGGTCATATGACCTGAAACTCGGAGGGGATGTTCAAAGATACTTGATTACTCTTATGTCCAAGTTTCATGAATCAGATCCATAAACTTTTGAAGTTATGATGGTAATTCAACAGATACCCCCATTATGGCCAAAGTTCATTGACCTTTAACGTTGGTCATGTGACCTGAAATTCGCACAGGATGTTCAGTGATACTTGATTACTCTTATGTCCAAGTTTTATGAACTAGATCAATAAATTATGACGGTAATTCAACAAATACCCCTAACTTGGCCAAAGTTCATTGACCCTAAATGACCTTTGACCTTGGTCATGTGACGTGAAACTCGAGTAACCTTATGTCCAAGTTTCATGAACTAGGTCCATATATTTTCTAAGTTATGATGACATTTCAAAAACTTAACCATAGGTTAAGATTTTGATGTTGATTCCCCCAACATGGTCTAAGTTCATTGACCCTAAATAACCTTTGACCTTCGTCATGTGACCTGAAACTAAAGCAGAATGTTCAGTAATACTTGATTAACCTTATGGCTAAGTTTCATGAACTAGGTCCATATACTTTCCAAGTTATGCTGTCATTTCAAAAACTTAACCTTCGGTTAAGATTTGGTGTTGACGCTGCCACTGCGCCGCCGCCGGAAAAGCGGCGCCTATAGTCTCACTCTGCTTCGCACGTGAGACAAAATTAGCTTTAGCTATTTTTCTTTGTGGAAACCTTTAAATTAGTTAACAAAGATGACATCTGGAAAAAAAAAGAAGAAAAATTTGAAGTGAAATTGGGTGTTAAATATGCAAATAACGGTTTTCACGAATAAATTTGCATATTTTATTCCTAATACATAAAAAATAATTATTTTCAGAATTTTTTTTATACTGGTTTGTAGTTTATGCGGTAAAGAATGTGCATGTCAAATTTCGGCGCCATCTCACAAACGGCGGCCAAAATCAGAAGGTGTCACACGGCATGAAATTCCTAATCAAAACACGAGGTACACATGTGACGGCCGTTTAGATTAGAACCAAAGTCTGTGGTAATCACGAGATGCGCTGTGATCATACGAAGTCCAGTCAGCATGAAGATCAACCTTTCCCTTTTAAAACAGTTTTCAGTGACTTTTCAAAAAATTAATGTAAGTTGTACTCTGCATTATGTTTATCAAATTTGAAACTGATTTCTGATCTCCAAAATATATATCGATATATATCCTAACTCGCGTAAAAAGGAATCAAAGCAAGTGAAAGGGCAAGTGTGCACAAGTTGCACTTTCGCATCACCCAACCGGGTCGCCAGGAGATGGTACGCCAAATCTTCCGGGTCGGGCAACGTGTCATGACCCGCTGGTTATCGCGCTGACTCACGTGGACGTATGGACACGTACAAGTCGAGTGAAATCTACAGTATTCGCATCTGTAGTGAACAAGGGCAGACGACGGTGACTCGAACGATCAGACGACTGCTACGCTGTTCTCGTTCACTGCTCCTAAAACTCTCTATTTTCACTCCATAGGCGGTTTCAAACCGCAAACTGCCTCGATCACAAGAATCCCCATTAAATTACGAGAACATTTTAAGGCTGAAAAATACCCATTAATTATTCCTGCATTCACATCGCCCCGAAACATACCCTTCGGGATAAATTCCTGAAGTTAGGAGCATGCGCAGTATGGTCTAATAAGCAGGCAAGGCGCGAGATTCAAAACCACTAGCCCAGCAGCCACCCACGGCGCCCGCGCCCAACGACACGCTGGGCTAAAAGTTCCCGTAAATTATTTTCACATTGCCAAAATACCTGCGACCTTGGAAAAATCCCCGCGAAAGTTCTCGTAATTTCGCCAAGTACCTACTATTTAGCGGGTATTTCCTTTCGGGGAAATTACGCGTAGTTTGCTTTCACATTACCAAAATACCTGGTATTTTCTGATCGGGGTAAATTTCCCGATCAGAGAATACCTGGAACTGACGAACTTCGAGGCGGTCTGAAACCACCTCATGAAGATGACCAGGATTACAATCCCATAGTTGAATTTTGAAAAAGAAGTTCTAAAGCCATTGAAAAGTTTGAGTCATCCCAAGAGACAGACAACCAGACAGGGATACCTGGAAGCACAAGGAAGCCTTGGCCCCCCCCCCCCCAAAAAAAAAAAAAAGAAGGAAGAAGGAACAAAGAGGGGGGAAAGAGAGATGAAAAGACTGGACAGAGAAAGAAAAGTAAAAGAGGGCGAGGGGAAGAAAAGTATGGAAAAGAGAGAGTAGGAAGGAAAAGAATGGAAAAAGATAAGAACAGGGAAATATGATAGAGAAAATAGAAGCAAAAAAAAGATCCCCCCCCCCCCCGGCGAAAAACACAAAACTGGATAGAGAGAAGGAAAAGTGAACTGGAAAGAATATAGGCCCCTTAAAGGTAAATGCTAGTTTTGGTAACGATATCAAAATGAGTTCATACAGAATCCAATGAAATGACCACCAAAGTGTCTGTTTGTATAAATAAAACGCATGTGCCAAAGGATTCTGGAAGAAATTGTGTAATTGCTGAGAAATCAGCAAATAAGCACAGGATTCGGGTAGAGCGTCGGGCCCGACGCTCAAAGCAATAATTATACACTGTCCCACGTGCGCTTATCTGTGTTGGGGAAGTTCAGTCTGAACATTTTTCAGCGTAGATTTCAAGATTTCACAAAGTTCAGTTTATGTAACTGTACCAGATCTAGATCCTCGATGATATACTGACAATTAAGCCTGGTTTTACAGACTTTCTCATGAAATCAGTGTTTACTGCAAAAATCAAAAAATATGTGAAGATTTGAGGAAAACTGATTAAAGATTGAGCTGCTCGTTAATGTCACGAATCCAAAACTTAAAATTCTAATAATTTTCTTGATCTTCAATGGATTTTCCTCAAACCTTCACCAATATTTTCAAATTATTTTTTATCATTTTTTCTACTATTTTGGCAACAAACTTTCTTCAGAGTGAATGGTGAACCAATCCCTCCCTCTTTTTCTCTCTCTCTCTCTCTCTCATATGCTTCGCTGACCAGAGACCTTGAGCCCACCCAGATGGTCAGCAAAAATGCAGGAAGAGCTAGAGAAAGGAATTTGTATACCTGGTCATTTGATACAAGTGCAATACACATTGGAAATTTAGTTACATGTCACAGAACATCAACACCACACTGGAACATGAACACAAAACTATAGAGCCCCACCCATCCATACCAAGGATATCTCCTTGTCCATACACATAAAGGTTTAGCAAAATAACTAGTAGCTCTATGGTTGAAGTGTTTCCAGAACCATTTCACTCAAACCAGTCTTGTTGCTATGGGAATGCTCTCAGTACCAAGTAGCACATCCAAGCATGCACACTCTCTTACTTCAATGCGAAGATCGCTTCCTGAAGAATGGTTGTGTCCTCACCTATGCTTAAAGGAGAATGAAACTCTTGGAGCAAGTTAGCTTTTGTGAAAGCAGAAAAATCAAAAAATAAGATCAACAAAAGTTTGAGTAAAATAGGACTAGCAATAAAAGAGTTATGAGCATTTGAATGTCGAGATCACTAATGCTATGGAGATCCTCCCATTGGCAATGCGACCAAGATCTGTGATGTCACACACGTACAACTCTCCCATTTGGACACTGAAAATATACCTCAAAACATTTCTTTTTGCTCATTCTAATCATATGACAAACGATTCATCAATGATATAATGTTGTGAAACCTCTGTACTTGTCATCTCATAAAGAGAACACCTCACCTTGTGATAGACTCTATAAAAGTGAGAATATAAGTGAAATAAATACTAAAGTAATGAGGGAGTTGTACGTGTGTGATATCACAGATCTTGGTCGCATTGCCGATGGGAGGATCTACATGGCACTAGTGATCTCAATATTCAAATGCTCATAACTTTCTTATTATTCATTCAATCTTCCTCAAACTTTCAACAATATGTTTCTTTCATTTTTCTCTTTGATATGGATTCAGCTGGTTTCAAGGGTTTCATTCTCCTTTAAAGCAAAGCATATCACAGGATGGTTTTCCATACTGATTTGGAGGACCACTCCAAGCATTTCCATTACATGTTAAACTGGATTCCATTAATAATAATAATACAAAACATTTATAGGGCGCTTAATACGGGCGTTTCTAAGCGCACTGTGTTCTGAATTTAACTTTACATGGGGGAAAAAATATTAAATGGGCATATTAACACAAGGTATGACAAAAAAAAATCATGAAAAAAGAAAAAAAATACTAACAGATTAAAACTGGTGTGCACCTCCAATGACCAACCCACAACTGGGATTCATTGATTGAACTGATTGAATTGATTAAACTGCAGTGCATCCCCCCAAAACTATACACTTTTAAAATGGCTGCCAAATAAAAAATATATCACTTTGGGGGGAAAGACTCATATGGAAAGCCAATAAAATAAACTTTCAAATGACAGCAAAAAGTTGGAAATCTATACATGCTTGAGTGAACACTGTCCACTTAAACCAGGAACTCTCACTTCCCTGCTTAAAGGGATGGTCCAGGCTGAAAATATTTATATCTAATTTAATAGAGTAAAATTCACAGAGCAAAATGCTGAAAATTTCATCAAATTCGGATAACAAATAACGATGTCATTTAATTTTGAAGTTTATCAATATTTTGTGAAAACAGTTATATGCACATCGTCATGAATATTCATTAGGTGGGCTGATGATGTCACATCTCCACTTTCCTTTTTCTTATGTTATTACATGAAATCATAAATGTTTCATTTTTTTTCATACATGTGTTAATAATGTGTCTCCATTATGATGAAATAAGTTGCAGCAATAAATAACTTATGCACTTATCAGTTGTTAATCCAATTGTTTTAGTTCTTGGTAGACAAATTTTGAATATACCTAATTTTCTATAATAAAAATAAAAGAACAAGTGGGGATATGACATCATCAGCCCACATAATGAATATTCATAAAGACATGCCTAGAACTGCTTTACCGGAATAATGCAAATCTTTAAAATTCAATAACTTTGTTATTTGTTATCTGATTTTGATCAAATTTTCAGCATTTTGCTCTGTGAATTTTACTCTATTTATTGATATATAAATATTTCCAGCCTGGACCATCCCTTTAAACCAGGGGTATGAAAATGAGACTGGGCAGGAATTAGCCTTCCATTTTCTTTTGTTTTCTTTTTGTTGGAACTGGCAAAGTTGAGGGTTTTGTGATGAATTATGATGAATTAATGATCAATTGTGATCAGTTTGTTGTTTGAGAAAATTTCATGAGTTATTAAAATGAAATTTAATGCATGAGTGATCATGAATTGCAATTTTTAGTGCAACATTTTGACTTAATCATATGGATCTCAGCAATGTGTTCATGAGAGTCAGGAGAATAGGGGGTAAGATAGGTGAAGTAGGTTGATGGGATAACGGTCAACAACAAATTTAGCCACCCCTCTCTCCATCTCTACCCCCCCCCCCCCCACTTGGTTTTTGTTAGAGGTTAGTCAATTGAGCCCCATGGTTAGTCCTTTGGAACTTGCAAAGTTAAGGGTGTTATGCTAAATTAGTGAGATAAATTTTAGTTTCTTAGGCAAATTTCATGAGTTACTAAATTGAAATTTAATGCATGAGTGAACAAGAATTGTAATTTTAGCGTAGCATTTTAAGTTTTTCTTGTCGACCTCAGCAGTGTGTTTGTGAGAGTCAGAATAATGTGATGGTACCTGTTACAAGCAAGAGAGATAAGGAAAGACTTGGTTAAAAGGGCATTCCTCTTCTTTGTGTCCTTTTACAAGTTACAATTCATATGTACTCCCCCCCCCCCTCCACCTCCATTTCTCCTGCGCGCTCTCTCTCTCTCTCTCTCTCCATGGACCTATTACGAATGGACATTCAACGAATCCCCTCCTTGGACACAGAGACCGTCGCCGCTAATCCTTTTATAAACAGAGCGCTGGCAGCTGACACCCATCAAGCCGGTCGTAAAACATGCTCTCACTGATTGACAGCGGAAATCAATTGTACGCTGCTCCTACCCATTGCGATGTTGTTCGTTCACTTTATCAAAAGCAACGCACAGCAGCGAACGTTAGCGCTATGAAAATGATAGCAGAAACAAGAAAACAGGCGTGCATAAACGTAGTTTTTACGTACATCGCTAACAACCGGAAATGAAATGCATTGACATCACCTTGCAGATCCGTATATCTACGGCAAAAAAGCAGTTGAAATTCGACGAAAAAATCTGCGGAAAAACGTTAAAATCTCAGCTTTTTCGGACAGTATCGATGTCGATAGTAGCGCTTACCTTCGGTCAGAAGTTGATTTTCATTTGGGCATAAAATTCCACAGGATTGATGAAATTTAACGGGATTTTTTTTGATGGACAGACGACAATCGCACATTATAGAGAGCCTAAAATAATGTACTGAAAAACCGGATATGAATTGCGCATTGCATTCTAGGTAATGTAAGGACTTTCCCTATTGGCAATCGGGGCTACAACATGACCGTCTTTGGTCGAAAGAGGGCCAGTGATCGATCGGTGACGATCATCGGGCAAAAGGAGCTTGTGTAAACAATCACCCCGGGCGGTCGTTGTAAAAACCGCGTAAAGAGAAAGTTAAGGGTTAGACAGCAATTTTGACAGCTGGAAACAGGTGGTGGTCATAAAATGCTCTCGTTGAATGTCCATTCGTAATAGGTCCATGCTCTCTCTCACTTCCTGGAAGGTAGCCAATTCAAAACATAACTGCCAAGTGACCGGTGGCTGATGGTCAGTTTTTTTTTCATTAAATGATTACCAAAAAATTGACTGATTACGATTTTTATGAAATAATTTATTTTAAAAAATGAATGTTTGATTGATAACATTACACATTGATAGAGTTGATTTATTGATAAATTGATTAAGTGACTGATAGGTAAAAGTTGATGGCCCAATTTTCAGAATTTATCATTAAAGTAGAAATATATTGAAAATCATAAAAATGAAGAATTATATATCAAATTGAAGGGGAAAATAAGAAGAACACGATGGTGTACATCATTTATCATGGAGACCGATGAAACTCACTTAATTGATAGTTTAAAGTTCTCTCTCTGAATGCTTCAAACACGTTCAATTACGTCCGCGAAATTGTTTTTTTTTTATGACGTGTATAAGTGTACGAGAAACGTGATTGGCTCTCCCACGTCAAGCTCCACTTGCATGCAAAACCTGTCGCGAGGGTACATTTTCTCCACACTGTCACTGAATACTTCGATCACGAAATGAAAGAAAACCCAGAAGTTTATCTAGATTTTGGATTTTCAAATTGATGATTTTGAAGATGAAGAGAATGATGATGAAGTTTCTAGCTCTAGTGACGTGGATGGAGGTAAATTAGGGGAATTATGTCTATGATGATGAGTCGGACAATTCAACTTAGTTGCATGCCGATTCGCTACCAACTCATGCAGCTGCTAGTGCTAGCTGCACGTAGGCCTACCGCGGGCCAAAATAAATCCATGAAAATTCCAGCCTGACCAGCCATACAGAGTCTCTTCCCTCTGTCAAGGCTCTAAAGAAGGAAAATAATGATATAACTGTACTTACAAACAAGTGAATATATCTGAATCTGAAGGCAAATCAACTCAACGAATAGCAGCAGACGATATTCACTGACGATAAACTTCACGTGGCTGGGATAAATTGTCACTCGTTCTGTTACATATAATTTCTACCTCATTATTTTGACAAAATTACGAAACTCGGGGAATTATTTATCTATATAAAACTATAGTAACACCTCGTACTATTTTTAAATTACGATAAAACCTTTTTTGAAGCAAAAAGTTGAGGTAAATTAAAATTAGGTGTAAAAGATCTTCCCCAACATGCGTAGCTCGTATGTGATTGTAAACAAACCATCCCAAATGCCGATTGAGAGCTGTGCAACACGTGCATCTACTCTCTCAGCCAAGGCGAGCAAGCAATGTGTGTCGACGAAGCTCTATCCCTTTGATCATTGAACGCCAAACAGGGTAGCAGCAACTCCCATCTATTAACGTCTTTCGGTCTGACGCGGCCTGGTGTTTGAACCCCCGACCTCCCGGTTGTGAGACGGACGCTCTACCAACTGAGCCAACACACCGGTTTTGGTTGTTTAATAATTTATGAAATTTGTTTTAACAACCAAAACTGGTCACGATTGATTAATAATTTATCACTCTGCAAGTTCTAAAGGATTTGCCTCTAAAAAACTGACAGAAATTGGAAGTTTACTATTTACAGTGTGGACTGGAGTACCCCTGAAAAATTACAACTTTTAACTTGTCTTAAAAGTAGGCTGTTAAATCCATTATAAATATTTCAAAAGGTTCAAATTCATAAAGATTCCATGCATGCTAGCTGATTTGAAGGTGACTATAACCATGGACCTATTACGAATGGACATTCAATGAATCCCCTCCTTTGACACAAAGACCGTCGCCGCTAATCCTTTTATAAACAGAGCGCTGGCAGCTGACACCCATCAAGCCGGTCGTAAAAAACGCTCTCACCATGCTCTCACTGATGGACAGCGGAAATCAATTGTACGCTGCTCCTACACATTGCGATGTTGTTCGTTCACTTTAGCTTTATCAACAGCAACGCACAATAGCGAACGTTAGCGCTATGAAAATGATAGCAGAAACAAGAAAACAGGCGTGCATAAACGTATTTTTTACGTACATCGGTAACAACCGGAAATGAAATGCATTGACATCACCTTGCAGATCCGTATATCTATGGCAAAAAAGCACTTGAAATTCGACGAAAAAATCTGCGGAAAAACGTTAAAATTTCATCTTTTTCGGACAGTATTGATGTCGATAGTAGCGCTTTCCTTCGGTCAGAAGTTGATTTTCATTTGGGCATAAAATTCCACAGGATTGATGAAATTTAACAGGATTTTTTTTGATGGACAGACGACCATCGCACATTATAGACAGCCTAAAATAATGTACTGAAAAACCGGATATGAATTGCGCATTGCATTCTAGGTAATGTAGGGACTTTCCCTTTTGGCAATCGGGGCTAAAACATGACCGCCTTTGGTCGAAAGAGGGCCAGTGATCGATCGGTGACGATCAATGGGCGAAAGGAGCTTGTGTAAACAATCGCCCGGGCGGTGGTCGTAAAAACCGCGTAAAGAGAAAGTTAAGGGTTAGACAGCGATTTTGACAGCTGGAAACAGGTGGTGGTCATAAAATACTCTCGTTGAATGTCCATTCGTAATAGGTCCATGCTATAACTAAGAAAGTGACTGGAAACTAAACTTTCTTTTCCATGAATGCAAATGGTGAAAAGAGGAAATATATTTTCCCTCTGCTTGTTTTTTAATGTACTCAAAATGATTCCATTCATTTACCCTTAAAGGGCAGGGGGTGGGGCGAATCAGCATGTTACCACACCTCACATGCTGTATACTGCAGTTCCCGCCATTCTGATGGTAAATATCCAGGATTCAATTTATTGAGAGGACCATGTGCTTTGCCAAATGGGTATAGTGGAGATCCAAACCCACACACCTTTTCACAAAGGTAACCTCCCATTCACATGTTAATTTGTATTGCCAAGAATTTTTAGCTCATCATTGTGAAGTGAGAGTCTTTTTTACGTTGCATACAATTTATTCACTCCTTTCTTCATTCATACTTCTAACCTATTCAGTTTTCTATTCATTTCAACTGACCAGGGTATTCAAAGATTTATCTCAAGTCTCATTCTTGCAAATCAATCAACAAAAATATATATGCAACCTATTGAAATAAGGGCACACTGACTCTCTCCTCTGAAGAAAGAAACATATAGGCCTGTAGAGAAGGGGGTGGGGGTCAAGCTGCCCAGCCTTGACTTCAAGAAGACTGTAGGTCTTTAAAATATATGGAATAAACCTCTATTCTTCTTTATTCATCACAGAAATGTCCAGGTATTTATTGTTTCAAAACAAAATTTGACAGTTTCTTGTGTACCTGAAAGTCTGATCCCTGCATATTGAGATATAGGACCTACTTAATAATCCGTTTCACAGAATTTCAAGCCAGAATCATGATTTGAATATGATTCAAAGCACCAACTTGAATCACAACACCACAGAATGAGCATTTAGACGATCTTCATTCTAACTCTGTTTCTCCTCAGATTCAGGCCGATCCAGTGTGCATCACAGTGGGCAGAAGTACGGTCAACTGTTTCATGTGTGTTTCAGCTCTCGAAAAATCAACCTTTTGCTTCCAGAATTCAGTCTATTATGCCTCATTTTGTTAACTTATATTCATCCTGTCAGTTTATCAAAAATGTTGTTCGGAAGTGAATTTCAGCGTAATCCAATTTAATATTGACAACTCAACAACAACTGAGATCATTGTCTGTCCATTTATTTAATTTACTAGAACTTGTAGTTGAAGCCATTACAACAAAAAAACAGTGGACGATGCGATGACCGACACAGAACTTGAAGTTAAAATGCATGTGACAAGAAATGCATGCATAGCACATGTAATAGCGCACACCTTGAGCTGCAAGAGTCATACCGGAAGAAGCCCGGCACCGTGACGTCATAGAATCATTTAAATTACAATTACTTTTATACAATTTTTTCGTTCATGATTCTACAGAAACATCTTTCCAAACATCCCTTTTTCTGTGTTTCATGTTTGTGAGTTGAAAGACGTTTATTTTCACTTTTGATTAAACGCAATCGTGATTCTGCAGAATCATTATTTGAATCATGATTCAAATCATGATTCTAGGGTTAAAAAAAGTGGCGCATAAACGCATCAAAAAACAAAGAATCAGGGTTGTAAAAGAGAAGCACTACAACAAATAGAGGAAGTTTACAACAAGAAAAACAAAAGAAGATTATTGGGAAAAGAGCAAATTATACTTTAATTTAAAGTATTGTCAAGACTCAAAAGTACCCTACACTATTGTAAACCATAGAGATGTGAATACCCATACAGTAGTAGATTCATGGTACACCAGACAAGTTCCTTATCAACAGTTAAATTGAACCATGCGCTCCTTACATAACTTCATGCAGGTCACACCCATTATTCATAAACCATCTTAAGAGGGAGCTATATAAAAAAGGTGTTATTCAATGAATGCAGCAAGTTACTGCACTTAAAAACAAGTGGAATGCCTCTGGCAGTCTCACCTGCATCATGCGATTCAATATAGCAGCAGTGCTGACTTTGAAAACTACTATAAAATAATTATTCACAAAAAACACCATTCATATAATGATACAATACTACGTTCATTAACATTTGACCTTGATCATGTGACCTAAAACTTGTCAGTGATACTTGATTACCCCTATATCCACATTTTATACACTATATCTATAAACTTTGAAAGTTATGACAGCAATCTAATAATTACCTCTAAAATGGCCAAAGTTCAATGACCTTAAATGACCTTTCACTTTGGTAATGTGATCTGAAACTCACATGAGATGTTCAGTGATACTTGATGACTCTTATATCCAAGTTTTATGAACTAGACCAATATACAGAGTTATGATGGTAATTCAACAGATACCCCCAACATGGCAAAAATCCATTGACCTTTGACCTTGGTCATGTGACCTGAAATTCACACAGGATATTCAGTGATACTTGATTACTCTTCTGTCCAAGTTTCATGGACTAGGTCCATATACTTATTAAGTTATGGTGTCACTTCAAAAACTGAACCTTCGGTTAAGATTTGGTGCTGACGCCGCTGCCGCCATCACCGTCATTGGAAAAGCGGCACCTATAGTCTCAACTCTGCTATGCAGGTGAGACAAAAAATAGCTCTTTGAGCATTTTCAGTGATACTTGATTACTCTTATGTCCAAGTTTTATGAACTAGACCATAAAACTTTCAAAGTTATGATGGTAATTCAACAAATACCCCCAATTTGGCCAAAGTTCATTGACCCTAAATGACCTTTGACCTTAATCAAGTGACCTGAAACTTGCACAGGATGTTCAGTGATACTTGATTACTATTATGTTTAAGTTATTACGAATCAGATCCATAAACTTTCAAAGTTATGATGGTAATTATACAGATACCCCAATTTGGCCAAAGTTCATTGACCCTAAATGACCTTTGACCTTGGTCATGTGACCTGAAGCTCAGGCAGAATGTTCAGTAATACTTGATTAACCTTATGGCCAAGTTTCATGAACTAGGTCCATATACTTTCTAAGTTATGCTGTCATTTCAAAACTTAATCTTCGGTTAAGATTTGGTGTTGACGCCGCCGTCGGAAAAGCGGCGCCTATAGTCTCACTCTGCTATGCAGCGAGACAAAAACGATATAAGACACAAAATGCTATGTTAAAAAATGAAAATGGATTTAAAGGAGAATGAAACCCTTGAAACCAGCTGAATCCATATCAAAGAGAAAAATCAAAGAAACATATTGTTGAAAGTTTGAGGAAGATTGAATGAATAATAAGAAAGTTATGAGCATTTGAATATTGAGATCACTAATGCCATGTAGATCCTCCCATTGGCAATGCGACCAAGATCTGTGATGTCACACACGTACAACTCCCTCATTACTTTAGTACTTATTTCACTTATATTCTCACTTTTATAGAGTCTATCACAAGGTGAGGTGTTCTCTTTATGAGAAGACAAGTACAGAGGTTTCACAACATTATATCATTGATGAATCGTTTGTCATATGATTAGAATGAGCAAAAAGATATGTTTTGGGGTATATTTTCAGTGTCCAAAAGGGGAGAGTTGTTCATCTGTGACATCATAGATCTTGGTCGCATTGCCAATGGGAGGATCTCCATAGCATTAGTGATCTCGACATTCAAATGCTCATAACTCTTCTATTGCTAGTCCTATTTTACTCAAACTTTTGTTGATCTTATTCTTTGATTTTTCTGCTTTCACAAAAGCTAACTTGCTCCAAGAGTTTCATTCTCCTTTAATGTTTATATTTTCTAGGCAATGAAAAAGGTTTTTTTTTTTTGCTATTAGAAATCATACTTCTTTTTTTTTTATGAATTCATGAAAATTTAGAAACAACATATACAGAAACAACTATACACATTGTAGAGCAGATATTGTGAGAGGGCCTAATCCTGCACTCCTGTCATTTGAAGCTCTCCAGAAAATTAAATGTAATGCAGATTCTAAAACATAGTAATATCAATGATTATTATAATGAGACAGAGGAGGAATAAATGTGAAAAATAAAACAATACAATACAATATAATTAAAAAAAATTACATATTGGTGGGGGAATAAATACAAAGGGAAAATGCATGTCCACGAAAGGTTGTGTAGAAAGATGGCTAGAGAGGGAGCACTTCTAATTTTATTTTTGAACAGCATCAAGTGCTGGAGTCTTACCTACAGAAGTTCCAACAACTTTACTGATACTGGTTTACTATGGAGAAACAAATGTGAACTGACCTGTACGTGAAGTAGGCCTATATCTTCCCATTCAGGTAGTACCTTTTATCATTTCAAGGGTGGAAAATCTGATTTTCATGTGAATACATCACATGTTTACTTGAGAGTCATTTTATCTGGTTTTGTCCAATCGTCAATTTATTATCTGCAAGACTAGCAAATACTCTTAAACTAACAAGTTTTTGTAAGTTCAATATTTCTTCTGGAAAAATACTAGTTTGTGGCTATGCCTATAAGACAGACCACCTTGCACATGACATCATAGAATAATAATTTTACATTAACAATTGGAATGCCTCTTTGGCACGTTTTAAACAGTGTTTTTAAAACATGTTTTAAAATGCGTTTTAAAACATGTTTTAAAACACACTGTTTAAAACGCGTTTTAAAACACCCGTTTTTTTTACAAAAAAAACATGTTTTAAAACACCTCATATGCATGGATGTGATTTTAAATGAATATTGTTTTTTTTACTTTTATTTCTTAAATGGTATATTATTTTATTCTAACTAAATCTCTCTCAACACCACTCTTTTTCTCCTTTCTCTTTTTCCCCCTTATTCTCCCTTTCTCCATTGCTTTGTCATGTTGCTTTCCTCCTGTTCAATTGTGCACATCAATCTATGATGGGGGAACCTAAAGCTACGCACTTTGTTTACAAATGATAAAAACTATGCCAATTTTAATATTTGAACAAACTATCTTTTACTAATTCGTTGCAAACATTCCAAAGATCATTAACCAAGGAGAAAATATCACAAAACTCACTAATACGAAAATTCCGCCGTGTTTTCCGAACACCTCTTGATTTCGCCGCCCGATGTAGAAGGGGTCCTAAAGCTACACTCTCGATTTATCATGCAAAAAATAGTATTTCCTGTGCCTCAATTTATAAAGTATTTTCATATTATTATAGGATAATATGAAATTAAAGCGAATGTAACTCCAAAATTCCAAACAGTTGTGGGTTTTCTATGCATTTAGAGATTAATACTGCAGCCTCTGTAGAAAATGAATAGGAATCTTTCGTCACACTGCAGTCACAATTCCACACAGAGTGCGCATTTTCCATTAAAAACTGCATGAGCGATGAGTGGTGCGTAGCTTTAGGACCCGCGTAGCTTTAATAAATCATTTTAACAAACATCCGAGTGTTGTGCTCACTTTTAGACAAGGAAAGAAACGCTATTCAAAATAAGCTCAAATATGTAATAGTAGTACTTGAATGAAATGGAAGTGTTGCACAAGCATAATAATATTTTGCAAATAGACTGTATAACGGACATTGTAACCTTGAGGTACACACGAAAGTAGGTGAAACTTTGTGCTTCGTAAAGATGATGAAAAGTACTTTAATTTAGAATAAGATAATCAGCTAGCAAACCAAGAAAAAGGTATTATGCTGAAAATTTCATCAAAATTGGATGTAAAATAATAAAGTGATTACATTTTGAAGTTTCACTTAATTTCGCAAAACAGTTATATGCACATCCTGGTCGGTATGCAAATGAGGGGACTGATGACATCACTCACTATTTATTTTGTAAATCGTTATTTTCTCATTGTCATGTGAAATAAAGGTTCAGTCAAGTTGGTCATTATTATCAAATCTGTAAAAACTGAAATATTGTATTGTTCAAACAATTAAAAAAAACAAAAGAAATAGTGAGCGAAACTTTAAAATGTCATGACTTTCTTATTTTACATTTGATTTCGATGAAATTTTCAGCATTATACTTGTTTGAATTTTCTCTACTGATTCAAATCAACATTTTTCTGGGGTGGACTTGACCTTTAACCCTAACAATCCCAGGGGACCGTAATGGCCCCCTTAACAATTTTGATGATAAATCCACAAGCACAACAGGGCCACGCCATATTGTTCAAGACCATTTTTTGGATACATGCATGGATATGCGGTTATGACATCACCATGGAGCTATCAAAACATTGATAGCTCCATGATATTACACTAGTGCATGTCAGACCAGCATTGCTCAATATCGTGATTTCATGTATAAAGCCATTGCAAATTTTTCGCCAACATTTTTATCTGTATCAATATTTGTACTTTTAGTTAATGATTGGAAAATTATTGCCAATAATTTCCATTAATAAAACCGATAAAAAAACAAAAAGTAACCACAAAACTGTAAATAAGAAATATAAAAAAAAAAGTTAAAACAAACATAAAAAAAAACGATTTGATCAAAATTCCTCAATTAAAGAAATAAGCAGTTCAAGGGCCTAACATTAATAGATTTAAACCCAAACTTGTATTTCATGTATTTATGGATACCCGGTAGGATGTGAAAGTCATTGTAGCTTGTCCAGTACTGTGTGCGCCTCACTGGCGACTTACTGGAATACTACCCAGGGAGTGGAGGATGTGCATACATTGTGTGCGGGAATAACTGATTGAATCCGATGACTGGGGTAATAATATATCTGTAAAGCGCATAGACACGTCGTTCCGATGTATTAAGCGCTGTATAAAAGTGGACTATTATTATCATTATGTTACTTAAAATTGATTCAAATGAAATAAAGCATATTGAGTAAATGAAATTAAGCTTTGAAAGCCTATAGTCTTTAGATTATGTCATTTTCTTTATTGTGCAAATTCTTCTCACCCCCTAGATTGACAAGACTCAAATACCCTAAGACTACATGTATGTACATTTATGAGGAATAAACTTATAAAATGTCAACTTACTTTTTCGGCATTTACTTTCCTTGATTTAGTAATTTTGGGAAAAATATGAACTTTTCAGTTGAAAATTCAGTAACAAAAATTGTAGTCATCTCTTACTTACTCCAAAAATGTATTGAAAACATCAAGAGCTTAAATCATACTGTATTGAGTGTACAGTTTAATTTATTTACAGAAAATTACATTGTTCGTAAGAAAAAAACGTTTTATAACTATTTAAAACTTTTTAAAACAATAAAAATCGTTTTATTTGTTTTTTTATATAAAAAACGTTTTTTATTACAACCCTGCCTCTGGCAGTCTCGCCTGCTTAACACAATTCAATATAGCAGCAGTGCTGCTTTTGAAAACAGCTAATGAATAATTATTCACAGAAGAAAACACTAATATGATAATAAAATATCATGTCCATTGACCTAAAATGACCTTAGACCATGATTATGTGACCTAAGACATGTGCAAAACAATCATTCATACTTGATTACCCTTATGTCATTGTTTCATGAGCTAGATCCATAAACTTTCTAAGATATGATGCCAATTCAACACATATTCCCAACACGACCACAGTTCATTGACCTTTAAATGACCTTTGACCTTAGTCATGTGACCAAAAATTCGCACAGGATGTTTAAGGATACATGGTTGCTCTTATGTCCACATTTCATGATCTAGATCCATAAAAGTTTAAAGTTATGACAATCCCTCAAATAACCCCAACATGGCCAAAGTTCATTGACCTTTAAATTACCTTTGACCTTAATCATGTGACCTGAACCTCAGGCAGGATCTTCAGTGATACACTATTACCCTTATGTCTAAGTTTTATGAACTAGGTCCATATGCTTTCTAAGTTATGATGACATTTCAAAAACTTAACCTTTGTTAAGATTTTGATATTGAGTCCCCCAACATGGTCTAAGTTCATTGACCCTAAATTACCTTTGACCTTGGTCATGTGACCTGAAACTAAGGCAGGATGTTCAGTAATACTTGATTACCCTAATGTCCAAGTTTCATGAACTAGGTCCATATACTTTCTAAGTTATGATGACATTTCAAAACTTAATCTTGGTTAAGATTTCAATGTTGACGACGCCGCCGCCGTCACAAAGTGGCGCCTATAGTCTCGCTCTGCTATGCAGCCGAGACAAAAATGAATTTTCTTCAAGCTTCACTTTGCCAGTAATAACTATTACTCTGCCAAGAGAGATAAAAATGGCGAGCTAAAATGTATCAAAGGTGGAAGATGTTGAATTCCAAATATATATGATTCATTATATGCCACCACAAAATCGTTTTTAAAGAAAAAAAATCAAAAATGGTCCAGCTCAATTAGAAAGATAAAAAGGGTCAGTAAGGAAGGATGGTTTCACAAGGTAGACTGAGCATTGATCATGCCTTGGGTTTGGAAGAAATTTTGAACCATTTGGCACCATTGAAAGTTTCAAACCTTTCATTGATATATTTCTGTCATTTTACTCCTTTTATTCAAATGTATTTAATTTGTGAGTGTACTTTCCCTTTACGTATGTAGAGGAAATGGGTGTAAGGAAATGAATGTAGTTCAGTCCTTGATGAGGATACGTTTCCTTTGACTTGTTAAGTAGCTTCCGAAACTCAACACAGAAAGCAAAATATGATCTTAAAAGCACATCTCTATCAATCAGCCAAAGTTTTTCAAAATTATTATCCTAATTTCTGATCCAGCAAATTATCCAATTTTAACAAGATGATAATCTATGCAGAGGCTACAGCTATATATTTGAAGAGGGGATGCTGGTTTAAAAAATAACTGAAAAACTGACAACCCCCCCCCCCCCCAAAAAAAAAAAAAAAAAGATGAAATAAAGGTGATTTTGGTCAAATTTCTAAATTTCACAATACCAACCTGATTTTCTGGGGGTGCTGCATATGATGTATAACATTCAGCATCCCCAGCTTCCTAAGGCCATGACTGGACAATTGTTGATAATAAGTAAACAATGAGATGGGAGGGTATAGACTAGTCTGCACTCAAATTATTCTTTGATGGGGGTGTGCCTCGCGAAACAGTGAAATGGGGGTCTAAGGAACTGACTACAAGGGTGAAATACGGGGTCTTGGGAACTAAAAATGTACCTGGCCGTGTGAAAAACAGGGTCTACGGAACTAAATCAAATCAAACAGGGCGGGGAAAATGAGGTCGTGGGAACGGCACATTGTACCGTAACGACTGCGATCGCGCGCGCTCTATAGCTGGCTCTGTATTGTAGCTAAGGACTTTTGGCTTGATGGAGCCGTGCGTGTAGCTTGCTCTCCGATCCGGGGTACGGTAGATTTTCACGGCTCGCGGTGGACAATTTTGGCAGAGCTTGGGAACGGAGGTGTTTCGTAACAGGGGTCTTGGGAGCTGGTTGGGGTGGCTTATGAACGGAACTTTTGTAAAATGTAGATGCTAGAGAACTGAAATTTAGGTCTGAAAAGGGGGTCTTCGAAGCGGCACGTCCCCGTACCACCAATATATGTGAGTGCCCCCCCGGGGGTTAGGCTACCACTGAGGCTGATGGAGATAGGATATCTGGAATCTTGAGACAAGGCCCAAAGAGGGCTTATCAGGCAAGAGTCTTGAGATTGCGCACACTAAGGCTGATGAAGAGAATCCCTATTCTAATTTTCTCCTCATTGTCAAGTGAAACGATTGATTCCTCCATGAACATGTGGAATTTGCATTACTTAATCCAATATGATTCAGTCAAGTTGGTCCCTATTGTCAAACCTGTAAAAAATTAAATATTGTATAATTCGAACAAAGACAAAAGAAATAGTGAGAGAGGGACATCATCGACAGTCTCATTTGCATGTCACTGAGTTGTGCATATCACTGTTTGGTGAAAAATAAGTGAAATTTTAAAATGTCGTAACTTTTTTATTTTACATCCGATTTTTATGAAATTTTCAGCGTTATGCTACTTTGATTTTTCTCTATTTAATTCAAATCAACATTTTTCTTGGGTGGACTTGACCTTTAATGCACGTGCCCCAAAACTATCATGAGATGGGTAAACTAAAATGTGTTTTATTGGATAAATTTACTGATCAAAATTTATTTCAATCAGGTGCCTCATCAAATTAAAATATCTCCATGTTTTTGTCTTGTATATATAGGCAAGCATGGAATGTACTGAAAATGTCAAGATGTAATCTTTGTCAGTAGTTTTCTATTATACATTACTAAGACTGCAAAGTGCTCAAAGGAATATCTTAAACAAAAAATAAAAACATTACGGAGAGCACGCTATAAGCCATAATTAAATTCTGACATCTGAAAATATGCCAAATTTAAAACGACGAATAACACATATAACGACTATTACAATATTGTAATGTTGAAAAATCAGACAATACTTGGTTATAATTCACATTACCGCCCCTTTACCAAAACTTTTGACGGGCTTTAACCAATCACTATAATGCAAGAGCCTAATGACACCTTCAAAATATTATCCCAGCCCATAACCCATAAATGCATTCACAGTAGAAGAGTTATCCAGACTTAGACCCAGGATAAATTTCATTCACACTGCAGCAGGTGATTTGATCAGCTGAAAGTGATTGACCATGGGGTCTCCAAAAGCACCCTAAACACATATTTTCCATATTCTGAAAATGCACCCCTTAACAAGTATTGGCGTGTGAAACCCTACCCTTAACAAGTATTGGAAACAAACCAATAGTCTTGCCAAGTATTCCCTGAATAGACCCCCTAAACAAGTACAGCGATATTTTTATTGTAATGTAATAAACGTCGGTTTTACCTTTTATACCTACATCATTGGGTGTATTACAGCCCCACCTCCCACATCTTGCGCAAATCGTACTCTAAACACGTAGTGTTGACTCTTGGGGCAAAAAGTACATCCTTTATAATGTATTTCTTTTATTATACCCTCGCAAATTGGACCGTAATCATGTAGTTTTCCTAGCGAAATAGATACTCTTTTTTCATTATTTTAGTGTTTTTGACACCCTTCTTACGTAACATGCCCTATCTTGAAAAGGAGATCCTTTTTACATGTTTTTTGGTCGCGCATGGTATCCGCTCGTCAATGCAAGTCCCCCCCCCCCCCCCCCCCCCCGGTCAAACAAACCTAGGGCACACTGTTTTCACACATTGTTCACATAGTTAGATTAAAGAAAAGAGTAAACAATTATTTGAAGTAAACTTGAGTTCCATGTCATATTGTCATGTTATATTGACCCCTTCTACACATAAAAATAAATAAACATTCAAAAGTCAGTTGGAAATCATAGAACAAAGATATTGCTTTGCCCTAGGAATTCAATCATGCTGGGTAAAAATAGAGTATACTCTTTAGCATTGCTATGGCAACAGACAATACCCTTGGCATGATTCATGTTTGTTTGATTAGTATTTGCACTTTTTCTAGAAAGGGTCTCTTTTTCAGGCCGTTCAGACTGTCCCCCGTCACCCACCCGGGGGAAGGGGGAGAGAAATCTTATCTCTTTACGACCGACCGTCCATACATCCCCGGTGTCCGGGAGATTGGCACCAGGGGACGAGTGGGCTAGGTCATCGGCATGGTAACGTAAGGCGCGCCCGCACATGATAACGGGGGAAATGCAATTACTTGCAGCTAGCCGAGCACTGAGCGGAAGCAGTTCTCTTGACACCACATTTCGCGCATGTGCACCTACGATTAAAACAGGTGCGCGATCTCGGATTACAAGCCAAGGTCGCTCTTCCTTCGAAAAACGCGGGATAGAACCGGGAGACAGGGGACAATCCTCCAGACCGTCCAGACTGTTGATTTTCCGGGAGATGTCCCAGGTAACGGGGGATCCCCGGGGGATGTCCCAGGTGACGGGGGACAGTCTGAACAGGGTGATTATTGCCCAAAAATATTCTAATGGCGCAAAGTATGACATGCATTTCTCATTAAAGTCAATAACAACACTCAGCAACAATTCTGTGTGCAGAGCCAACGGGACATGAGGCATAAAATGTTTCAGTGACCATCAACACTTTTGTCACAAAACAAATAAATGCAGCAACAAAATTTGCAATCAGATTTAGTGTAAATTAAAACAAGAGCATGATTTATTTGTCAAGAGATGTGGGACCAAACTTAAACATATCATGAAATATGATACTCATTAATGGTATAACATGGGTTTGTTCGCTAACCTTCTATCCAACCATATATTAAGAAATGAAGTGTTTAATGTGCATTAATTAGCATAAATAATGCAATTTCTTTTCATATCTGAAATCAAATGTTGCTGAGCTTCGTCACATATAAGAATGAGGATTTATTCATGTAAATGTACAGAGCTAGCAACATGAATTAAATACAATTTCATTTCATTGTGTCGGTGCAAAAACGCCACAAAACATTTTTGGGCACCGCATCAGCGTTTTTGCACGGAATTGCACCAATACATTGATTTAGACCCTGTTCTCACTACTTTCCTAAAACTAGTTTATTGGAAACTAGTTTATCATGTAATGAGAATGGTCGAAGCGATCTTGGAAGTGATCTTCTAAACCGGTTCATAAAACCACCTCGCGATGAAGTTTCCAAGATTGCTTTGCCTCGTTAAACTGGTTTTAGCGTGAAAACACAACCATTCTTCGAAAAGCGATTTTTACACATTTTGAGCCACTACTCCACACGACAGATGTAGAATGCCTAGCCTGTTTCGAATTTTGTGCGAAATATGTCACCCCACTGAGAGCATTTCCATAGCAATAAGATCGCTTTATGTAAAGTGATTTTCAAAACCACTTTTGTGTGATCAAATGGGAACTCCAGCAAAGCGATCTTCCAAACTGGTTTCCTGAAGAGTAATGAGAACAGTGTCTTATTCTATCAAAGTGAGCATCAAAGGAGGAAGTTGGTATCAAATACAAAATGGTATACATGTATACATTCAATAACATCTGCAGTGTCTACAGTGATCTCAAGTAAACATATATGCCTACATGTATACATATCTCCCAAAGCTTGTTTGGATACTAGGAAACTGAGTGGGACCAGGGACGCATAACTGGTGGGACATACTGTGATGATCGAGGGTATAGATTGAGGGGGGGGGGGGGAGGTGCACTGAGTGCATGTGCATCCGGGGGGGGGGGGGGGGCACTCACATATATCGGTGGTACGGGGACGTGCCGCTTTGATGACCCCTTTTTCAGACCTAATCTTCAGTTCTCTAGATACTCTGAATGACATAAGTTCCATTCAGAAGCCACCCTGCTCATTAGACCAGTAACGAAACATCTCAGTTCCCCAGCCCTGCCAAAATTGTCCGGCGCAAGCACCACAAAGCATGGTTTCACATATCCCTCCAAACCAGCCGCTACCATGCACGGCTTGCACCCACATTCATGTATAGTGCTAACGTGCACTGTACCACACAGTAAAGTACCATGATCCCATTCCATATACCGTTTTCACACCGCCCGGTATATTTTTTGTTCCTAAGACACCTTTTTCCCCCCCCTAGTTCCTAAGACCCACAATACAGGGTTTCATGAGGACCCTCCCGCTGAGGCAGAAGAGTTCCAACACTGTCAAGCAAAACAAAATTTGTACCCCTTCTTCAGCTTTCAACAGTTGATTTTCTTAACTGAAGTTCCACCCACCATACCTCTTTAGTTCCACCTCTCCAAGATGTACACCCACCATACCACTTTAGTTCCACCTCTCCAAGATGTACACCCACCATACCACTTTAGTTCCACCTCTCCAAGATGTGCACCCACCATACCACTTTAGTTCCACCTCTCCAAGATGTACACCCACCATACCACTTTAGTTCCACCTCTCCAAGATGTACACCCACCATACCACTTTAGTTCCACCTCTCCAAGATGTACACCCACCATACCACTTTAGTTCCACCTCTCCAAGATGTACACCCACCATACCACTTTAGTTCCACCTCTCCAAGATGTGCACCCACCATACCACTTTAGTTCCACCTCTCCAAGATGTACACCCACCATACCACTTTAGTTCCACCTCTCCAAGATGTACACCCACCATACCACTTTAGTTCCACCTCTCCAAGATGTACACCCACCATACCACTTTAGTTCCACCTCTCCAAGATGTGCACCCACCATACCACTTTAGTTCCACCTCTCCAAGATGTACACCCACCATACCACTTTAGTTCCACCTCTCCAAGATGTGCACCCACCATACCACTTTAGTTCCACCTCTCCAAGATGTACACCCACCATACCACTTTAGTTCTACCTCTCCAAGATGTACACCCACCATACCACTTTAGTTCCACCTCTCCAAGATGTGCACCCACCATACCACTTTAGTTCCACCTCTCCAAGATGTACACCCACCATACCACTTTAGTTCCACCTCTCCAAGATGTACACCCACCATACCACTTTAGTTCCACCTCTCCAAGATGTACACCCACCATACCACTTTAGTTCCACCTCTCCAAGATGTGCACCCACCATACCACTTTAGTTCCACCTCTCCAAGATGTGCACCCACCATACCACTTTAGTTCTACCTCTCCAAGATGTACACCCACCATACCACTTTAGTTCCACCTCTCCAAGATGTGCACCCACCATACCACTTTAGTTCCACCTCTCCAAGATGTACACCCACCATACCACTTTAGTTCCACCTCTCCAAGATGTACACCCACCATACCACTTTAGTTCCACCTCTCCAAGATGTACACCCACCATACCACTTTAGTTCCACCTCTCCAAGATGTACACCCACCATACCACTTTAGTTCCACCTCTCCAAGATGTGCACCCACCATACCACTTTAGTTCCACCTCTCCAAGATGTACACCCACCATACCACTTTAGTTCCACCTCTCCAAGATGTGCACCCACCATACCACTTTAGTTCCACCTCTCCAAGATGTACACCCACCATACCACTTTAGTTCTACCTCTCCAAGATGTACACCCACCATACCACTTTAGTTCCACCTCTCCAAGATGTGCACCCACCATACCACTTTAGTTCCACCTCTCCAAGATGTACACCCACCATACCACTTTAGTTCCACCTCTCCAAGATGTGCACCCACCATACCACTTTAGTTCCACCTCTCCAAGATGTACACCCACCATACCACTTTAGTTCCACCTCTCCAAGATGTACACCCACCATACCACTTTAGTTCCACCTCTCCAAGATGTACACCCACCATACCACTTTAGTTCCACCTCTCCAAGATGTGCACCCACCATACCACTTTAGTTCCACCTCTCCAAGATGTGCACCCACCATACCACTTTAGTTCCACCTCTCCAAGATGTACACCCACCATACCACTTTAGTTCCACCTCTCCAAGATGTACACCCACCATACCACTTTAGTTCCACCTCTCCAAGATGTGCACCCACCATACCACTTTAGTTCTACCTCTCCAAGATGTACACCCACCATACCACTTTAGTTCCACCTCTCCAAGATGTGCACCCACCATACCACTTTAGTTCCACCTCTCCAAGATGTACACCCACCATACCACTTTAGTTCCACCTCTCCAAGATGTCCACCCACCATACCACTTTAGTTCCACCTCTCCAAGATGTCCACCCACCATACCACTTTAGTTCCACCTCTCCAAGATGTACACCCACCATACCACTTTAGTTCCACCTCTCCAAGATGTGCACCCTCCATACCACTTTAGTTCCACCTCTCCAAGATGTGCACCCACCATACCACTTTAGTTCCACCTCTCCAAGATGTGCACCCACCATACCACTTTAGTTCCACCTCTCCAAGATGTGCACCCACCATACCACTTTAGTTCCACCTCTCCAAGATGTACACCCACCATACCACTTTAGTTCCACCTCTCCAAGATGTGCACCCTCCATACCACTTTAGTTCCACCTCTCCAAGATGTACACCCACCATACCACTTTAGTTCCACCTCTCCAAGATGTGCACCCACCATACCACTTTAGTTCCACCTCTCCAAGATGTGCACCCACCATACCACTTTAGTTCCACCTCTCCAAGATGTGCACCCACCATACCACTTTAGTTCCACCTCTCCAAGATGTACACCCACCATACCACTTTAGTTCCACCTCTCCAAGATGTGCACCCTCCATACCACTTTAGTTCCACCTCTCCAAGATGTGCACCCACCATACCACTTTAGTTCCACCTCTCCAAGATGTGCACCCACCATACCACTTTAGTTCCACCTCTCCAAGATGTGCACCCACCATACCACTTTAGTTCCACCTCTCCAAGATGTACACCCACCATACCACTTTAGTTCCACCTCTCCAAGATGTGCACCCTCCATACCACTTTAGTTCCACCTCTCCAAGATGTACACCCACCATACCACTTTAGTTCCACCTCTCCAAGATGTGCACCCACCATACCACTTTAGTTCCACCTCTCCAAGATGTGCACCCACCATACCACTTTAGTTCCACCTCTCCAAGATGTACACCCACCATACCACTTTTGTTCCACCTCTCCAAGATGTGCACCCACCATACCACTTTAGTTCCACCTCTCCAAGATGTGCACCCACCATACCACTTTAGTTCCACCTCTCCAAGATGTGCACCCTCCATACCACTTTAGTTCCACCTCTCCAAGATGTGCACCCACCATACCACTTTAGTTCCACCTCTCCAAGATGTACACCCACCATACCACTTTAGTTCCACCTCTCCAAGATGTGCACCCACCATACCACTTTAGTTCCACCTCTCCAAGATGTGCACCCACCATACCACTTTAGTTCTACCTCTCCAAGATGTGCACCTCCCCATGCTCAAATCAACATATGCCATTGATAAACATTACTTAATGATGCTTAGAAAAGGAAGAAGTTTTATTTTTTTCCCATACCAATTCCTCTTTTATACCACCCTATGACTCACTATTTCTAATTGAAATATAATTTGTTCCATTATTCAATTTAGATTGATCCTGTCAAATTAAGAAGTTGTTAGAAAGTGTAATTTATGCAAAATACATGAGTTCTAAAGCATCACAATGGGATTCTAAATTCTGTTTGGCTTTGAGCCTCCATGCGGCACACCATTCTTCTGCTGAGGTGATTTTCGGAACCCTGGTACCAGTTTCGAATTAATAAAAATATTAGTTAAATTGCAATTCAAATTATAATGCTCATGAATGGATTGTGTTAGAAATAGCACACTTAACAAGTTCTCAAAGTTAGCGCTGTGCCCATCTCATAATTTGCATACCAGAGTCAATCAAAGGAAAATTATATTCTTTCAAAATTTTAATATTTGAGTATGTTCCAGTCATTTCCAGACATTTTAATGTCCTGTAATTTAATCAATGATTTACAATCTTTGATATTAAATGGATACATGCATTTTGCTTGTGCTTGTTTCCACATGTTTCTATTATTTTTGTAGTTGAAAAAAGTATGAAATTACACTAGTTTGGATTCGCTCATGAGACGCATTATACATTTGACCATTGATAAGAAATCGAGATATGATATTCAGATATGGGAGTTTTAAACACTCATTATTCATGTGTCAACAGATGCAGATCAGTGCATAAGTTATCAGCCGTGTTGAGTATGGGGGAAAAGGAAAGCAACAAGACTCTTCTCCTTCCTAACATCTCTCTAGTCAAATGGAAAAAATTTCAACATAAAATCACAGCCCCTCCCTCATAGTTTAAATGATTTCTTACCAAATATACGCCTAATGTATAATATATAATTTGTAAACAAATTTTTGGCATTACTCCTATGTGGTTCAGATCGCTTGATCGACCTGTGGAAATGGAAGAAAATGGAAATCAAAAGTTTTTTTTCTGACTCTTTCTGACTTATGATTTTCACTACAGATAGACCACGTGATCTTAACCACATAGGAGTAATGCCGAAAATTTTGATACAAATTATAATTTCCTCCTATTGAAGACTCTATATTTATTATAATATAAAATAAGTTGCTTTTTTCAATTTCATATCAAAACAAATCCAGGATAAGGTTTCACAAACAAGAGTGATTATTAACATTAAAGGGATGGTCCGCGCTGAAAATATTTATATCTTAATACATAGAGTAGAATTCACTGAGCAAAATGCTGAAAATTTCATCAAAATCGGGTAACAAATAATAAAGTTATTTGAGTTTAAATTTTAGCAATATTTTGTGAAAACAGTCGTCATGAATATTCATTAGGTGGGCTGATGATGTCACATCTCCACTTTCCGTTTTCTTATGTTATTACATAAAATCATATTTTTTTCATTATTTCATACTTGTGTGAATAATATGTCTCCCTTATAATGAAATAAGTTGCAGCAATAATTATCTAATGCACTAAATCAGTTGTCAATCCAATTTTTCTAGTTCTTGGAGGAAAAAATTTGAATGAACCTAATTTCATATAATAAAATACAAAAGAACAAGTGGGGATGTGACATCATCAGCCCACCTAATGAATATTCATCAGGCCTCTACAAAAAAAAATCATCACTTGCCCTGTCGGGCAAGTGATTAAAAAATTTGCTTGCCCGATAGAAAAAACTGCTTGCCCGATTTTTTTCAAAAATTCTTTTGCTCTTAATTATTCTTTTCTGTCCTGGCTGAACTTGATTTACTGGCGCTGCCCTTGGCATTTCTTTTTCTTGACTCTTGTTCAAGTTGTTCTGGCCGCCGATCACGACGACAAAAGTCGCCTATTTTAGTCTGACGACTCATTGTTTATTTGGTTTGAAGTTGAAGCCGAGTCCTGGCCAGGGTGACCAGATTTCACAAAATGAAATACGGGACAATCGACAAAAAAAAAAGATCAAGAAAGAAGGCTACACAGTGTTAGACTTGTGAAAAAAGTACAGAATTGGAAGGGAGGGTGAACGAAAGAATGAAGGAGAGAAAGAAAAGAGATGAATTGAGAAGAAAGAAAGAAGAAATGAAGGGGAAAATGAAGGAAATAATAAAAATATAAGAAAGTTCTAATAAAAGAAGGATGAGAGAATAAAATAGATAAAAAGGTTTCTGTCATTCTTTGAATTTAATATAGAAATAAAAAAAAAGAAAAGGGAAGATGAATGTGTGAAAGTCAAAACAAAGAAGAGAAAGACAAAAAGAAAGTAAGAAAAAAGGAGGAAAGAAAGAATGAAGGAAAGCAAATTTTCCTTCATTCTTGGAAAGAAACAAAGAAAAAAGAAAACAGGAAGGAAGGAAGAAAGGGAAAGAAAGTATAAGGGAAAAGAATAAGGACAAAATGAAATAAATAATGAAAGAAAGAAAGGAGGAAAGAGAGGGAGGGAGGAAAGAGAGGGAGGAAAGAATGAAGGGAGGCCAGAATGGAAAAAAAAGAAATAATGGAAGGAGAGATAGAACGAAAATAAAAACGAGTGGAAGGGAGAAGGAATGAAGGAAACAAAAAAAGGAAATGTAATAAAGAAGGCAAGTAAGAGAAAGAAGGAAAGAAAGAAAATGAACAGAGAAAGGGCAAGAAGGAAAAATTAAGATAGAAGGATAGAAAAGAAAGAAAGAGGAAAAAATTCAAACTTCAAGCAAATAAAAACAATCCAATCATATAACAAAAATCCTAATGATATTTGGTGTTTTTTTTATATATTTAAAAAAAAAAAAAAAAACTAAAATGTTTTAGAAATGAATAAAATACAGGACGTCTGGTCCTGGCCGAGTCAGTCCGAAGCTTGCATGCATTCAGCGCGATCTAGCTCGAGACTCGGCTGGCGCGATCGCTCGTGTACGTCCGTACATGCGCTCAGAGTGCGAGAGAGGGGTTTCCCCAGCTAGCTCCTTCGTCGATTAGTAGCGCATGCGCACATTGTAGTTTAGAAAGATGGCAGCCTCCATCGAACGGGACCGCTGGCGATAAATTGTCGCCTTTTGTCGGTAAATTTGCGCTGATTTGACATGTTTCCACTGTTTTTTTACTGGTATGACATTGTATGAGAGATAATTGGCCGATAATTGCAATTTATCAAAAAATTATTAAACTTTACTGTCAATTTATCTTTTTCATTTTCAAAACAACCACTTGCCCAATCGGGCAATTGACTTTGAGAAATGCTTGCCCGCACGTCATTTTCACTTGCCCCGGGCAAGCGGGTTTGTCGCGCCCTGATTCATGACGACTGTTTTCACAAAATATTGCTAAACTTTAAAATTCAATAACTTTGTCATTTGTTATCCGATTTTGATGAAATTTTTGGCATTTTGCTCAGTCAATTCTACTCTATTTATTAAGCAATAAATACTTTCAGCCCGGACCATCCCTTTAATCACTCTCTTGTTTGTGAAACCTTAGCCTGGATTTGTTTTGATATGAAATTGAAAAAAGCAACTTATATCATACATTAAGCTTATATTTGGTAAGAAATCGTTTAGCCTATGAGCTATTAAAGGGCTGTGATTTTATGTTTAAAAAATTATTAACTTTAAAAATGTATCAAATTAAAAATGGCATCTAAGGGTGTGTTTAGACTTCCACTTTTCAGGCCAGACTCAGCATTTTCATAAGTGATTAGTCCAAAACACAATTGAGTCCATGCTCGTTTTAATTCAAACAACGTTTCAGGGCGCCGATTGTAAACCTACAAAAAGATTCTTTTCAAAACATTGTTTATCCAGAATCAGGGTTTCCTAAGAAGTATAAACAAGACCATGCACGATCATAAACGTGTTTAAATGACGTCATTTGGAACATGCTTCCGGTGCGATGAAAATCTGTGCATAAATATATGTCTGTCGCATGGTTACAACAGGGAATGAACTCCTTGGTTTGTGTGATTATCAAACACATCACTGATGTCTTATTTTTTTATATATTAATATACTATAGATCTACTTTATTTTGTCTTAATATTATCGTGGACCTATCATTATCCTCGCTATAGTGGAACTTTTACAGCTATGACAAGAAGCTCCATGCAAATACAGACAGGACTTGTTTGAAGTTGAAATAATAGTTGACCAAAACAACAAAAATCGAGTATGGCGCACCCAATTTAGCCTTTATTTCCTGCTAAACGAAAATTACAATGCGATGTCAGCTGCAGATTGTAATTTCACCTCTGAAAAATGAAATATAAACAGCAATTCAAGAACCACGTTTGTGATCGGCATTCTGAAACAACGTTTGGAAATCAGGCATGATATTCCCCCCTGAAAAAAAAATCTGAAAAATAGCCAAGGTCGCTAAGTTACCACCGAAGTCTGAGGCGCCTCGGTCGGGGTTACAAGCTCTTGCATAGTAAAGTAATCGAAAAAATTTCAAGGTGAGTCTCCATAGTTTTACTATTTGACTTAAGGAAGCAGTAAAACATCAGTATGAGAATGTTCTTGGGCAAAGGATCATTTAACGTTTTAAAAAATCTGAAAAACAAATAATAAAAAAATCAGAATTCCAATTTTAGATGGGAAAATATAATGCCTGAAAAATGCTGATTCTGTCTTCGAAAGGAAAGCATAAAAACACCCTAAAACTTTTTGCCCATAAACAGAATGTTTTATCAAAGTCTTCTAACACCTTGGTAAAAGAATCAGAAATGTGAATTATACTAGAGTATCATAAAACATTCAAATATTATAAAAGTGTAGTGGTCATTGTATGCTTCTTCTGACTTTAGTCGTTAAAACTCAAATTTGACAATTTTCAGCTGTTAGAATTGAAATCAGGCATCTAGTGGCTTCCCTCAATGTTATCAACTTTCATTTAACAAGTGGAGCACCTCTGTCAGTCTCACCTGCATCACGCGATTCAACATAGCAGCAGTGCTGACTTAGTAAACTACTATAAAATAATTATTCACAAAAACACCATTCATATATTTGATACACTACTACGTTCATTGACAATAAAAGACATTTGACCTTGATCATGCAACCTAGGACTTGTCAGTGATACTTGATTACCCCTATATCCATATTTTATAAACTATAAAAGTTATGACAGTAATCTAATAATTACCTCCAAAATGGCCAAAGTTCAATGACCTTAAATGACCTTTAACTTTGGTCATGTGACCTTAAACTCACATGAGATGTTCAGTGATAAATTGAGGGCGCTGTTCTACGGCGACTGTCCGGCTGTTGGTTTGTCTCTTCGTTTTCCTTATTTTTTATCATTTTTGTGACGACTTTTTCATTTCTTCACCTGTGCATAAGTTTCGTGAATAGTTTGATGTTCTCTGTGTCTGGTTTTTTAATGAAAACATGGAGGAGAAACTCTACTGGGGACTTTTCTTCGTGGTCATGTTACTTGGTGTTGCAACGACACAAGCTTTACCCACGTTAGAGACAGGTATGAAATTTGAGCGGCATTTTCCGGTCAATACGAAGATAATGTACGGTCGAGATGAGCTTTTGAATCTCGCGTTGAGTCATGGATCTACAGCCAAACCTGATTGTGATATACCAGCTGAAATTAAAAGACGTAAAAGAGGGAGGAAAGGAGGTGTGCGTGAACGTTTGAGAAGAAGGAAATTCAACTCCCCTCTACCCTCTGTGATTATGGGAAACTGCCAGTCACTAAGAAATAAGATGGACGAATTACACTCACTGGTGAGTCATAAAAGTGATTACCGTGATTGTAATATCATGTGTATGAGTGAGACATGGTTTACTTCAAATGACTCTGAACTAGACACTGCTATAGATGGTTTTTCATGTGTAAGGCAAGACCGTTCTTTGACGGAATCTGGAAAGGAGAGGGGTGGTGGTGTGTGCGCCTACATTAACAACAGATGGTGTAATGACAGCAATGTAAGTGTCAAATTCCAGTTATGTAACAAGGACATTGAACTACTCAGCATTGGAGTTAGGCCCCATTATTTACCGAGAGAGTTCACACAAATTTTCTTCACCATTGTCTATGTTCACCCTAGATCCGATGTCGCAGAAGCAGCAAGGAAAATTCTAGAGGTGGTGCAACAACTAGAGACAAAATCTCCAGATGCAGTTCAGCTTGTTTTAGGGGATATGAATAATTGTGGATTGGAAATGGTTCTACCGCAATATTTCCAGTATGTGAATACACCAACTAGAGGTAACCGTATATTAGATAAGTGCTACGGTAACATTGCTAATGCATATAAAGTAGTTTCAAAACCAGCAATTGGCAGTTCGGATCACAATGTCATCCAACTCGTTCCCAAGTACAGGCAGAAATTAAAAAGGTTTAAACCAGTGTTGAAGAACGTTAAGGAGTGGAATGAGAACAATATGATGGCCTTGCAGAGTTGCCTGGAATGTACGGACTGGGACACTTTAGTTAATGAATCATCTTTGAATGAAACAGTAACTGTAATTAACGATTACATTAAGTTTTGCGAAGATATGGCTTTTCCCTCAAAACAGATTAAGATATATCCAAACAGCAAGCCATGGATGGACAAAACCAGTAGAATGTTATTAATGGAAAAACAAAATGCATACAGTAATAATGATAACAATAAAGTGAAAGAAATTATGAAAGAATTCAAGAAGTATGTTGTTCGTAGGAAGAAAGATTTTGGATCTAAGATGGAGAATAACTTAAAAAATGGAAATTCAAAGAAAGCCTGGGAAAGTCTAAGAAGAATAATTGGGTATGAGAAAAAGAAAACCACTTTTATTGATAACCCAAATGTCTTTGTTGGAAATCTGAATGCCTTTTTCTCACGTTTTGATGTTAACGTAGATAGGAACAAGATAGAATTAGGAAACATTCAGAGGGTTCTATTAGGTCATGTAACAGAGCAAGACAGGAATGTTATTACTGAAGAGGTTGTTAGGAAGGTGCTTAAGTCAATAAAGAGTAGTAAAGCAACAGGCCCAGATGGGTTAGGCGGAAGAATGTTAAAATCATGTAGTCAACAGTTGTGTGGCATTTTTAGTCGATTATTCCAATGGTCATTAGACTCGCACACAATTCCATTGTTGTGGAAATCTGCCATTATATCCCCTGTACCCAAAGTTGCCAAACCAAGGCAGTTAAATGATTTCAGACCTATAGCTTTAACACCTGTGATTATGAAATGTTTTGAAAAGGTTGTTAGAGATATTTTAAAGGAAGAAACAAAGAACATTGTGGACCCACTTCAGTTTGCATATCAAGATAACAGGGGTGTTGAAGATGCATATGCTTTTTTGACTCACACTGTATTAGGTCATCTTGACAAACCACTTACATATGTTAGAATTTTGTTTGCAGATTTCACGTCGGCTTTCAACACTATTGTACCTCACATGTTGATTAGAAAGCTGTATGACATGAATGTCAACCCACGGCTTTTACTATGGATAGGAGATTTCATGACAAATAGGCCCCAAAGAGTAAGAATGGGGGATGTGCTCTCTGAAGAAAAAATTCTCAACACAGGCACTCCGCAAGGTTGTGTATTGTCGCCAATGTTGTATACTCTTTTCACAAGCGATTCAGATAATCAGTCTAATACAGAACACTGTAAGGTAGTTAAATATGCAGATGACACATGTATAATTGGACTAGTTAAAGACAATAATGAAGTTGAGTACAGGAATAAGGTAGCTGATTTTGTTGCAAGTTGCAAACAGATGTCATTGTTGTTAAACACTAAGAAAACAAAAGAAATGATAGTGGATTTTCGGAAAAAGAATTATGACCCTTGCCCAATTGTCATTGATCAAGATGAAATTGAGATAGTGTCAGAATACAAATATCTTGGCACCCACATAGATAATGATCTGAACTGGAATGTTAACACTCAAAAAATTGTCTCAAAGGCGAACCAGAGAGTATACTTTCTGAGGAAGTTGAAATCTTTCAGCGTCAAAAGAGAGACTCTTCTGTTCTGTTTTGAAAGTTTGATCAAACCTATCATTTCTTTTTCCTGTGCTATCTGGTTTTTTGGTCTAACTTCCCAGAATAAGGATAGGCTGAGCAAGGCAATAAAAAATGCCAGTAAAGTGATAGGTTTGCCAATACCCCAGTTGGAAGACATAGCTTACAAAGCAGTCTTGGATAAGCTACATAGTATCATCAGAGACGATACCCATCCCCTCCATGACTTTGTAGTTTTTAATAGGTCTGGGCGGATCCGGTTACCAAGAATAAGGACTAGTAGGTTTAGATGTTCTTTCCTCACAAATGCAATGGTTCTGTACAATGCAGAGTTTAAACGATGAGCCCCCCCCCTTAAATTTATATCATGTGCAATATTGTTTTGTTAGTGGGCAATACTCTTCAAACTGAAACCGAAATACCGCCAAGTACTTACTCCAACATGTATTTTAATCCAATTGATTTCTTGTATTGTACTTAATTGTCATGCTATATTACTTTTATACGTTGCGGGGACGGCTGTGCTGAGGCAATGCTGCTTGGTCCTGAGGGGGGACCGCCGGGCGTGGTGGTGGTTTCCAGCACTGGATGGGTGCCGTTTCGACATCATTGTTATCGATGACTTGTAGTGTGTAGTGTGGGTTGGTATGGTGTGTTGTGTTGTGGTGTGAGATGTTTCTGTGGTGTGTGGTGTGTTTTTGGTGTGGAGTTTTGGGGGTGTGTTTATCGGCATGGTGTGGTGTGGATGGGTTTTTTGTGTTTTTGTAGTGTGATGTGTTGTGATTGTTTCAATGTCGAACCGGGGCCCATGGATGTGTTGGACTGGCACCGTGCTCGAGGCATTTCCCCCCTCGGCACCAGGTAAAGTTTTCAGTGCAGCTGCCCTTGCAGGGTATCATACTGTTCTGGGTTAGTATTAGGTCTTTGTGTAATTTTTGCTTTGTATATTATTTAATGCCATTATTTTTGTAATTTATTTATTATATGTTATATATTGTTCTTTGTATACCAACAGCCGGAATATGATTTTTGTGCCAATGTAATTTTTATTTTGAGCATGACAATAAATTTTGAATATCTGAATATCTGAATATATCTACTTGATTACTCTTATGTCCAAGTTTTATGAACTAGATCCATACACTTTCAGAGTTATGATGGTAATTCAACAAATACCCCCAACATGGCCAAAGTTCATTGACCTTTGACCTTGGTCATGTGACCTGAAACTCGCACAGGATATTCAGTGATACTTGATTACTCTTCTGTCCAAGTTTCATGGACTAGGTCCATATACTTATTAAGTTATGGTGTCACTTCAAAAACTGAACCTTCGGTTAAGATTTGGTGCTGACGCCGCTGCCGCCATCGCCGTCATTGGAAAAGCGGCACCTATAGTCTCAACTCTGCTATGCAGGTGAGACAAAAAATAGCTCTTTGAGCATTTACTATACAAATTTAGTAATTAAATAATAGAAAGTTAAAGACAACAATTATGTCCTGAAATTTTCAGTCTATTCCATGCTCGAGAATGTATATAACAAAACAAAATGTGCAGATTATTATTTTGATGTAAAATCTGTAAATTCTTCTAGTGAAATAAATTTTTATTCATATCCTTCACATCATAACCATTTAAGGGCACATACATTTACTGGTATATTAATATTGTAAGAATTGTAATAGTGATGTGCACTTTTGGGTTAGTTACCAAAACTCAGTATACATGTATGTACTTTCCTGTTTCCTTTTTAAAGGGATGGTCCGGGCTGAAAATATTTACATCTAAATAAATAGAGTAAAATTCCCAGAGCAAAATGCTGAAAATTTCATCAAAATCGGATTACAAATTACAAAGTTATTGAATTTTAAAGTTTAATTTTGTGAAAACAGTTATATGCACATGGTTATGAATATTCATAGTTAAGCTGATGATGTCACATCTCCACTTTCCTCTTTCTTATGTTATTACATGAAATCATAAATGTTTCATTTTTTCATACATGTGTAAATGATGTGTCTCCATTATGAAATAATAAGTTGCAGCAATAAATAACTAATGCAATTTATCACTTGTCAATCCAATTGTTTTAGTTCTTCGTATAAAATTTTTGAATAAACCTAATTTCATATAATAACATACAAATGAAAAAGTGGGGATATGACATCATCAGGCCACCTAATGAATATTCATAAAGACATGCCTAGAACTGTTTCACCAGAATAATGCAAATCTTTAAAATTCAATAACTTTGTTATTTGTTACCCGATTTTGATCAAATTTTCAGCATTTTGCTCTGTGAAATTTACTCTATTTATTGAGATATAAATATCTCCAGCCTGGACCATCCCTTTAAGTACTGTGTACATCATGCAACTACTAATACCCTTTTTACATGCGCTAAAATTTCCTTAACCCTGTACTATAGGTGGGGCTACATTGCCATTTAGCCCCACCTACATGTATAGTACGGGGTTAAGCTTAGCCCACTTTCTTTTTACAAAGCATTTTTGCAAAGTCGGCTAACCCAACCTTTAGTACAGGATTATTTGACCATAGAGCTATAGCTCTATGATTTGACCCTGCAAAAAAGCAGGAATAGCCCAGCAATTGCTGTGCTAAGAGGGATTGTACGGGGTTAAGATCGCTAGTGTAAAATGAAAGTGGGCTAAGTCAAGGATGGTGCTCGCCTCGGCAACAGACCCATCCCTGTTGTCCAATCAGAGGTAAGCACAAATTAATATTCATGTACAACAAACAGGGCGACGAGAAAAAGCGGGAGTTGAAATTCGTGTTTACTTTCCTCATCGACATCCACATGTAATTAAACTAGTCTATTTTGAGGCAACATGTATTTAGTTTTCAAAATAGCGTCTACGGTTTGATACAATTGAAATCGAAACTTTTATTGTATTTCATAAATCATCATTTAAATATTAGATAATGGATTAATGAACATAATTTTATGATGAAATATGAATACACTTTTGTTTTTATTATTTTGGGAGCCTTGATCTAGAACAGGCATTGGCTAAGCAATATCACATCGCATCACACACGTGTTCAAGTCAACGAATTGTTAACGTTGGGTCTATTGTATTTCTGTGGTTCAAATATCTTTTCACTGGATCTGTTGTATTATTTTTCAAAGCATGGCTGGAGGTAAAAGACCAAAAATTTGGGACGATGCTGAGGTGCCATGTTTCCTCAATTTCTGGGCTGATGAGGAGGTCCATAACAACTGGACGGTACTGTCAGAACGAACAAAATCGATTCAAGGCATGCGCAATCTTAGATATGACCCGAATGACCTCACAGTGCGCTCATGAATATTCATGAGCTACTACTAGTCCGGGGTTAGCGAGTTTCGTGTGTGAAAAGCAAGCATTCCTTAGCCAAGGTTAGGCAGAAAGTTTGGCGTGTGTGAAAAGGAAAACAAAATAGTACAGGGTAAAAGATAGTATGGGGTTAGCAATAGTCCAGGGTTAAGAAAATCCTGTTTAAAAAGCCTATAAGGCTATTTTAGAAACTAAACCAGTGTTTACTACCAATTACTCATCGTTGGAGAATACTAAAGGACTCTTGAAATTTTATTCTGAATATACACAGCATATGCCAATTTTTCTCCATCCACTATAGGCCCTCTCAAAACGGCCACCTAAGTTGGAATTTGGATGTTCTGTAATTGTAAACCATGCTCATGCTAGCTTATTTAAAAGGGTACTTAAACACTAATGGATATTAAAATGTTTAATCTTTTATCTACAGCATTGGAACTAATAGGCACAAGGAAATATGCATTTACTGTCAGTGTTACTTCCTATAATTATCATTTTAATCAGCATTAATTGCACATGACATGAAAGTTTTCCCATTTACTTTCAAGTATCATCATTTCAATTACATTTCATACCAATTGCTCTTCAGAAGCATGGTATCATGTTCAAGGTCTTGAAAGTGATAGTTGAAAGAACAATTATCATTAATAGTCAGTTAACTAATGATTATAGTTGATATAGCAGTTCTTTTCAAGTAATTGTGTTTGATTTGAATTGTCAATAATGTATGTCTATGAATTACTTTATACCAAAGTGAACCAAGTGAAGTTTCTGGCATTTGTCCTATAGGATTATCATTATTTTTCAAAGGCAATGACAATCTTTGAATTAGAAGCACACAAAACATGTACAGTACCTGTTGGTAGATACAGCAAAGTGGGCAGTTGCCTCCCCCTTTCACCCCTCCCCCCCCCCCCCCAAAAAAAAAAAAAAAATCAATGTTGAAAAGGTACTTTAAGTTCTTATTGCAAATTTTAACAAAAATGTATGATAAATCGTTAGTGATTTTACGAACTGGCTCAAACCTCGGCAGGTCTCCAAAACATGATTTTGAGAAAATCGCGTTCAAAGTTTTTATGTTTTTCAGTTGATACTAACTTTGCGCTTTGAAAGAAACCAGATCAATTATTTATACCAATTAAAGCATACATTCAATTCTTTCATAATAAACAAAATTTGGTCTGGTCTGCAATTCGTAATCATATTCTCAAGATTTGAAATGAAGCGCTTGTAAGCATTTTAGAAGCTGCTAATTTTTGCAAAGAACGGGGTTTGAGTCAGTTTCTTAATCATGCGCACTGTTTTTTAGTGGCACAAACCACAGTTTGAGTCAGTTCATATAATCATACATGCGATGCCATGTTTTTTAGAGGCGCATACCATGTGCGTGCCGAATACACGCAGCATCTAGGTCAGGGGACCCATCTTACACAGACTTGCAATTGATCCGATCAATTGCAACTATAGAAAGCCAGCAAAGTCAACATATAAAATGCATGTTTGCTCAAATTTTTCTAGTTATAAATGTATATCCATAAATTCATTGATTTCTTGAGTTCTGTGTTTTCTTCGTTTACAAAGCCCCAGCCGCGTCAAACCAAAAAGACGTTAGAAGATGGGAGTTGCTGCTACATTGTTTGACATTCAGTGATTACAGGGATACAGCAATGTCGATCTGGCACTCCACAGTGGCTGCCAGGCCCATGATCATTTGGGTTTAAAAATTCAGAGGTTTTTTTTTCCAGATTTGTTTTTCGAACAATAAAAAGATATGGATATCAATCACATCGCTCAAACATTTTGTGTTTTAAACAGTATTCTTGCAACCCCTACAAAAAGAGTAAAAAACATTGAACACAAATTTGTTGTTTTTCAGTCTTATCAGCAAGTGTATTGATTAAGCAATAGATAGCACTAAATCAATTCCAGATTGGACTGAATCAGTTATATACAGACCATACTACAAATATAAGTTAGTATAACAGTGTCTTGATAAGAATCTAAGATCTGTCACTAAATGTGTGGATATTTCCCCACAAACAAATTTGTGCCCAAATTACAACTTGGCTCAACAGAGATTTAATTTTAACAAGTGGAATGCCTCTGGCCGTCTCACCTGCATCACGCGATTCAATATAGCAGCAGTGCTGATTTTGAAAACTACTATAACTCGCACAAGATGTTCAGTGATACTTGGTTACTCTTATTTCCACGTTTTATGAACTAGACCAATACACTTATAGAGATATGATGGCAATTCAACAAATACCCCCAACGTGGCCAAAGTTCTTTGACCTTACATGACCTTTGACCTTGATCATGTGACCTGAAACTCGCACAGGATGTTCAGTGATACTTGATTACTATTATGTCCAAGTTTTATGAACTAGACCAACACACTTTCAAATTTATGGCTGTAATTCAACAAATACCCCAATTTGGCCAAAGTCCTTCCAACAAAAAATGTATTTGAATAAAATGAAATAAAATATCTAACAACAATGCTGAAATTATTTTTCACGAAAGAGTTAAATATGCAAATGAGAGAGTTGATGATGTCACTATTTCTTTTGCTTTTTTTATTAGAGAATATTTCAATTTTTGCACACCTGACAATGAGAAAGCATCTTCATGAATCTAGCAATCCCATATATTCAAGAAAGATACCTTATTTCACATCATTATAAAGAAAATATTCAGATATTTCATATTTCATAAAATAAGAAAAAAAATAATAATAGTGAGTGGGTGCATCATCAATTGGCTTACTGTCCAAGTTTTATGAACTAGACCAACACACTTTCAAATTTATGGCTGTAATTCAACAAATACCCCAATTTGGCCAAAGTTCATTGACCCTAAATGACCTTTGACCTTGATCATGTGACCTGAAACTTGCACAGGATGTTCAGTAATACTTGATTACTATTATGTCCAAGTTTCATGAATCAGATCCATAAACTTTCAAAGTTATGATGGTAATTCAACAGATACCCCCAATTCGGCCAAAGTTCATTGACCCTAAATGACCTTTGACCTTGGTCATGTGATGTGAAACTCATGCAGGATGTTCAGTGATACTTGATTAACCTTATGTATAAGTTTCATGAACTAGGTCCATATATTTTCTAAGTTATGATGACATTTCAAAAACTTAACCTTAGGTTAAGATTTTGATGTTGATTCCCCCAACATGGTCTAAGTTCATTGACCCTAAATGACCTTTGACCTTGGTCATGTGACATGAAACTCAGGCAGGATGTTCAGTAGTACTTGATGAACCTTATGGCCAGGTTTCATGAACTAGGTCCATATACTTTCTAAGTTATGCTGTCATTTCAAAAACTTAACCTCAGGTTAAGATTTGGTGTTGACGCCGCCGCCGCCGCCACCGTCGCCGCCGCCGCCACCGTCGCCGCCGCCGCCGCCGCCGCCACCGTCGCCGCCGCCGCCGCCGTCGCCGTCGGAAAAGCGGCGCCTATAGTCTCACTCTGCTATGCAGGTGAGACAAAAATACATTGTAAAATTTAATACAACTTTCCTGTTATAGAGCACCAGTGACTGTCAGCAAGCAGGGTAACTACATCAATTGCAAACCAATCAGAATGTCCTTCCAACATTCTAGAAATTAATTCTACCACAATCACGGGTGACAAACTGGGTAAATGACCATCTGATAAACACCAAAATTCAATTGTTTATGCAAAGTTGTCAGTTACATCAACTTTCTGAAAGTTTATTTTCCTTGGCCCCTATGTGATGAGTCAGAGAAGTAATTTCCTATTCTCTTTACCTCAAACACCACTGGCCTAAAACAGACATTATACAAATATATCAGGCTTTGAGAAAGTATAGTGGGAATTATTTATCCGAGGTTGGACTGGCAATTACTATTTTTCCCCCCGAGGGAAAAATAGTTACATTGCCAGTCCAACCGAGGATTAATAAATCCCACTATGTTTTAGAAAGAAACGCCTGATATATTTGTTTTATATATTATCCCTCTTTAACTTTGTGGACCTAGATTTTGTCCAATCTCGACCAAATCTAACATTGCCGGACCTAGTCCTACTCAGCCTGTGTCGAGCTAATTTCTAGGCAGTTCATGGGTAGGCTGCGCGCGGCTTCTACCCGACTGCACTTAATGAGAGGTCCGCTGCGCTGCGTTGGCCGTTGCTGCAGTGGCACTCAAACTAAATACTCGCAGTTAAAATGTATGCTCTAAAAATTAGTATCGGATCTTGACTCACCTTGTTAGGTATGTCTATTCCATATTAAAGGATCCTGTATATGAATGGCCGTCGGAATAAGATTTTCTGCATTGTAATCTAGCCCCAATTCCACACTGATTTTCAGATTGTCGGTACGGAAATTTGGGCGAGATCTTGTATTTTACTTTATTTACTTTTTGCGGATGATCGATATCTGGGTTAAGTCAGGGAGCATGCACAATTCAAAGTTGAGAGAAAATACCGAGCATGAGCATGCACAGTTCTGCCCATTAAAGTATATCGAAAAATATACGGAGCTACAAGAAAACTATACGGAGCTAATCGCAGCGATGTGTTTTCCTATTGAAATTATACTTTGTCACATGATCACGAATTGACCAATCGTTTATCTAGAATACTCATGAATATTCATAAGAGGGATATAAACTATTAACAATGTCACATCTATTTCATGTAACCTGCTGTACATGTATAATACCTCACATGTTTGTGATAATCAAATATCTTTGGTTGTAGCATAACAATGGGAGGACTAGAATGACTTCATAATAATTTTCATTTTAGGTTGCTTGTATCAGATTCCCATATTGATTAAATCTAAACAGAATAGAGCAAGATTAAAAGGGTTTCTAATCAAGATCATAATATATATTGGTTTTAAAAGATTAAATAAAAACTTTTCACTCAATAATGAAAATACAAGTAATTATTTTTTTCTGTATCAGAAGAGGTTGTACAGAAGACTGGAGACTAGTTAGACCATCTTTTGATCATTAGATGAATTATCAAATATCATATGTTAGAATCTGATTAGATTAGAAAAGTACACAAAAGGACGATATCCATAGATTGGGTGGCATGCAGATTACTATAACACAAATCCCCCAAAATTTCCCTCTCTGAGATTTACAGAAGGCGTATTCAAATCGGCTCAAGCACCTGAATAACTTTTAAATTTTTAATACATGAAGTTGTTCAGGTAAAAAAATAGTAAAATACCCTAAAATTATTTTTTGCATTCACAGTTTTCACCCACCAGCCTGAAGCAAAACCTTTCGGGTCAAGTTTTCAAAGTTACAACATGCGCAGTAAGGTCTAGATAGCAGGCGAGGCACGTGATTGAAAATCGCTAGCTCAGCAGCCTATGGGGCCACCTCCCAACTACTCACTGGGTTGAGAAAGTTCTCATAATTTGCTTTCACACTGCAAGATTACCTGTGACCTTGGAAAATTCCCTACGAAAGTTCTTGTAATTTTTATAAGTACCTACTATTTAGCAGGTATTTTCTTTCTGGAATATGAGTACCGGTAATTGCTTTCCCACTGCCCAAAATACTGGTATTCATGATCTTCGAGTTGGTCTGAATATGTGTTTAACAGATATGATAAGATACCTTTACTTTACCAATGATGACATCCATGTCTATCTAAACTAATGACTGACAGTATGTATACATGCATTATGTCTACACAGATATAAAGAGCTGATAGCAATTAAAAAAATAGAGAGTGGTCTTGAAACTGACGGATGATGCGATAATACACACCCTATATCATACATCTACGACAGCTTGGAACCTAGTGGGGAAATTTGTGCCTTTCTTACTCTGAACATCAGTCTGCCTGAATAGTAAATGCACATTTTTTTTTTACTTGGACAAGTACTGCATGGGATATCATCAGTGAATTCTTCTAAAATAGGGAAACCACATTGACGATTACATAATCTTTTGAGCACTATGCTTTCACCACAAATAATAAGTTTAGTTCACTAAAGAAATAGGTAAAAAAGAATGGATGTTGGTTTACTCAATTATACTGAAGAATTAAAAGTAATCTCGTGAAAATCCATAAAGGTTAAGTCCTTCCAACAAAAAATGTATTTGAATAAAATGAAATAAAATATCTAACAACAATGCTGAAATTATTTTTCACGAAAGAGTTAAATATGCAAATGAGAGAGTTGATGATGTCACTATTTCTTTTGCTTTTTTTATTAGAGAATATTTCAATTTTTGCACACCTGACAATGAGAAAGCATCTTCATGAATCTAGCAATCCCATATATTCAAGAAAGATACCTTATTTCACATCATTATAAAGAAAATATTCAGATATTTCATATTTCATAAAATAAGAAAAAAAATAATAATAGTGAGTGGGTGCATCATCAATTGGCTTACTGTCCAGGATATGCATTTCTATTCATTTATCAACTTTTCTCCCGAGGTGAACTTGCCCTTTAACTCTTATAGTGAACCTTGGACCCTGTTTTCATCTACCTCCTTAAACCAGACTAGTGGAGGCCAGGTTAATGTTTCAATTGGGGCACTGGAAGTGGTCTTGGAAGTGAAAGCGGTCTTCAAAATCAGTTTGGAAATCCACCCTGTAAAATGGTTTTCAAAACCGCTTTGACTTGTTAAAATGATTTAAACATAGATGAGGACACAATCAGTCTGCGGGATTCACCCAGAATATTGTGTGCAAGTTGGGCGCGCTACTTGGTACATTAGGTGTGTAGAATACTCATGATGATGCTTATGTTAAAGTTTCAAATTTCACGCAAAACTTGCAGTCCACTGAAAGTGTTTCCATAGCAAATAGACCACTTTACGTGAAGTGGTCTTGTAAACCAGTTCAGGAGATGGTGATGAGAATGCTCAAGGAACAATCTTCTATTCCAGTTGCCTAAACTGATTTCCGGGAAACCAGTTCAGGAACGATGAGAAGGGGGTCTTAGGGTGTGTTTATGCTTCCATTGCGAGGACAGAATCAGCGTTTTCAAACGTCGATCCAAAACGCCGATCGTAAACGTGGTTCTGGGAGTGCTGTTTATGCTGAACTTTTCAGAGGCGAAATCACGATCTCAAGCTGGCATCGCATCGTAATTTTCGTTGAGCAGGAAAGCGAGGTCAAATTGGGCGCGCCCTTTTTCGAAAGTTTTTTTTCCGAGTGTTGTTTATGGGGAAGGTACGTCGACTGTTTTATAAACATCGAACAATTTACGATATTTTAGTCATTGCATGGAGCTTCTTGATATAGCCATATAATTTCCACCATGGTGAGGAAAATAGTAAGAAAAAATAAAGAATTTAAGTGTAGAAAATAATAAAATATCTATTTGTTTATGCTACTGGGGCATCTGGCGATGTCTCCTCATTATAACTCATATGTTCCAGGGGGTTTTTGGGGTGTAAATCCCTCAACGTTCATCATGATGACAAATTGGAAGAGTAATACTAGTAATAGTACTACACATGCAAAACAAGGGAGATGAGAGGTAATTCCGTGGAGGTAACATGCGACCATGCAGCAATGCGACTGTATTTGCCCGCGGATTTTCATCTCACCGGAAGCATGTACCAAATGACGTCATTTAAACACGTTTACGATCGTGGTTCTGTTTATACTTCCCCAGAAAGCCTGATTCTGGTCAAACGACGTTTACAAACACACCTTTTTGTGAGTTTACGATCGGCGTTTTGAAACAGCGTTTAAATGAAAGTAAGCATGAACGCAACCGTGTTTTGGACTAATCACGTTTGGAAACGCTGATTCTGGCCTGAAAAGTGGAAGCATAAACACGGCCTTAGATTCACCATAATACATCATGAAAGGGACAAGTCTCTGCATTCCATGGAGAGCTTGCCCACAATAGTGATTTATGCTGGCTGTCTTTCATATCTATTTTCATCTCTCTGCTTGCAATAACTTTGCGGTCATCTGCATATTTCACCATAGACTATGACCCTTTGATACCCTTTCTACCACTCTGAGAATCCTATCCCCAAAAGCATTCACTTGACATGGCATACTTTCATATCTACAGTAGATTATCAAACAAGCATTTCATGAACAGTCTTGGCATTTCACTGACAGTTAATAGCCAATCAGATGCAAGGATTTCAGTAACTTATAACAGTTGTCAGTGATAATCATTGACAAATTGTTTCATGAAACACTGTTTACTAGATCTCTGGTAACCATCAAGAGTTCAAGCAATGAAGCATGATATTTATATCTTAGAAGCAAACTTGATACCCTGAACTTGTTGGCTATCATCTATAGGAATCCTGTAGACTTACATGTAAGAAGGACTGTAAATCTAGACATGTACTTTATCCCTACCATTGGATATATTGCAAAATTCTAGTATCCATACATACATACATACGCCTGTACATGTTACAATACTGTATATATAGACCGACTGAGAAGTGAAGACGGAGTGATATGAATTCAACTATTTTCCTGGGGGCAATCCTCAAAGGAATAAATGGGTGTATTTGAGTCACTAAAGACAGCAAACCCAAAACATTAACAATCATATATATTTCGTGTTTGTCACCTTTTGTGCAGACTCAAACTCTGTCTACATCATAGATGTAAAGTAACTTGCAATGAACAAGACTCCTCTTTTATTATCGAGTACAATTATTAGGAAGTACAAGACTGCATGGAAGAATTAAACAAACATATTTGTGCATATAGATGAGACTTCACCAAAATGGTGAAAAGATGAATCAAGTTATTTTCTCCACATGAAATTATAGCAGCAAATGGTGGGCCTCTCCCCATGAACATCATGGCTCAACATGCATACTCTAATATAAAGAGTGCATAAAGAGAGAAAACAAGAAACACTTGAAGTTTAAGATATAAGAGTGTATTGCCATCAGAATCAATCCATCAATGGTGTCATCCGATTTGACTCACATTCTCTCAATTAATGTTTCATGACTTTAAGGAAGGAACGTATTTAGCTTCTCTACACCATGGGGGCCACCGTGTCATTTCGTTGCCAAGAAGCAAAACCTAAATGATGTTCAGTCTCCCACTCACTACTTCCCTGTCATATTGAGGTTGTCAGGAAGAGGAGTATCCTGAGACTTCTACTATGAGTTCAGATAAAATGGCATTAATAAGAGGACACCGAAGAGTAACAGAAGGCCATTCACATACATTCATACTTTGCAGCATCAAATTCAGGTATTTGCTTGCCAATTTATCCACTGCCAACTCGTCCACTCACCACATGGTCTACCTTCATTCATTCTAATGCCATTCCGTCCATCAACATTTCGTCAACAACCATTTGGTCCAATAACCATTTAGTCCAATCATCACTTCATATTGATCACCAGTTCGTCTATTACCATTTTGTCTGATAACCAGTTGGTCTGATACTCATTTCATTTTCATTCATTTTGCACAATTAACACTTTAGTTTAATTAGACCAAATGGTATATGGACTAAATGACTATTGGACCAACTGATCATTAGACAGAATGGCATTAGACTAAATGAAAGTAGACAATGTGGTGAGTGGACGAACTGATGGTAGACCAAATGATAGTAGACGAGTTGGTAATTGGACGAATTGGCATTAGACGAATCCAGAAATGGCATCAGCTGGGGTCAAAGTCAGTCAGATCCTTTTAAAGTTACTCATGACTGTTGTGGTTGTGAAATAACATACATCAAAATCAAGTTTTGGTGATTTTTTTTTGTTTGAGAATCTGTATGATTACTACCCATACTCGGTAAATTTCCTTGGCTATAACTAAGCTGAGACTGTGTTAGAACTGCTTCAGAGGCACCTTGAGTGGCTAGTTTTGACCAATTCTCTTTACTCAGTCATAGACTTAAGTAACGCTCTTTGACAATGGGTCAGATGCATAAAAAGTAGCAATTGCTTTAGCTTGATTACGTATGCATAAAAATGAGCGAGCAAATGCTTTTGTTATTAAGTTCAAGCAATCGCTAACTAACTGCCAGCATTTCCTTGACGGTTTATTAGCTATTGCCCAAAAGCATATGCATAAAGCGAGCATTTCGCTTGTGCGTTTAAGCACTTGCTTTTGTTTTTTCAAGCTTCGTCAGAGCAGCTTGAGGGTTTGCTTGATCAGGACATTAATGTTTTTTTTAATCATGTTCATGCACCTGAGAGAGAACCCAAAGGTGTTCCATACCCTACATATACATTTTTTCTTCCTAAAAGGAAAACCAAATGCCACATATATAAATAAAAATAAAAAAACACAAGTTAGTGTGACACCAAGTCTCAGGAAAAGATGATCGATGAAAGAAGTGGTCATTTGCACTGCCACCTTTGCGTTCGAGTCCTGCCTTCTCTGTGAGTCTTGTTCACACCAGCATGACGTCGCTAAAGTTAAAACCGCTAGCAATTGCTTTCTGAAGGCAAGAAAAGGGTTCGTGCACTAGCAAATGGTTATGCATATGAAATAAAGCAATTGCTGAAGCATGATATTTTGCTTGGCTCACCATTGCTTGTGCTTGAAGCAATTGCTACTTTCTATACATCTGACCCAATATATCAAAAGCAACACAGATTGAAGTACTATCTCCTGAGTGAAAGTCAGACAAGCACTATACTTTCAAGAATGTTATACTAGCCAATTTTTTCCTGCTGAATGAATCAAATAAGGGTGTGTTCAATGTCGAATTTCCAATTTAAACAGCAACATGAATCATGATTGAAAACTGAATTCCAAAACACCGAACACAAACACAATCAGTGGTGCACTGTTCAGTGTCAAAAATATAAAGCCGTTTATATGTTGATCACTATATATTTCCCGCTTTCGTTAGCGTAGCTTTAGTGCTCAGTTTGACCCATCACAAGAAAGGTCAGTTCTGGCACCTGTTTGTGTAGGCTTCGCCTGTGAGAGCAAATTTAAAGATGTTTCAAAATGCAAAATTTTGTGTTCAATGTCGCATTTATGAGGCTCAAGGACTAAAATTTGAGCTGATCATGTCTACAAAGCATCTTTTTCGACGTTTGAATTTTCCTCTGAATCGTGATTTGAAAGATGTTTACTTTTACAACCGGGAATAGTGGACAATGAACACACTCTGTTTCTCATTACATCCACATTTTGTAATCACGTTTTCAATCATGTTTCATGTTGCTGTTTAAATTTTGAGACTGACTATAGGGCCGTCTGCACCATCCCGAGTTTTCAAATTAGCGCGCTATTTCTGATCCGGCAAATTATCCCGATCTAAACAATCTCGAGATTATTTGTAATGGAGATGCAATTATCGCGCTAGTTCGTAAGATTAATCTCGAGATTGCAATCCCAAGTCAACTTGGGATTATTTGCAAAATAGCGCGCTATTTTACGAATTATCGCGCTAATTCGCAGGTGCAGACGCACTCGGGATTATTTATTCACAGCGTCAGACCATAATGCATCGATGCCTCGCTAGAGCAGGAATCGCTCTTCTTGCGATGGTGGAGACGGGGTTTCTTGAATCTCGAGATTAATCGCGAAGAGGGCCGATCGGGCTAAAATCTTGAGATTGAGCAAACTCGGGATGGTGCAGCACCGCCTATTGAGCACACCCATAGATACAGGGACTAGGAACAAATTTGTGGTAAGACCCATTCCACAACCCCCCCCCCCTCCAAATCAATTTTTATCAGGACAAGAAATAAAGAGTGTCTTAGACCCCTGTTACATCTGAAAGTTTCCTACCCGAGACCCGACCGAGTCCACTTGCAACCTTGACTGGATTATTGGTGGATTAGCTTCGCGAACGGACAGAGTCCGAAATGTGGTCTATTTACATCACAGCGTTCATTCCCTCCCCTATCGGTACAAATTCGAGCAGTATCCGATTGCTGACACCAAAGGGCGCTCTCGATCTAGGCTCTGAATAATTTGCGCGCGCTAATTGAAGTTGTTTACATTTCGTTACACTCGTCGGCTGCTAGCTCGCCATTTGAAGTTGAAGATATGATCGACTTGAAAAGGATACGTTTAAAATGCTTCCTTCTTTCCACTCAAATCAAAGACTTTATCAATCACAATTCACATGCCGCAAAACATTCGAAGAACGACGGGGCTGGGGAGGGGATAGCGCGCGCTATGACTTAATTTGACAGCTGGCGAACGGACCGAGATAGGTTCGAAAGCTTGTGCGTTTACATCTACGAATCGGTGGACCGGGGCCGGCCCGATACCTACCCAAGACTACCTCTGGATGTGGTCTCGGGTAGGTTCGGTAAAAGGTGGCCAGAGGTAGGTTTGGGATGTTTACATCTGATTTCTTTCCGACCCGAGGTAGGCCCCGGGCCGGCCCGAGGTAGGGAATCTCTCAGATGTAACAGGGGTCTTATATCAAGTCATGATATAACCTGGTTAAACATCTGGTTCAACAGGTAATAAAACTCTCTCCTTTTGTGGAACTCTAGGTCCATGGATCAAGTTGGCCTCATATGTGTTGAATTTAACAGTTAGCTACATGTATTTAGGAATGAGAACTGGAATTATTGATGCATCGAGAACATCGATGCATCGGAATTTGAAGGCGGGAAAATCAATGAATAAAACAGATTCTAGTCTAGATGTTATCACATTCACTATTCTTTTAACAATTCTTTCAACACTGCAAATTTCTTTACAAGGGGTTCTTGAAAAGCAGACTGAAAATAGGAGGTAGAGAGTTCATATCTTTAAACTGTAAATTATTTTTCATTTCTATTTTCAAAAGCAAGTAATTACATCTATATGAAACCTATACCACCAATCTTGGCTTGAAACAATACTCACTGAGGCACATCTGGCTAATCATTCTGTTTCTATTACACTGAACATGAACTACCAATGTGAGTGCAAATCCATGCAAGACAAAACAAGGAAGTTGAAATTTTGCATTACATGTATCTACAAACAGCTGATCTATTGAGAACACAGGAAGAAATCAAAGCGATGTTTTTATTTTTGTACATGTATGTACCTGTGCCAAGTTAAATACAAACAGCCTATGGAAATGTCTCCCATGTCATATATTGAATCTTTTACCAAAGGTTATTTTCTGATGAACTTAGTGTAAAGGAAGTAAATTGTATATATTAACAATGGGGAATTCCTAAATGCTCCAGGTACATGAACCAAGGTGGACTCCCACAGATTTGATACATTGATAAGATATTGATATAATCAATAATTCATGATTTACAATGGGATGAAATAGTGTAGTTTGTTCAAAACTGTGTCAATACTGTGTATATGTACAGTCTGTGTTTATGTGTCTGTGTATGTACAATGCAATCTTTATAATATGAGCTCCCATACTGAAGCATGTAACTGAGAATTATACAAGCAATATAGCAGCCTTGAGTTTCAAAGTAGTGATGTAGTAAACATCCAATCAGAATTCACAATTAGATTATTTTGTCAGAAATCCCCCTTTTTTAACAATAATTAGAGCCAATTTTATCTAAAATCAAACTGAATACCTTTCTAATTAACTTCCAATCTGGTCAGAGAACTTTCATTGTTTCAAAAAATATCACCCAAAAATAAATAATAATTTACCACAGAAAGTAGAAATTGAATTTTAAAAAAAAAAGGTAAAATGTGGATTTTCAAAAGAAATTACAACACACCTTTGTTAACATATTGTGCAATATTATATTGCCATAAAAAATAATACTGCAATCATAATTAGTTTCTGTATTAAACAAGTGGAATGCCTCTGGCCGTCTCACCTGCATCACGCGATTCAATATAGCAGCAGTGCTGATTTTGAAAACTACTATAACTCACACAAGATGTTCAGTGATACTTGGTTACTTTTATTTCCACGTTTTATGAACTAGACCAATACACTTATAGAGATATGATGGCAATTCAACAAATACCCCCAACGTGGCCAAAGTTCTTTGACCTTACATGACCTTTGACATTGATCATGTGACCTGAAACTCGCACAGGATGTTCAGTGATACTTGATTACTATTATGTCCAAGTTTTATGAACTAGACCAACACACTTTCAAATTTATGGCTGTAATTCAACAAATACCCCAATTTGGCCAAAGTTCATTGACCCTAAATGACCTTTGACCTTGATCATGTGACCTGAAACTTGCACAGGATGTTCAGTAATACTTGATTACTATTATGTCCAAGTTTCATGAATCAGATCCATAAACTTTCAAAGTTATGATGGTAATTCAACAGATACCCCCAATTCGGCCAAAGTTCATTGACCCTAAATGACCTTTGACCTTGGTCATGTGATGTGAAACTCATGCAGGATGTTCAGTGATACTTGATTAACCTTATGTATAAGTTTCATGAACTAGGTCCATATATTTTCTAAGTTATGATGACATTTCAAAAACTTAACCTTAGGTTAAGATTTTGATGTTGATTCCCCCAACATGGTCTAAGTTCATTGACCCTAAATGACCTTTGACCTTGGTCATGTGATATGAAACTCAGGCAGGATGTTCAGTAATACTTGATTAACCTTATGGCCAAGTTTCATGAACTAGGTCCATATACTTTCTAAGTTATGCTGTCATTTCAAAAACTTAACCTCAGGTTAAGATTTGGTGTTGACGCCGCCGCCGTCGGAAAAGCGGCGCCTATAGTCTCACTCTGCTATGCAGGTGAGACAAAAAATAGGTAATTTAAAACAGAAGATTGTATTTTCAATAACAATAAATTTCCTTCCTCCTAAGTCATGTACAAATAAAGCAGGGAATTGTTACTAACGATTTCCTGCTTAGAGTATACTGTCATGTCCATTGGCATACACTGATGGATTACACATATTTATGTTTTACTGGTATTGGATCTATTTCAGTAGCAAATATGGTTATACATTATAGGCCCTATACATAAATCAAGAAGATATACATACATGTAGTAAAGGGTAAGATGTTATTATTTCCCTTTAAACATCTAATTTTCATAGATATGCTGTACAATATGAACGATAATAAAGGCAGTTGACTTAATTCAGCTTATTTTGAATATTCAAAGCAAATTGAATTCTAAAGGTTAAAGAATTCACACTCGTTTGGAGTATAGACCATAGGTGTTTTCTTCTTTCAAAGGCATCAAAATTCATTGCCTAATCCTTACCCCACCCCCACAAGAAAAAAGAAAATCAAGAAGTACTAATGACTTTTAACAGCTTAACAGAGACAATATGCAGGACTCAACACAAACTTTTTTCCCTAGGGGTCCGACCGGGCGCTCAGATTTCATTATTTCCAATTTGAGCGCCCAAAGTTCAGTTTTTAAACTTCTATAATCAACCTCGCTTACGTGGACATTGCATTGTTGTAGGCAATGATTTGAATCAATTTAAAGTCCTGATGTGAATCACGAGTCGATCTGAACGAATGGTTCTCGGTGAAGTCACAGACCCCCACATACACCGCACTGCACACAGTGCATACCGCGCCCCATACACTCACTCTCGATCTCAGCAACTCCCGGAACAAGTAACTTGCCGGAGATGTAGTTGCAATGTTGCATCCAAATGAGCTCCAAAGTGGTGGGAATAAATATTTTACCCCCTGTAGGTAATTTTCTCTAGATTGTCATTAAAATTGGTATTCTTTGCTGATATTATGATTGTGAGGAAAGTTTGTGGAATATGAGTTATGACGATGTTCGAGAATTGACATAGTTAATCCTGACATGATAATCAATTTTGACGCAAGTGCAAAAGATCAATCAAAATAAATATGAATGTCTCAAATGGAGCTCTAAATTTATATGAATGATTATCTGATGTAAATTATTGTTACATTATTACGATTTAATAAATTTTCATGGCCATATTTACATATACTGGTAATGTCACCAAAGTTATGTTGTGACCCAAGTCACGAATGTATGCAAATCAACATATCTCCGCTATAACCTTCGGCGCATTCGCAAATACTTTGATCAAAGAAAGTATCAAACTGGTGGCACATGCTCTGATTACAAGTAAGCTTGACTACTGTAATGGATTGTTGTTTGGAATGCCTGATAGTCTTATTTCTAAGTTACAAAGAGTCCAAAATTCATGTGCAAGACTTATCTACCATGTCCCAAAGTTCAGTTCCACTACACCTCTTCTGAGAGAACACCACTGGTTGCCTGTACGTCAAAGAGTTTCATTCAAAATTCTGTTAATTGTATATAAATCATTAATCGGTCAAGCCCCACATTACATTACAGAATTACTCAAACTTAAAACCCGATCACACAGTCGAAGCCTGCGAAGTTCCTCAGATAAATTATTGTTTCAGATCCCATTTCACAAAACAAAAGTCACACTTGGTGATCGTGCATTTGCACAAACTATGGAATAGCCTGCCAATTGATATAAGAAGCTCTCCATCCTTGGCTCTCTTCAAATCAAAATTAAAAACATATCTCTTTAATTAAGAAAATATGCTGTGTAGACATAAGTAAAAAGAGCTCTGAACAAGCGCAGCTGAATATGTCCATATAAAGCTGCGCTATACAAATTAATGTTTATTATTATTATTTTTCTTTTTGATCGTGAGCTAGCTCCGCAAAGAAGCAAAATCGCATGCACAACTGATGACATATTCACGGTTTCAGAGAGCTCTACCGAGACAATGCAGGAGTACCTCTTACAAATTTGTATTTTAAAAAAATAATAAAACTCATTACTGTACATAATTCACAAAATTATACACATGTAGTGCAGTGTGTTTGAGAAAGTAGATAGAGAGAGAAGACATGGATTGGTAATAAGTCTGACCTCTTTGCGAACTTGAGAATGACAAATCCAGGAGTTCATACTGGGTATGATTTGACTGCATTCAACTGCACTGCCTTCATAATATCACCCACATATATCAAAATAAATATTTTCACGTTGGAAATTACCTGCAACCTCATAGAGGCACCATATACACATGCTGTGAAATTCTACACAGCATGACCTTGATTACATGTTTTTAATGAAGAAAGATACAGAGTCCCAATTAATTATTACCATCACTGCAAAATGAGATGATGAAGTATAACAACCTGACCATCATAAAATCAAATTGTATAAATGTATCATGGGCAAGAGAGTGCAATGATGCATATTTCCCTTCATTTTTCATCACTAAAAAGAAGCCCACTTAAATTCAGATGAAAGATAAAAGACAGAATTTCACTCCTTATATGGGCATCCATTTTGAAATTTAAAAAGTCAGACTCATTGGATCACTGACAAAAAAACAGTTAATAACATTTATTACAATTTCGATCTGCAGGCTTTACCATGGATATACTCCTATACAACGTTCTCGCTACCACGCGTCACTACTACTAGTACGCTATATACGATACGACCTCGACTCGAGGCCCAATCTCTTTTGTGGGAAGCGCGAAGATGTTTACCTCGCATTTGCGTATCGCATTGCTCACATTATTTACGTCTTTAAAATGGTAGTAAGTGCGCTAAAAAACAAGTGAGGGGAGAGGGGTATCGTGGGTTACTGGCTTGGGCAATGTAATTTAGATTATTACGAATTTCAGTTGATATTGTCACTTATTTTGTCAAAAATAAAGTGTGTCAAATTTACTATCAAAATTTGATACAAATTTAATTTCATCTCGTCCCACTTAGCTACATCAACTACATGAATTCATTTGAATGCTTTTCTGATGACACTGCCGTAGAGCGAATTGAGAAAATTATTCAAAGATCACCTTAATAATGACAAAGCCAATGGAATGGATTGATATAATGTCCAACTCATTTACTTACAGCAAAATGATTCATTCACATTTAAATTCCGATTTTACTCCATTACTTCCAAAGTCTTGATCTCTACATCGATCTTTTGAAACTGTTGATTAATTTCGCGACGGCGTGTCTACCAAGTTCTGTGCCACTGCACTTGCGGTCGCAACGGTCACATTCATAATACAAATCGCACATGGCATCAAAATCCTTGATCCGGGGATCCGAGTCTTCCAAAATTAGATGGGATCCAAAACTAATTTAATTTGATTTTTTTCATATATATTCATTGAATCTGTTATAATTTTCATAATTAATAATCTTAATAATATTATTCACATCTTTTATCATTACGACTCATTTTTGAATGTGAGTTATACGTACAGTGTATTTTCATTTGTATTGTTCTTTATTACTCTTTGCCTGCCAATTAAATAATGAGCGCACTAGCTGTCACGGGCCTGAGAAATGTTTTTAGTCATCACAGTGAATGCTTTATGAATTTGTTGTACAATTGCTTAAAGAGAAATGCCAGTATTTGCAGTAAACACTGATTTCATGAGAAAGTCTGTAAAACCAGGCTTAATTGTCAGTATATCATCGAGGATCTAGATCTGGTACAATTACATAAACTGAACTCTGTGAAATCTTGAAATCTACGCTGAAAAATGTTCACACTGAAGATCACCAACACAGATAAGCGCACGTGGGACAGTGTATTATTATTGCTGGAATAAAGACCCGACGGAAGTGACAGAATCCGCGCTTATTTTGCTTATTTCTCAGCAATTACACAATTTCTTCCAGAATCCTTTGGCACATATTTTTTATTCATACAAACAGACACTTGGGTGGTCATTATATTAGATTCTGTAAAAAGTCATTTTGAGATCGTTACCAAAACTGGAATTTATCTTTAACTACGATTTAAAATAAAATATTATTTGAAATTAATTTGTGTAAAGGAGAAAGAGAGAATAATGGGGGGTGGCCGTTGGCAATGTAGATGAAAATGATGGGAAGTTTGTGACTTTGTGGGGAGGGGATTGTTCGTAGCGAATGAAATTGATATTCATTTATGGATGTGTCTACTGTGATTATGGCTGCATAATCTTTATGGCAATTGGAAAATCCACCTTGGGTCGGGAGGGGTACGTGATTCAATAGATTTTGATAGAAGTACACATTCAACCAAGTGGAATTGGCAATTCATTCACAGATATTCGTTTCAAGCACGAATTATTGAAGTTGATATGTGTGAATGTTTTAGAGGATATCGGATATGTATATCGTTTTTTCACGCCCACAATGAGTTGCTAGTATAATTTGAATATCGTTGGATTAATTTTTCAAGTTCACTTATGTCTTTTTGTTTTATATCGGAATTGTGCTTTTAATATATGAATTATATCTTCACAACGTCGTTAGCCTAATTATAATGCGAGTGGATGATATTTATGAAATGAGTTGGAATGTGAACGAGACGCCCCAAAGCCGATGGCACGTGATCTAATTAGTATTTTTCTGGGTTGAGCCAATCATTGTGCTTGAAAACGGGTTTCCCCGAATTCCCACCCTTGGAGTGTGTCCCACGTGTATAACCTGTTAACCTGTTGTTTGAGTGCGAATCAGCTGATTTCGTGACCTCAATACTCTTTATGGTGTTTACGCTGGATGGGGGCTATAAAATTAAGAAGATATTTTCTCTTTTATTCATTTTTAATAAACTGTTCGTGAATTTCAAACTACACCTATAGTGATATTGTGATGCAATTTATTGAATCACGTACCTCGATCATCCCACTCATGGTGCAAGAAAATATTTTTTAAATTCACCAAAATATACATGTAAAGAAAGATTATTCAGCCGTCATCATCGGTAGAAGTATAGACACGTCTATAAAAATGTATTCGCTTCGAATATTGACTTCTTCACCAATCCCACACACACGATCTCAACATCCCCTTGTCATTGTCCACGCCACGACCCCTCGATCCCCTATCGCTCTCTCCCTTCGACCATCCTACAACCCCACCCCTCTTCCACACACGCTGTATTTGTAGGCCTACATAATGTATTATGTAAAAATCTTATTTCCTGTCAATTAACCTATACTTTCAAAACATTTTAAATCGCAATTAAGAACAACAAAATCGTAATATTAAAGTATTATGAATGACTAAAAATATTTCTCACGCTCGTGATGAACACAGCACATTCATTATTTTATAGGTGAGTAACGGACAATACAAATTAACACAGCAATAATTGACAGTGATAAAAGAATCTCGATCGGAAATTATTAGTATAAACATCTTCAACAGAAGTCTTATGAGAGTTATAGTTTCAGTGAGTATCGAAAAACCAACGCATTCACAAAATTAATCGCACTTTCTAAGGATGTAGCGATATCGATCTGAAGATTGGAAAGTATGGAGTTAATTTATCGATGTGAATAATCTATTAACTGTAAGTATAAAATGAGATTGACGTTTTTTAGTTATCAGTAATTGCCTTTCTGCTTCAATCGCAATTCGAGCAACCGTTATGGCTGTGTGGCCGGAGAAGCATTAAATAGACATAAAATGTGGTGCATTTAGCAGCAATCTAAGCTCGTCGATATTGATATTTTCAATTTTCAACCCCCCTCCCGAACCCTCCCCCCGTGCGTGCTTCGCACGCACCGAGGCCGCTGCGCGGCTTGCGTCGCTTCGCGCCGCCAAGCGTCAGAGTGAATCTGGCGTGAATGTTGCTCCTATATGAATTTATATAGGCCAACTTGTATTTTTCATTGTATTTTTTTTTCTTGCAGATGTCTCACTCAGGATAAAAGTGTATAGACAGAACAGGAAAGACTATCGAGACAGTTAACCTAAAAAGTGGGTAAAACAAAAAACCTGCAATAGGTCTTGATGTTTATAATATCCTGAACTGTGAAACCATGGACCCTACCATGGTGAAACCTTCAAAATATGCCTAGTATCACACCAGACTTCCCAACTTATGCCTCTCTATCTAAATGTGTACCTCGGCTAAGCATGTAAAGTTTTAAAATCTGCAGTGTCTGAGTGCATTGTGTAGCAGAGATTCTGTACCATTCAACATACTGTCTCATTAAAATTTTGTAGTTTTCCCCTGTTCAGCTGAATCATCTAAGACCTTTGAAGGAGTGAGACATCCTCTTCCGAAAGGAAGACATCTTGATTTCGGATTACCAAAAAATAGGAAAAGGGGACTTCCTATCTGAGAAAATAAGGGCATTTCCCATCTCGTGAGAGTCTGATGAAGGGTTGGTCTCATCAGAGGGTTTCTACTCAGGCCCTGGCCTGGCTACACCTCTATGTCATCTTATCAGACAGATGATGTCATTATTATTGAGTGAAATCATTCCCAAACAAGTACAGATTTTTTACATTGTTCAGAATCAGGCTCAAACTTCTCTCTACATAAAGTGTTACTTGAGTAAATATAGTAAACTTCCATCATATTTACCTGCTAAGCTTTACATTTCCATGTTACTACACTATATTATCTACTGGTATTCATCAATAAAAGTGATCTAAATCACAGGCAACATGTCAAAATAAAGTAATTCCAGGATACTTGCTGTGATGTGAACTACAAAATGCATATTGAAACTTGATTCAGATTTTTGATAATTTTCATGGCTCTGCAGGGCATCAGTCAAAACACTTCCTATGATGATCGCCTAGCGAGTTCTTAAAATCTATTCAAGAAGGTCATACATATAGGTCACACTTGTGACCTCTGTTATGAAGGAAACTACTGACATCTGAAGCAGATATAATTGCAAAGACTGGGAAACATCTCATTTTCAGATTTGGCCATTGAAATTATCAATGTGTGTAACTTCCAAAGGCCAGGCTGTGTATACACAATAATAGTCTTTAAGAAAATATGTATGATTGAGAAAAGAATTCTAAAAATAATAGGCCTAGATGTGAATATTATAGTAAATTATTAACGGTCATAAAAGACCTTTAAAATCTTAAAATGATGCATGAGGTAATGTGGTTTTTTGGTTGACCAATTGTAGACTGTACAAATTAAGCCTAAATACGCATACATCAAGCATGCTTTTGAATTGAAATATGTCATTTAAAGGGTGGTGTTGGTATTTGAAACACAATTTAGCTTGCCTTCACTGGCACTATTATCTGTACATTTACAAGAAAAATTATTTAAATCCCATAATTGATACATAGACCAACTTATAGCAGAACATCTAGTGAGATTTATCAAAGAACCAGCTCCATTTTAAGTTTGGTGATGAGTTATTAATATCAATGTAAAATCAGCCAAACACCAACACCGACATTGACAACCTAATCATTATATCAAAACTATCCAAGATCTCATAATTAGACTTTCAATCTTTCTTATATATCTCTAGATAGATCCACAAACAGACAGCTATCTGAAAACAAACTGAACAAATTATAAAATAGATCCAGAATGGGCTGAACATGAACTCTCAATCAATCTGAGTTTGCTCAATTCAATAAAGATGTACATAAACGGACCATTGGAAGTACCTGTATATAAAAAAAATAAAGCCCAGTATGAATTTGGATGGCTACTAGTGCTGTTGTCGGGAACAAAAATCCATGTCGACAGTCGCTTACAAATTAATCCCAACAGTGTCCACATGGAAAAGGTACCGTAATTTCTGCTCCCTAACAATCATTTGTGGCACATAAACACTCACTCAATCAAATGTAGACCTATTCACCTAACACCAGTGATATCCCTACACTAGATCTAGATATATACAGGCTCAGTTAAGGAAAACATATTTTGACTAAGCTTGAGTGAATTTACTTCCAAAATCACCGATTTAATCCACATTAATTCTGAAGAATCAAGTTTTTGTACCACCATCCGGTTAAAGCATTGTGCAATCACACTCTGAGCCAATTTGAGAATCACCAATTGCAACAGTGATCATTGCGTATTATACGCTGACCAGACATGTGCTGCAAACACAAGCTCCTCAAATTCACAATAAAAACAACAAGTGGAGCGCCTCTGGCAGTCTCACCTGCATCACGCGATTTAATATAGCAGCAATAGGTGGTTTCAGACCGCCTCGATGTTCGTCAGTTCCAGGTATTCTCTGATCGGGAAATTTACCCCGATCAGAAAATACCAGGTATTTTGGTAATGTGAAAGCAAACTACGCGTAATATCCCCGAAAGAAAATACCCGCTAAATAGTAGGTACTTGGCGAAATTACGAGAACTTTCGCGGGGATTTTTCCAAGGTCGTGGGTATTTTGGCAATCTGAAAGCTGTTTGATATGCATGGATATGCGAGGCTAGCTGATGCGAGGCCTACCGAGCGAGCAAGCCAGTGCCAGTGCATGCATGCAGCGATAAACATACGTACACTTTTTATGCGACCTGACTCGGGGTTCGACTTTGACTAGGCGGTTGATCCTTCTTCTTAAAAAGATAGTTTTACAAATTAAGGGTAATATTTACCGGTATTCTAAATTTTCATACCAGATGACATCGCACTGGAGTGAGGAGGCCACCAAGGCCTTAATTTCAATGTGGAGAGAAATCTAGTGCAATTGCAGATGATCAAGGGAACAAATGATTTGTGCATACGATCGAGTATAGTTTGTACTTGCTAGAGCTAGGCCAGCCGCAGGTGGATTTCCCTCCCCGGCCGTCCCCCGATCGTACCGCTAAAAGCGCGCGCTTCTTTGTCTGCTACCAGACAGTACTGCGCATGCTCATAACTTCGAGAAATTTCCCCAAAGAGTGTGTTTCGGGGTGGTCTGAATGCAGGAATAATTATCTAGTATTTTTGAGCATGTAAATGTTCTCGTAATTTAACAGGGATTCTTGTGATCGAGGCGGTTTGAAACCACCTGATGATACTGTAGACATAATTCAAGTGATCTTTAATCAGTTCCAGATAGAATTATGAATAAACCAAATTACCAAAACAATTATTTAAATTCACATTAATACTATATTTACAAATTATCACAAGCCTACTCTGTTTACACTATCAACTGTTAACAGACTATGTACAATAATTATTGAAATGTAATTCATGTCAAATAAAAATGCCACCTTTCTTCATTGTAGAAAACAACAATAAAATCAGCTCAAAGTCCTCATGACATAATCATTGATAACAATACCTACATGATTAACAGGAAAGTAAAAAAAAAATCTGACAGCCACGTTTGACCTTCCTGTTATAACCTACGTCACTGAGAACACTTCAACCCATGAAAGAGAGGGATTACCCAGACTATTATGAATCATATCACTTTTGATATTATAATACTAAAATTAGACAAACAAAATAGGTTGACACACTGAAAAAATTTCAATATGCATGTGTCAGATAGTAAATTGCTTTATAGGGGTAGAGGTAGAATTTATCATCTAAGTTTAGACTTTGAAAAGTTCTATATAGCTTCATGCCCACTCACTAACTTTATAAATGTGTTTTGATCAATTTGAAAACAATTTAGGAGAGTACTACACAATTCTTCTATCTTTCACTTTCACAATGAAACAATTTCTACCCTGTTGAAATTAACACTAACGACTGGATACAAGTTTTAGTTTCAATTTCTTTACATGTATGATGATCATAATAAGAGAACTTTTTCTGAGATCTGTTCATTCTTTATATTATTTTTCTTTCAAATAAAGCCAGAAGAGTAAATGTTTACCAAGAGTTTGCTCTGCAGATGCAGTGCTATATCACCAAAATAAAAACTAGCACATCAATGATGTGGAGCTCATCCGGCATCTTGCAACAAAATTTAACACAATTTTTAATTTCAGCCCAGTTGACACTGTGGTGAATTATATTGGTGACATAAACTGAAATTGATGAACTTCATGAGGCTCTCAGATGGAACAAAAAATCCAAATCAGTCAACAAATAAATAAGCTTTTTGGTGAGTTTTTGAAATATACATAAATCAGCATATTATGAGTTTCAAAATTCTGTGTAGAAATTTAGTATCCCCACCTAGAGCTTTCATATAAAGCAAACAAAATTGAAATTGATCAACAAATGAAGGAGAAAAGTATTTTTTTTTGTATTTAATATGTTTAAAATCTTATAAATTTTGCATGAATTAGCATAAATAATTTTCTAGTCAAAATTTCAAAAATTTGTGTGTGAGTTTGGTGAACTTCATGCAACTCTACCAGATGGAGGAAGAAAAAATCAAAATCTGTCTACAAATGAAGAGAGGCATTTTCTGTGATTTATGGATGAATTTCGCATAAATTAGCATAAATAATTTTCTACTCAAAATTTCAAAATTCTGTGTAGAGGTTTGTTGAACCTCATAAAGCTCTACCAGATGGAAGAAAAAAAAATCAAAATCAGTCAACAAATAAAGAAGAAGAAGCATTTTATGTGAATTTTTAAAAATACGCATAAATTAATTTTGCATAAATTAGCATAAAAAATTTTCTTATCAAAATTTTAGAATTCTATGTAGAAGTTTGGTGAAACTCATGCAGCTGTACCAGAAGGAAGCAAAAAAATCAAAATCTGTCAACAAATAAAGAAGAATCATTTTTTTGTGAATTTTGAAAAATTTGCATAAATTAGCATATTTCATGAGTTTCAAACTTCTGTGTAGAAATTTTGAATACCCCACCTGGTGCGTTCATATAAAACAAACAGAATTGAAATCGGACTTGAAATGACGAAGAAGCATTTTGAAATTGTGGACGGACAGACGACAGACGCCATGCCACCCATAAGCTCATCTGGCCCTTCGGGCCGGATGAGCTGAAAATGACAATTAAATTCTAATTCTAATTTGCTTCTATGTAAATTTACAAGGGGCCGGCTATTTCTGAATGAAACTGAATGGTGTCCTTTGACAGTTTGACTTAATTACTTTACTGATAAACCTATCTAATTAGCTTCCCATATCAATTCCCTAGCGCTCCTTTTCGGAGATTATGCAGCTGCGCGCATTTTGACATTACATGACATATTGCAAAATTCTTAACATACATCTTTTTACTCTTTCCTTTACCATTAAAAATTGAAAAGGAGTACAATATCCTCGTTCAAGATATGAGAAGAATAGAGCATTTCTATTACATTCCATGAAAAATGATGCCCTTACATGAAATAAAAAATCTCAGTCACTTTTAGGTTTAACTTTATAATCCAATTAACTTTTTTGTACTTATCATGCTGTTCATGTACAATTTCCAATTTCCACTGAGCTCAATTGTCTTTTAGTATACCGGTGTTCAACTTGGCAGCATCGCGTTTTGCTTTAGATCTAGAAGTCATCGTTCCCAGACAAGATATATAAGCTTTTCACACAAATGAAATTCATCTTGATTAATTAATGCTTAGCTCCTCAATTTTCATGTTAAATCATGCTTGTCTCATTTTAGAAGCCAAATCCAGGATTGAATGATATGTGAATGTACATGGAGCCGCGCATTGAACGGTGTACACGGGATAGACTATATGCCGAATATATCTTTATTCAATAAACACACACACACAATGCACGCAGTAGTAAACAATGTGTCGCTAAGATAACTTGACTCAAGCTCGAGAGTAGGTTTGTAGATCGAGGGAAGGAACACAGAGTCAGAGAAAATCATCACTTTTTGGCCGGAGAAAATATTACAAATACATGTACATGTTTATAGAAGCTCCTCCGGTATCCTTATGTAACACCAAAGTCAATTTATAAACAAATTACAGTGATTTATTTTGTTACATCACAAACTTAATTAGGGCAAATTATGCATCCCCAAAAAGTAATGTTTACGGCCCAGCCTAACTCTACACACAGACTTCGCACAGTTCGGTCAAGGCGGTACGCATATCGTTATGTGTCAAATGTACAGAAATTGTGAGTGCTTTTCCTATGAAAGGAATTGACATACTATCTACATACATGTACCTTGCATTAGTGCTGCAAGTCAGGCGGCATGTTCGGGTTCTGTTCGGTTCGGCAGGGTACAGCAAATTTTTTCCGAACTCTGGTTCGGTTCGGGGTTCGGCAATAAATGCGCAATTAAATTATCAACATATAAAACTAAGGATTGCCAACCCTCGAACAAATTATCTTTGGTAAGTTCTGTCGTATATTTATATTGAATTTTGTTTCTAAAAAGAATGGTTATAAAAAGTGCTGCATAACTTTCTTTTATTTATTTCAATCTTGAAACCAAAAATAAGAGTCATTTCTACATTCATTTTTAAATTGATTAAAAAAAACAAAGAAAATAATATTGATAACGAGAGAATGAGGACAGAAACAGAATTAAAAAGAACAGAATATTTTTTGTTCATTGATTATTCCATGTAGATATGATCATGATCGATTACAATGCCATTGCAAACGCAGCTTCTCCGATTGGAAAGTGTTGATCGGGAATGTCGGAACAGTAGACAAACAACCTCCACTCAACTGTTATTATACTGGTAAAATTCACATTCCAAAGAATATGAAATCTTTTAGAAATTCCCTATTTTCTGAAAAGTGGTTAAATCTGGTCAATCAATTACTTTAAACAGATAAAATATCAGTCCATTCTTGGTCCCGAAAGATCGAAACTCGAGTGACTTCAAACATATTTCCAACACGAAAATGAGTACATGGGACTGTACTGTGTATTTTAGTGTTATGAAATCACTCGGCGTTGATCGTCAGAACCAAGACGGAACTGAAAATTTATCATTTCATTTTCAGTAAATGACCAGATTAAACCACTTTTTAGAAAATATTGACAATGGAAAAACATTTCAAATTCGGAATATGAATTTTACCAGCGTAATAGCAACTGAGAGCAGGTTGTTTGGACTTCCTGTTTCAACTTTCCTTATCAACCATTTCCGGTACATGATCAGGGAACATGCGTTGACTTGCTTTGAAATTTTATCTTTTCTGTTTTTTCTAACCTCAATCCTTCATCTCTTATTTATCTTTAATATTGATATGTATATTTCAGAAGGTGAAATATACATACTTTACCATTACTTTGTCAGTCAAAAGGAATGAATTTATGTCATTTTTTTTCTATTATTAAATACAAAACAATTACATGGACACCCGATCACAATCATGATCGATTACACTTATACGTAATTCAACTACACTTTTTAACCGTGTTTAGCTTAAAATGTCCCTACATTTTATGAGAAAAATAAATAAATTCATGGTAATAAAAAAATTGAGACTGATAAAAATTCAATCAAAGACGAGACCGAACCTGTCATACTTTGTCATTTACGAGGAATGAATTTATGTCGTCCTTTTTCTTAATTAAATAGAAAACAATTAGGTCCGATTACGATTACGATCACGATCGATTACGGCAACATGTAATTCAACCACACTTTTATACCGAGTTTAGCTTCAAATGTCCCCTCATTTAATGAAGAAAAAATATATTCATGTTAATAAAATATTCTTAAGTTGATAACAATTCAATCAAAGACAAGATGTGAGCTTAAATGGTGGATTGAAAAAATATATTGTGTGGAATTCTTATTGTGCACAATCACTAACCAATATTTTTTTTTTAATATTTAAATATATGTAGTCCCCGCTTTTATTCATATCACGTAGTGAATAAATGTGCCGAATTTTTTTTTTTTACCGAACCACCGAACCAGGCCTTTGTGTTCGGTTCGGTTCGGTCCGGTTCGGAAGTGCCAAGTTCGGCGAACTTCCGTTCGGTTTGGCAGTTCGGCTACAGCACTACCTTGCATACCACGACATCTTGATTTTATAATTGTGTAGGCATGGTAGGGCTACATGTAAGAGGTAAATACATCGGTGCCAGGTAAAAATGGCAGAGGTAAAAATGGCGGAGGTAAAAATGGCAGAGGTAAAAATGGCAGAGGCAAAAATGGCAGAGGTAAAAATGGCAGAGGTAAAAATGGCAGAGGTAAAAATAATCATAGGTATCATTCTATCGACCTGTCTTGAAGGAGAAGTTCACCCTGACAAATGGTTTACTATAAAAATAGCAGAAAAATATATCGGTGAACGTTTGAGGAAAACCCATCAAAGATTAAGAAAGTTATTATAAATCTTTGTTTGTTTTTATCTGTGACGTCATATTCTAGCAGCTGCCCCGTATTTTATGCACCAAAATGTATACTTTTCAATTTTTTAATCAGTGGGTCAAGATTGCTAAAAAAATCTTTCAGGAGCGACTGTGTTCAAAATGATTTGTATGTTGATATACTTGAGGTACAATAAAAACCATTTTTATTTTTTTAAATGACATTTCATTGATATTTTTATTACACCATATATTGGGAAGAACTGCTCGCAAATGACGTCACCATTAAAATATGAAATTCTAATAGCTTTTTAAATCTTTGATGGATTCCTTAAAACCCTCACCAATATTGCTTTAATTATTTTCTGCTACCAACTCAAGTGTTATCAATTTGGTGCAGAAGATCTACAGTATGATTTTAAAATGTTACCCTTTCCATTAGTTCAACATTATAATTATAATTTTCTTCTCAGAACATTTTTTATTTAATCTACTGTACATGGAGAGGGTTTTGGATTTTTTTTGCATTATGGGGTTTAAGACTGGTCATTTAAACCTGTCATTTTACCGCTTTCATTTATACTTCTGCAATTTTTACCTCTGCCATTTTTACCTTTGCCATTTTTACCTCTGCCATTTTTACCTTTGCCATTTTTACCTCTGCCCTGTTTACCTCTGCCATTTTTATCTCTGCCATTTTTACCTCTGCCATTTTTACCTCTGCCATTTTTACCTCTGCCATTCTTACCTTTGCCATTTTTACCTCTGCCATTTTTAGCTCTGCCATTTTTACACCGAGCCAATACATCATACAGCTTGACCAACGTGCAGTTCAAGGAGGTTGATTAGTGAGATCCCCCTCAACAATGTAATAAAGTGTATGTATCATCTGATTGAATTATGATGAATACCATACTAGTAACGGTAACCAACAAATCATTGGCATACCTGTAGCATGCACTGCTTCAATATTAGTGAAACAATTGGGCCTACATAAACCCCTTATCAATCCTATAGTCTAATATGCTTTTCACACTGCATTTCCTTAAAGGTCAAGTCCACCCCAGGAAATTGCTCAAACTAGCATAGTGGTGAAAATTTCATCAAAATCGGATGTAAAATAAGAAAGTTATGACATTTTAAAGTTTCGCTTATTTTTCACAAAACAGTGATATGCACAACTAGGTGAGTCAGTCGATGATGTCCATCACTCACTATTTCTTTTGTTTTTATTGTTTGAATTATACAATATTTCATTTTTTATTGATTTGACAATAAGGATCAATTTGACTGAACCATATACTATAGTATTAAACAATGCTAATTCCACGTGTTCAGGGAGGAATTAATCATTGTATACTTGACAATGAGAAAATTAAAATATTTTATATTTCATATAATAAAATACAAAAGAAATAGTGAGTGGAAGACATCAGTCTCCTCATTTGCATACCAGCCAGGATGTGATATAACTGTTTTGTGAAATAAAGCGAAACTTTAAAATGTCATAACTTTCTTATTTTACATCTGATTTTGATGAAATTTTCAGTGTTATGCTTGTTGGATTTTTATCTTTCTATTCAAATCAACTTTTTGTTGGGGTGGACTTGTCCTTTAACCCCATACTATTCTTAGCTCCAGACTAATCCTTACCCCCATACTACCTTTTTTTGGTTTCACACTGCCTTTTAACCCCATACTATTTGCTTAGCCGGGGTTAATGCCTTAACCCCAGACTATTGCACAGCTCATGAATATTGATGATTTTGCCACACAGAGCGTGATTAACGTGCAATATTTATTTCTGTGATTGGCTAATGCTTAGCCCCACTTTGCCTTAGCCCTGTTTCGTTTTACACTGCATCTCTTAGCACCGCAATAAGCTGGCTAACCCTGCTTTTTTCGCAGGGCCAAATAGTATCGTAATATCTAAAATGTAAAATGAAACCGAAGTGGGCCAAGCTTAACCCCGGGAAATTGGTGGGGCTAAGACCCCCCCTTAGCCCCACCAATCTGTGGGGTTAAGGAAAATATGTGCAGTATGAAAAGCATTTTAGACCCCATTAAACTATTTGGAAACCATTTTAGTGGAAATCACATGTAGTTTAACATGTAATGGGAATGCTCAAAGTGGTCTTCGAAACAATTTTCCAAACCAATTTGGAAAACCAACTTGTGATGTAGTTTTAAAGACCGCTTTGCCTCGTTAAACTAGTTTCAGCATAAGTGAGGACACAATCATTCTTTAGGAAGTGATCTTCGCACATATCAGCACACTCATCTACTACACACTATGTGTAGAATGTCTACATTGCATTTTTAAAATTTCATGCAAAACATGTCACCCCATACAGAGCATTCTAGTAGCAACAAGACCGCTTTACGTGAAGTACTTTGAAAACCTCTTTCGAACGATCAGATGGGAATGCCAGTATTAAAGTGATCTTCAAAACTGATTTCCTAAACCGGTTTCCATAAACAAGTTTTAGGATTGCAATGAGGACAGGGTCTTACAGTTCTCAAACATAGCATTGAACCACACAAAGAAGAAGTTCCAAAGTAACATGACATGGAGAGTTTTTATACCAAAGAGCTTTGCCTTAGCACCTAGTTCATACGACAATTCCCCTTTGTTCAAGATCATGTATTCCTCACAGGGTGGTTTGTCTGAATAGTTGTACAGTCGTCCAAAGGTCAAATGCTGTATGATAAATTTATTGGGTTTTTTTTTCTGACCAAGATGACATCATGTTTCCAGAAAGTCTTATACCCCTTTCATAAACACAATAAAACCTATCCTCCAATTAGCCGCCTAAGAGTAATGCGGATAATTCAATAAAAATTGCGTTCACAAACTCCGAAAATTATCCGCATTATTTTTACGAGTGCCCGTCCTGAAAAAGGCGGATAATCGTCATGACAACTGGACACGCCCCCTCCGATGCGGTTGTGTTGGAAAAGGGTGACCTTGTGACCGCACCATGGCAATTATCCGCATTATTTGGAAATACGTTCATAAACTCAAAATCTTGTCCCGATGCCGCTATTATGCGGATAATAGCAGCATCAGAATAATGCGGATAACTCTTGTCCTCCTCTGATTTTACGACCAAATTATGCTGCTATTAGCCGCATAATTGGGTTTTATTGGGTTTATGAAAGGGGTATTAGTTGGTACCACTACCAGAAGTGTCCTCTAAATGGCCGAGGACAGGAAACAAGAAGCCATACATCAGCATGGACTTTACTATTAGGCCCATGATGTCAAGAACTGATCAGATAATGATAATTCTTGAAAATTCAAGTGCATTCAGATGATTTCAACCCAACTTGATAACCCACATACCAAGTAATTTATGATAGCTTGCACAGGTCGTAAATACCTGATAAACATTTTCCACATTCAACTAAACCAGATCCTTTTGGGTTAATTTTCATAAAGTTATGAGCATGCAAATTGTGGGTTGATACTCTGAGAAGTAGAGACCTGCGATTAAAAATCACTAGGTCAGTATGCAACCCTTCCCTAATCCAGAGTACTCGCTGGATGGGAAATGCAATTTTGACAACTACCTAATATTGAGAAGGGCTTTTTGTTTTTTTAATTAATATAAGGAGGAATTTGCTTTCACAATGCCAAAAATACCTGGTATTTCGTGATTTGGGTATATATCTCAGAGTAAATTTCCTGATTTATAAGAGAGTATCTAGTATTCTCTGTTTTTAGTTGGTCTGAAAGGACTTTAACAGGTATTCATGAAGAGGCAAATTCAAGGTAGAGACAACTTTTTGGAATTTGTCATTCCAGTATTATGCCTGTCAATGCCTGTGGGCGTGTCGTGGTCTAGTGGTTGTGACTATCGCCTTTCAAACAGAGGGTTGTAAGTTCGAATCCTAGCCATGGCTTGTTTTCCTTCAGCAAGAAATATGTGCTGCACTCAACCCAGGTGAAGTAAATGGGTACCAGCAGGAAGTAATTCCTCAAAAAGCTTTGCGCACCAGAATCGGTAGACTAGCTTAGCCGGGGTAATATAGGAGCGGCTTGAGCACCTAGCAAGGTGGATACATGCGCTATACAAATCCTATATTATTTATTATTTTAATAATGCATGCAGGCCCTATCCATGAATTCTACTAGTAGGATCCATGCCCTATCATATCACAGGGTGGAAGAAATAAAAGACTGTTTTAATAGAAAAACAAAGGTTGAATAAAGAAATATCACACCAAATTGATATTAACGTCATATCACTAGTATGACTTTACATGGTTTTTAATACTTTAAATTCAGCACATTGATGTAAGACAGCATTTCAGCTGATTTTTTACCCTGTATAAATATTTTCAAATCAATAAATGAATCATTGAATAAATTAATCAATTAATAAATAAATTTTATTTTCATCTCTTTTTCATAAATGGGTTCATTTTTTAATAGTTAGTCAGCCGACCCATGCACTTTGAAACGTCATTATAAAATGTTATTATCATTATCAGTGTTATATCATGAAAAGATGGGGAAGTACATGTAGGTTACATGTACATCCATTTGTGATATAATTTGTGTATTTTCTTCACTGCAAAACTTGTAATTCTGTAGACTATGCTTAAAACTGTTATACAGAACTTTATAAGCAATACTCCATTCTCCAAAGCAAATTCAAACTTCATAGTGTACATGTACCTGTTTATGATAATAGGCATTGGTCGGTATAGAGTGAAGTGTCTTTCTTTCCTCTTGCGAGCCCCCTGACTCCCCTTCCTTTACTAACTGAACTTCCCATACCCTAGTTAGTGTGAAAAGTTGTTCGCTTACTAAGCCAATTCCTATGATCCAATCAGCACCTGTCTAGCCTATGTGATTAGTCATCAAACATATATGTGAAATCTACAATCAACGGATCACTTTCCCAGTATGATGTGAATGCACAGACCTGTTCATGTTTATCCCAAACCACTGCCCATAAATTTGAATAAAATTTAGCACAATTTGCAAAAATTGAATTTGCACATTTAGAAGAAAAAAAAGGATGGAAATGGTTTTGAGTGTTGTTGATCAGTCTATTTTTAATCACTGTTGATACCACCTCTGACAAAGTGGTTTTTTTTTTTTCATAAAAATGAAAGTATTGCATTTTTCAAACAGTGAGTGAAAATGTGCTTTAAAATTTTCTGGAGGGAAAATAAAAATGATTAAAGCTAAATGGTAGTAGTTGCAGTAAACACTGATTTCGTGAGAAAGTCTGTAAAACCAAGGTTAAGTATTACTATATCATCGTGGATCTAGATCTGGTACAGTTACATAAACTGAACTCTGTGAAATCATAAAATCTAAGCTGAAAAACGATCACACTGAAGATCGCCAACACAGATAGGCACACGTGGGACAGTATAATTATTATTGCTGGAATAAAGACCCGACGGAAGTGCCAGAATCCGTGCTTATTTTGCTTATTTCTCAGCAATTGCACAATTTCTTCCAGAATCCTTTGGCACATATTTTTTATTCATACAAACAGACACTTGGGTGGTCATTATATTGGATTCTGTAAAAGTCATTTTGAGATCGTTACCACAACTGGCATTTACCTTTAAGTTGGCCTACTTAAAATAATGCAATTAATATGTCAACATATTAAATACTGAAATGCAGCAAATACAGAACACAGTTGTGTGAACAATGGGGTCAGTATCATAACAAAGAAACTGTTAAAATCTGATAAGTTTTAAAGGCAGGGAATAAATGGTAGCTAATCTATAGTTTCTAGAATCTCTCTGTAAGGAATATTACAACAGTTTACCAAGTATTAGCCCAGTAGAAGAGAAAGGGATTTTTCCTACTCATTTTAGTTCCTGGATTACACCTTTTTACTAGTATTGGACTATAGTTATTTGTTAAAAAAAACCTACACTCACTCATTGCATATTAAACACATAAATATACTAGTCCTCCCAGGCTCCCACTTTTCACATTAGTTGGAGTAGGTGAAAAGTCAGAGGACTTGTATTGGTATGTATACTATATGCAAAGAGTGAGGTGAGAGTGTGGTTTTCCTAACAAGTAATTACACCTTCTCCAACGCAAATATTAATTGCTGAATGATACGCGCCATATAAGCTAAAACAACAACAACAACAACAACCAACTGTGGCGCAAATATTCTCTGCTGAATGATATGTGCCCGTATAAACTAAAACAACCATCATTGCATGGTCCTACATGTACATGAACCACCATGAAGCTCCAAGCTCAGTGCTGTCTACTTTGGAACTGTGGCAATACTTTTAACGTCCTTGAAACTTGTTTAAAGGAGAATGAAAACCTTGAAACCAGCTGAATCCATATCAAAGAGAAAAATCAAAGAAACATATTGTTGAAAGTTTGAGGAAGATTGAATGAATAATAAGAAAGTTATGAGCATTTGAATATTGAGATCACTAATGCCATGTAGATCCTCCCATTGGCAATGCGACCAAGATCTGTGATGTCACACACGTACAACTCCCTCATTACTTTAGTATTTATTTCACTTATATTCTCACTTTTATAGAGTCTATCACAAGGTGAGGTGTTCTTTTTATGAGAGGACAAGTACAGAGGTTTCACAACATTATATCATTGATGAATCGTTTGTCATATGATTAGAATGAGCAACTAGAATTTAATTCGTCATGCGGACGAATTAGGTGGTCTGTCCTTATTCTCGGCATCATGATCACTATCTCCATGTTCATGTAGATCAATATGATCATCATGATGACAACGGAATGTTCATTATGGATAGAATAGTTGTGAAAGACGGGAGATGAGGGGAGATGATAAAGCACTGTGAAAAAGGTCTCATTAATATATGACAATTGAAGTATGAAAAAAGTATAATCTGTTTTATCTTGCTAAATTTTAACTTTTATACCTTTTAATTGTCATAAAGGATCATGTACGAGGTGGTAAAAAGAAAAAAAAAAGGGGAAAAAAATCATCTTGTTCACCCCAGGACTCGAACCTGCGCCCCCGAGGACGCTAGTCAAGTGCGTTATCCATTGAGCCACGATATTCCCCATAGGAATTATACGTTACCATAGAGATTACACGTAAGGAGATTTGAAAATTGCAAATCCAATTTTGCAAGCGAAAAACGGGCATGATCCCGGCATCTGATCAAAAAATGGAGGGAACACTAGCGAAAGCTTAGAATCTCAGCTACAACATACTAAAAGCTCAGGGATAACTAACAAGAAAAAATGGAGATATAGCTCACGAAATAGAGGAATGTAGAATCTAGTTTTGAGAAAAAGTCACGTCCCTTAGAGATTACACGCAAAATGAGGAAAAATTACATGCCTCTTTTCATCGCTGTTTTACGTCATAATGCGTTTCTCAAAATGAAAATTCATGGTTACTGGGGAGAAAGAGTACATTCTAAACTACAACATATCGAAATCTGGGCGAGAAACAATCAATATTTACGGAGTTATGATCAAATTTACATAAATTTGATGACGTCATTTTTGAAAAAAATGCAATTTTCAGTTTAGGCGCAAATTTGATGACGTCATGATCAAATTGAGGGACAATGGTGACATGAAATCAAATCTACAACTCATACTCTATCGATATATAAAAAATAAAATTGGGGTCAACGGACTATTTAAAGAGCTACAGTGAATTTTCAATAGACATGTTTTTGCCCATATATGGCCTGTAGTGAGAGCTCGCGCGCACACGTGCTGCAAACTTTAACGGGTGTTAATTTCGTTATTAATGGTTGTAGAAGGTTAATCAAGGTATCAAATTGCTCAAAATTATATCATCAATACAATGGTATTAAAAAAACGGTGTTTCTGCGTTGCCTTAAGGAGTTACGCGCGGAAACGTGCGCGCATACGTGCGCGCGCAAATTTTTGAAATGCTTAAAATGACCTGAAACGTGCCCAAAAATTTTTATAGGCCATTTGGAGAAATTTTTTGGCTTTGACGCGCGTGTACGCGCGCGTCATGACCTTTACATGACTTTTGATGACCTGACAGATGACCTTCGACGTAAAGTTGATTTGATGTGAATATGGTTGATTATTAATGATCCGTTATGTTGATATGATCAAATTGAGAATTTTACAAAATGGCGCGTAGATGACGTCATCATGACCAGATGACCTTGAAAAGCTTAGTATGCCGTCTCTATGATAGACTCTATATAATGACAGAAAAATCAGCCAAATTGATTCAGCCAATTCGGAGAAAAGTTGGCGACAAACATAGGTGCTAAAAATAAATAATAAAGAAATAATAAAGAAAATTCTGACGAAATTAAGAGGTGATCTGTCATAGACAGACCACCTAAAAAGAGATGTTTTGGGGTATATTTTCAGTGTCCAAAAGGGGAGAGTTGTTCATCTGTGACATCATAGATCTTGGTCGCATTGCCAATAGGAGGATCTCCATAGCATTAGTGATCTCAACATTCAAATGCTCATAACTCTTCTATTGCTAGTCCTATTTTACTCAAACTTTTGTTGATCTTATTCTTTGATTTTTCTGCTTTCACAAAAGCTAACTTGCTCCAAGAGTTTCATTCTCCTTTAATTCAATGTGTAGTAAGAATGATGACTTTTGATGACCTTGACAGATGACCTTCGACGTAAAGTTTATTTGATGTGAATATGGTTGATTATTAATGATCAGTTATGTTGATATGATCAAATTGAGAATTTTACAAAATGGCGCGTAGATGACGTCATCATGACCAGATGACCTTGAAAAGCTTAGTATGCCGTCTCTATGATAGACTCTATATATGACAGAAAAATCAGCCAAATTGATTCAGCCAATTCGGAGAAAAGTTGGCGACAAACATAGGTGCTAAAAATAAATAATAAAGAAATAATAAAGAAAATTCTGACGAAATTAAGAGGTGATCTGTCATAGACAGACCACCTAAAAAGAGATGTTTTGGGGTATATTTTCAGTGTCCAAAAGGGGAGAGTTGTTCATCTGTGACATCATAGATCTTGGTCGCATTGCCAATAGGAGGATCTCCATAGCATTAGTGATCTCAACATTCAAATGCTCATAACTCTTCTATTGCTAGTCCTATTTTACTCAAACTTTTGTTGATCTTATTCTTTGATTTTTCTGCTTTCACAAAAGCTAACTTGCTCCAAGAGTTTCATTCTCCTTTAATGTGTAGTAAGAATGCTCAAAGTGGTCTTGGCAGCTATCTTCCAAACGGGTTCATAAAACCACCTCACGGTGTAGTTTAATGAGAATGGTTTGCCTCGTTAAACTGGTTTTAGCATGAGGACACAACCGTTTTCCTGGAAGCAATCTTCATACATTTTGAGTGCGTTACTCTACAGACTGTGTGTAAGAATGTCTATGCTGCGGTTTCAAGTTTTGCATGAAACATGTCACCCCACTGAGGGCATTCCTGTAGCAACAAGACTGCTTTACGTGAAGAGGGTTTTGAAAACCTCTTTCGGGTGATCAAATGGCAATAGTAGCAAAGCGATCTTCCAAACTAGTTTCCTGAACCGGTTTCCAGTAAACTACATGTAGTTTAGTTGTCTAGCCATAGGGTACAACAAACGACCCACGAGGCCGAAAGCCCACAAGTCAGGTCGCCTGCGAGTCATACAAAATACAAGCTCAACATTACATGTATGTTCAATGTGCAAACGAGATGCTAGTAGACATCAAATGTTCAAATAGACCCATGAATCTGACATTCTATGAGATACATACTTTGTAATAATTCTATGGGACCACACTACACAAACTTGACACATAAAACTGACAATGCACAACAACACACTAGGCTACGAATTACGAAATCCACAATTTCAACTATTTCTGATGATATTAAACCTATTTCTTGGTACACATACTTCCTTTTTCCTAATAACATATCCATGATTATATATAGTTACTTGGGTAAGAACAATGAAATCATTCTTTAAACTAAATTACATGTTAGTATCAAAGTCCACGATAATAACATTAAGACTGAATACTGTATTTAGGATGGGGAGATACAATTACTTTGGTCTATTATTTATCATGTACCCATTGTGAGTCAACTATTGACAAATTAACTAGTCATTAAATTAATTTGTTTACAAATCAAGGGTAAAATTTATAATACAATTTCCCATGAAAATATTCACATTATGTAAATAATAGTTTGGATGTTTACCAACTACAATGTACATGTACAGTATATTGAAAAAGAACCAATGTCTCCAGTCAGCTGGGGTGCATTTAATCGCAAGTTTTCACCCTAGAATCATGACTTGAAAGACATTTCTGCAGAATCATAGTACATTTACTTGTAATCAAAGGAATCAAAGGTAAAGGTACCGGCAAATGTGTTTCAAATCCAAAACATGGGCCCAAATAGTTTACGACTACATGTAGTTCATGCATCGAATCGTGCCACATCGTTCCATGTCGTGAAGTGTGCGGGCCAGTGTGGAACAATGTTTGAAGTGTCATGCTTAAATCTCAGAATCAAATTTTAGAATTTCTAAAATCCTGGCATGACAAATTTCAGGGATTAATGGCGTAAACTATTTGTAAAATGTGCGCAACCTCATTGGGCCAAGTCTTGCTATGGCACGTATTTCACAAGTATACACTCGTATACAACTTGTTCATGATTAATTCATGACTAGTTCAAAAGTAGTGCACGAATAGGTAACACATACTTCCTGCAAATCTCAGAATTGCTTGCTTAAAAGGCAACGCATGCACAGTTTGGCTCGTAGGAACGGCAATTTCAAGGAGTTTGACTCTATGCTCAGGTAAATGATGATGAATTGAATCATGTGACAATGCATGAACTATTATACAAATAATGAATGTTTATGAGTACAATGGACAGAATACTTCATGAGGTGAAAGATGAAAACATCCATTCTACGCCTCGTTGAAAGGATCATTCATTTAATCTTTCACCAATTGAAGTATTCTGTCCATTGCACGAATAAAGGAACGTTCATTATTTAGGTTATATAACACTTAAAACTAGACTTTTTTTCATATGTAATAATTTCGATGCAAAATATGATCATGCAGTGCGAGCTCAGTCTGTTGCTTGTCGTGTATGTCGCGTACATACAACATGCGCGCTGTAAAAACGAGTGGTTTTACTTGTGGTGCCTATGGCCTACAGTCTCGATGTGCGCGTGCAATGGACAAAATCGTATGGATCCAAAATTGCACGATGAATGGATCCTGAATTTCACAGTCGATGACGTCATTGTCGGAATGATCGATATCAAACAAGCAATCAAATGCCAAGGATCAATCCCGGTGTCATATAGGGGAGAGTGGGGTATATAAGGCCATGGGGAAAAAGGCCACTTATTGGTTTTTAGCTCCCTACTCAAGAATGGTTAAGGTCAAATGGATTACTGTTTGTGTAGTATTTGATAAAGTTCCTTAGCACAGATTTTGAGCATAGAGAACGTTTCACAGCCCAGTGCACATGGCCAGGAGGAACACAAACCCAGCAGCACCTCAAAATCAAAATTTTGAAACTATAGCATTACCACTTTAGAGAGAAGAGTACTGTACCTACCCAGTAATGTGTATTAACTTTTATATTAGTTTACTTATGTAAGGTATTAATTATTGTGCATGCTAAAACTGTAGTAAATTTCACCACTTTCCCTCTTGTTTTCTGACTGGATGCCTATGAACTCAACATGTCCGATGGGGTAAATGAGGCCCCCGGATTAAAACATAATCAACACTGTACGGTTACATCTGATAAAACAATAAAATGCAGTGTAGACATCTCCACACTTGCTTACAATGTATGTACACGAAAAGTACATAAAACTATTGAAAACATTTTCAATAGAACTTGTAGTTGATAATATAACTTTGATAGTTGAAAACAAAATACAACTAGAATTTAATTTGTCATGCGGACGAATTAGGTGGTCTGTCCTTATTCTCGGCATCATGATCACTATCACCATGTTCATGTAGATCAATATGATCATCATGAAGACAAAGGAATGTTCATTATGGATAGAATAGTTGTGAAAGACGGGAGATGAGGGGAGATGATAACGCACTGTGAAAAAGGTCTCATTAATATATGACAATTGAAGTATGAAAAAAGTATAATCTGTTTTATCTTGTTAAATTTTAACTTTTATACCTTTTAATTGTCATAAAGGATCATATACGAGGTGGTAAAAAAAAAAAAAGGAAAAAAAAAATCATCTTGTTCACCCCAGGACTCGAACCTGCGCCCCCGAGGACGCTAGTCAAGTGCGTTATCCATTGAGCCACGATATTCCCCATAGGAATTATACGTTACCATAGAGATTACACGTAAGGAAATTTGAGAATTACAAATCCAATTTTGCAAGCGAAAAACGGGCATGATCTCGGCATCTGATCGAGAAATGAAGGCAACATTTCCGAAAGCTAAGAATCTCAGCTACAACATACTAAAAGCTCAGGGATAACTAACAAGAAAAAATGGAGATATAGCTCACGAAATAGAGGAATGTAGAATCTAGTTTTGAGAAAAAGTCATGTCCCATAGAGATTACAAGCAAAATGAGGAAAAATGACATGCCTCTTTTCATCGCTGTTTTACGCCATAATGCGTTTTTCAAAATGAAAATTCATGTAACTGAGGAGAAAGAGTACATTCTAAACGATCAATATTTAGGGAGTTATGATCAAATTTGCATAAATTTGATGACGTCATTTTTGAAAAAAATGAAATTTTCAGTTTAGGCGCAATTTTGATGAGGTCATGATCAAATTGAGGGACAATGGTGACATGAAATCAAATCTAAAACGACTCTATCGATATATGAAAAAAAAAATTGGGGTCAACGGACTATTTAAAGAGCGACAGTGAATTTTCAATAGACATATTTTTGCCCATATATGGCCTGTAGTGAGAGCTCGCACGCACACGTGCTGCAAACTTTAATGGGTGTTAATTTCGTTATTAATGGTCGTAGAAGGTTGATCAAGGTATCAAATTGCTCAGAATTATATCATCAATGCAATGATATATAAAAAAAACTGTGTTTCTGCGTTGCGTTATGGCGTTACGCGCGGAAACGCGCGCGCAAATTTCTGAAATGCTTAAAATGACTTGAAACGTACCCAAAATTTTTTATAGGCCATTAGGAGAATTTTTTTGGCTTTGACGCGCGCATACGCGCGCGTCATGACCTTAACATGACCTTTGATGACATTGACAGATGACCTTTAACCTAAAGTTTATGTGACGTAAATATGGTTGATTATTGATGATCCGTTTTGTTGATATGATCAAATTGAGAATTTTACAAAATGGCGCGTAGATGACGTCATCGTAATAAGATGACCTTGAAAAGCTTAGTATGCCGTCTCTATGATAGACTCTATATATGACAGAAAAATCAGCTAAATTGATTCAGCCAATTCGGAGAAAAGTTGGCGAAAACATAGGTGCTAAAAATAAATAATAAAGAAATAATAAAGAAAATTCTGACGAAATTAAGAGGTGATCTGTCATAGACAGACCACCTAAATTGAAATTTCATCCTGTGATTGTTACTAGTACATGTAAATGTTCAGTGATTGTATCAAATGAACTGAATTTTTTTTACTTTGAATATAGCGACACAAAACAGTTTTTAACCAAGGGGCCTCATTTTCCCCACTTTGATGGGGCAAATAAGGCCACCTGACAACAATGTTCAATGCTCATTGATATATAAATGAGATAGATTAATTCTCATATTTATATTGAATAATGTAGGTCTGTTGTAGACCTAAAATTAGATATCTAATCACATTACTGTGGGCATGCATTAAAAAGATATGAATAGAATTATTAAAAAAAGGTGGCCTTATTTACCCCACTCTCCCCTAATTGTAAATACTGCGTGAAAGTGTCATGCCTATGCTAAACATGTCACAAACGATAACTGGTATTAAATGGTTGTGATTTTTACCCGATTACTATTAAACAGCATGAATGCTTGTACACAAGCAACCAAAGGTCCGACGGCTTTAGGTCCTCTCCGAGGGAATCGGTAATGAGGATTAATGCCTTACCAAAGGGCACTAGCACACCAAGTGGGAATTAAACCCGGGTCACCGGAATACGAATCCCCCGCTCTACCGACTGAGCTATCGCGCCTCCTGAATATGGCGAGAACTAGTAGGGACTATGACACAAACTTTTGGTGCACTTTTATGCTTTTCACACTGCATTTCATTAACCCCATACTATCCTTAACCCCAGACTATCCTTAACCCTATACTATCTTTTTTTCGATTCACACTGTCTTTCTTAACCCCGTACTATTTGCTTAGCCGGGGTTAATGCCTTAACCCCGGGCAATCACACAGCTCATAAATATTGATGATTTTACCATACAGAGCGCGATTAACGTGCAATTTCGACTTCTGTGATTGGCTAATGCTTAGCCCCACTTTTGCTTAGCCCCGTTTCATTTCACACTGCATCTCTTAGCACCGCAATTGTGGTGCTAGCACCACAATAATATGCTTTTCACACTGTTCTTTTTTCCCTTAACCCCGGGAAATTGGTGGGGCTAAGGGGGGGCCTTAGCCCCACCAATTTCCCGGGGTTAAGCTTAGCCCACTTCGTTCTCACACTACGTTTTAGCAAAGTGGGCTAGCACGGTAAATAGTACGGTACTATCTGGCCCTGCAAAAAAACAGGGTTAGCTGGCTTATTGTGGTGCTAGCACCACAATTGCGGTGCTAAGAGATGCAGTGTGAAATGAAACTGGGCTAAGGAAAAGTGGGGCTAAGCAATAGCCAATCACAGAAGTCGAAATTGCACGTTAATCACGCTCTGTATGGTAAATAATCAATATTCATGAGCTGTGGGATAGTCCGGGGTTAAGGCGTTAACCCCAGCTAAGCAGATAGTATGGGGTTAAGAAAGACAGTGTGAATCCAAAAAAAGATAGTATGGGGTTAAGGATAGTCCGGGGTTAAGGATAGTATGGGGTTAAGGAAATGCAATGTGAAAAGCATATAGGCCGGCTAACCCTGCTTTTGTGCAGGGCCAGATAGTACCGTACTATTTACCGTGCTAGCCCACTTTGCTAAAACATAGTGTGAAAACGAAGTGGGCTAAGCTTAACCCCGGGAAATTGGTGGGGCTAAGACCCCCCTTAGCCCCAACAATTTCCTGGGGTTAAGGGAAAAAAGTGCAGTGTGAAAAGCATATTTGTGTCCCACATTGTCAAGAATCGAGCCAATGCAGGAACCAAAAATCATGCAAGTGTAATAGCAAGTATTAGCAAGCATTATTTACTGAATGGCTTTAAGAATACCTTACTAAAGATAATTCATGCACTGTCATAGCAATGCACCTGGATGATATACACTGTATGGTAATCAATTAAAAGTGGTATTTTTATTTGAAAGCTCCCCCCCCCCTCCCCCTTGTTATGGTTGGCATTAGTTACAGTGCTACTCAGTGCTCTGAAGTCAAACTCAGATACCTAATAATTTACACCCACCTGAGCCTGACAAAGTTCTGACACAAGACTTGGAATCTCAATTGTCCACAGTATGTTCTTGTTGATTCATAATATTCATACTCAGATCATCATCTAGTGGAGACTTGGACAAAATAAATTATTCTAAAAAATATCTTAACTTGAAGTTGAAAGTGCTCACACAATCAATTACAATTTAAAAGGTACATCAGGCAACTTTTTTTCAGCGGCTACTTTTCACAAGCTAATTCCTGTTAACATTGGATAACATTGCAAGGAATGGGGATTTTCCAGGGCTCATTATTTATACACCAGTTGTGGTAACGATATCAAAATGAGTTCCAACAGAATCCAATAAAATTACCTCCCAAGTGTTTGTATGTATGAATAAAAAAGTATGTGCCAAATGGCTCTGGAAGAAAATGTGTAATTGCTGAGAAATGAGCAAAATAAGCATGGAATTCCATATGTCGGGTATTTTTCTTAAAGAGATGGTCCGGGCTTGAAATATTTATATCTTAAAGCTAAATGAACGTAGTTGCAGTAAAACACTGATTTTGTGAGAAAGTCTGTAAAACCAAGGTAAAGTATTGATATATCATCGTGGATCAAGATCTGGTACAGTTACATAAACTGAACTTTGTGAAATCATAATATCTAGCTAAAAAAAACGATCACACTGAAGATCGCCAACACAGATAGGCACACGTGGGACAGTGTATTATTATTGCTGGAATAAATCCCCAACGGAAGTGACCGAATCCACGCTTATTTTGCTTATTTCTCAGCAATTACAATTTCTTCCAGAATCCTTTGGCACATATTTTTTATTCATACAAACAGACACTTTGGTGATCATTATATTAAATTCTGTAAAAAGTCATTTTGAGATCGTTCCCACAACTGAAATTTATCTTTAATAAACAGAGTAGAATTCACTGAGCAAAATGCCGAAAATTTCATCGAAATCGGATAACAAATAATACAGTTATTGAAGTTTGAAGTTTAGCAATATTTTGTGAAAACAGTCATCATGAATATTTATTAGGTGGGCTGATGATGTCACATCCCCACTTTCCGTTTTCTTATGTTATTACACAAAATCATAATTTTTTCATTATTTCATACTTGTGTAAATAATGTCTCCCTTACAATAAAATAAGTTGCAGCAATAAATATCTAATGCACTAAATCAGTTGTCGATCCAATTTTTCTAGTTCTTGGAGGAAAAAATTTGAATAAACGTGATTTCATATAATAAAATACAAAAGAACAAGTGGGGATGTGACATCATCAGCCCACCTAATGAATATTCATGACGACTGTTTTCACAAAATATTGCTAAACTTTAAAATTCAATAACTTTGTTATTTGTTATCCGATTTTGATGAAATTTCGGGCATTTTGCTCAGTGAATTCTACTCTATTTATTTAACTATAAATACTTCCAGCCCGGACCATCCCTTTAACAATATTAATACTTTGCCCCACATATGCCTTTTTGTATTAGTGATCATCAGAATTATCGGTTTTTCATGATTTCACAAAGAACAGAAGTAGATTTGTGATATGGTAGCATTTAACCTTGAGTTTTAAAGATTTTTTCCTGAAATGATTGTTTACCCCAACTACTTTCTTTTACCTTAAAGGGGCACTCCAGGCTGAAAATAATATGATTTCAACAGATAAGGAAAAATAAGACAAACAAATCCAGGGACTAAGTTGTATAATTATAAGGGGAGCAGTAAAAAGCTCTCCAAAAAGTTTTAAAGGGGTACCCTGGGCTGAAAATATTTGTATCTAAATAAATAGAGTAAAATTCACAGAGCAAAATGCTTAAAATTTCATCAAAATCGGATAACAAAAAACAGAGTTATTGAATTTTAAAGTTTAGCAATATTTTGTGAAAATAGTTATATGCACATCATCATGAATATTCATTAGGTGGGCTGATGATGTCACATCCCCACTTTCCTTTTTCTTATGTTATTACATGAAATCATATTTATTGTTTTATTTTTTCATACATGTGTGAATAATGAGTCTCCTTTACAATGAAATAAGTTGCAGCAATGAATATATACACAACAAAAAAAGTAAGTCCCCCCCTAAATCAAATTGCTGTAACTTTTGAACGGAATTATTTTGAGATATGATATTTCGTAGGTGGTTTCCTACACTCATTAAGCAACTCCTGGTGAAAAATGATCGGTACAGTCATGCATGAGTAATTAAAGATTGAATTAAAAATGACAATTTTTGAAAGTCACAAGAGTCATTTTTCAGATTGTGCAAATAAAAAGTTTGGCAAAAATTGTTTTTAGGTGAATTTTATGGTGTTATGCTGTTTTACTATCCATTATTTAGCCACTCCACACACAATTTTGATATCATATGTTCATGGTTGAGTGAGCACAATCTATTGCAGGGGCCGCGGAAGCGGGGGGAGGGGGGCTTCAGCCCCCCCCCCCCCCACTTTTTTCCAAAAGCATGTACAAAAATGTAAAAATGACCATACTATTGTGATTTTTTGCATGGTCAGCCCCCCCCCCCCACTTTGAAAACCGTTCCGCGGCCCCTGTATTGTGACGTATCATCATAGGGGTTTATGGTAGCATCCTCTACAACTTGTTAGATCACGTTAAAATTTGAAAATGTTGGTGTCTCCCCCAATTATAGGCCCCTCCCCCATTTTAAAATTCTGGATCCACCACTGATTTGTCCATAAATTCAACTGATCATGAGAAATATTGAAAGGAAAATAATACATTTATGCAGTATAAAGAGTATTCATTCCTAAGTTTTCGATTGTGCTCGCTCAACCATGAAAATGTTTAAAGTTTGGAAAGTGTGTGGTGATAGAAATGATGGATGATAAAAACAAAAGCAATTACAGTCACATTTGAAACCGAATTCGCCCCCAATATTCACTTTATTACCCTTTAAAATGAGTCTGGGACATTGAAAATACAAATTTCCCACTTTGATGCGTGCTCACTCATCCATAAATAAACAAATCGATTTCATTTTTGCACAGAATTCTGCCCATAGATTGATAAACATTACTGCCAAATGACATTGCTAAAGACTGCCTTGAAAAAAAATTCCACCATATTGAATAAGGGGTTACTTATTCTTAAACATATGCACCCATAATGTACACAAGTCTATGAGAGAGGAAGTCAAAATTTTAACATATATGAAATGAGGGTTTGTTTCTTGGACGGTTTTTGTTACTTCTGCCAACAGTTATTTCATGAAACTTTGCACATGGCTTCAGAGTAACACTATCCAAAAGGCGCGCACACCAAAATAACCATTCGATACGGCACAGAGTGGGGCCAAGGCTTTGAACTTTCTTCTCATTTGCATAATTTTCTAATATTGTGTGCTCACTGATGCATTAAACATCGGGATTTTCATAAAAATCAAATGAACTATGCAAGGTTTGTGACAGATATCCATAGTTACAAATTGCATTTTTTCCAATAACGTAAAAAAGAGCTAATCGCATTCCACATGTTCATTCAAGCGTGAATGTTTAATTAAACGCCTTTGAATCATTGAAGCATGTTAATTGGTCATGAAAATAATGAAAAAGTTGAGAAAAGATCATTTTCAGTTACCTAAATAAAACAATACATGCCTATGATATTTGAAAATTGTATTTTTGGTTTTCAATAAATGTTCATTGAACCGTGAAACGATGAATATTGTTGAAGATACTCTTCCCAAAAATAACTGTCATCATATTCTATCATTTTTATTGATAGAAAAGTGTAAAAATTCCAATTATAGCAAATTTGGACTTGTGTTTATTCAACCTGGAAATTTAGCCAAAAAAGTTGTTTCGTCTTTAGAAAGTACCTTTTACAAGCCTTCTGACTATTTTTCATGATGAGAATGTGGAATTAGTTCCAATAAAATGGAATCAAAGTAACGATATATGGCTTGTGACTTTTGAAAAGTGAAATTTTTGCCTTTTGACGATGCTCACTGAAGAATGACGTAAAATAAGTCCATAACATTTACTCAGAGGATAGCTTATAAAATTACATACACGCTCATGTAAAAATATATTAAAAACTCGCATTGGTTCGGAAATTATTGATGTTTGTTGAAGGGGGGACTTACTTTTTTTGTTGTGTATATAATTCACTAAATCAGTTGTCAGTCCATTTTTTTCAGTTCTTGGTAAAAAAAATTGAATGAACCTTCTTTCGTATTTAATACAAAAGAACAAGTGGGGATATGACATCATCAATTTGCTCATTGAATATTCATGAAGACATGCCTAGAACTGTTTCACCGGAATAATGCAAATCTTCTAATGCCATAATATTGTTATTCCTTGTCCGATTTTGATAAATTTTCAGTGTTTTGTTTGTCTGATTTTTCTTTATCTGTATAAATCATATCATCTTATGCCCGGAGCATCCCTTAAGGGCGAGCTGTAGGGGATCATTGATTGACATTCTTGTTCTATATTCAGGTTAAGTGATGTCAGAATACAGATTATACATGGAAACAAGTGGGGCGCCTCTGGCAGTCTCGCCTGCATATTACACAATTCAATATAGCAGCAGCGCAGACTTTGAAAATGACTATATAATAATAATTCACAAAAAAACAAATTCATATAATATGCTACTACGTTCATTGACCCTAAATGGTATTTGACCTTGATCAAGTGACCTACGACTAGTGCAAGATGAGCAATGATAATCTGATCAAAATCAGACAAAGAATAACAGTTACCGGTATAGCATTTTAAAGATTTGCATTATTCTGGTGAAACAGATCTAGGCATGTTTTCATTAATATTCAATGAGCAAACTGATGTCATATCCCACTTGTTCCTTTGCATTTTATTACATGAAATTATGTTTATTCAAATTGTTTACCTCCAAGAACTAAAAAAAATGATGAACAACTGATTTTATTTAGATACTCATTGCTGCAACTTATTTCATTGTAAGGAAGATCATTCACACATGTATGAAGAAATGACGCAATTATGATTTAATGTAATTACATATGAAAAAGGAAAGTGGGGATAGGATATCAGCCCACCTAATGAATGTTCATGACAATGTGACTATTATTTTCACAAAATATTGCTAAACTTCAATAACTAAATTATTTGTTATCAGATTTTGATGAAATTTTTAGCATTTTGCTCTGAATTTTACTCTATTTATTTAGATATAATTGCTTTCCGCCTGGAGTACCCCTTCAATTTCCAGAGCTCTTTTGAGCATTTCAGGGACAATATCCCCCCCTCCCTACATACTGAATGCATTGCATTATACAGGAGTCAGGAATGCAATGTTTTATTCTTATATCATTGCTCACTAAAGATGTTTAAATTGTAAATGTATGATTACACTTATATCATAAAAATAGTTAATGGCATCCACTGATTGATAGTTGACAGAGAATGTCAGCCAAATTTGAACCAGCTGGTTGATAAATGATCTTGAACCAAGTCCAAAGATACTTCTAAAAATAAATTCATCCGAGAATAAGCACAACAAGGAAGCTGAGACTCCACATACACAGCAGCTTCTTCACAATGTACTTGAAGTGCTACAAAAAGTCTACTGATATACAGGGAATTAATTACTGCTTCCTTATTCAACATTTGGGACAACTTTCTCCTGTACACTCGACCTATCACGAGCTGTTCTGGTCATGCAGCTATTACTTGATTTTGCTACATTCCTCTATGCCTACTAGACACGAGACAGAAAGATTGAGTATTTCGGGATGGCCAATTATTATTCACATCCTCCTCATCTTCCTCTGTGAAACTAGCAAAAGATTACAGCATGGTCACATATGTCTCAATTTTGTGGGAGAGTCAGTCTAGGAATCTCTCTTCCTGACTTGTATGGTACATCCCCCATGAATTGTTGAATGCAGATCAAGACTTTCAAAACAAAAATTCATCTTATATCTAATATTACTTGACACAACTCCTGAAGGATTCCACTGTCTATGACAGACATTGTAGTAGCTATCGGCATCATCTACATAAAATATCATTTCAATATTTCAATCATTTCTAAACAAGCCAAAGTTTCAATATTTTTTAGGGCATTCATATTGCAGTGATCGGTGAGATGCCAATTCTTTGTTATTTGTTTTCACACTGCCAAATACCAACAACCCTGTGAAAGTTCTTGTCATATAATTTTGACAAGTACATGTAGGCATAAAGCAGGTATTTTCTTTTGTTGACATTACAAGTATGTCACTTTCACGGGAGAAAAATACCGGGTACATGTATGTTCTTATCATGGTACATGGGGGTAAATTTCTTGATTACGTGGGTTGCCTGTCCTAGCAGTTTAGTTTCACAATTGGAATAGAAGTCATTACACAAAGGATCTATGGGTTAGAGGTGGTTAAAGTTTTTACTTTTTGTAACTCATAATCAAAGCATTTTTGCACTGAAATTTGAAGTTCTATGGAAAACACCAGAACCGGCATTAAGGCCTTCCCAATTCCCTGCATTTTAAAACTCGACTTAACACGAGTCAAGTTTACAGTGTGTAAACCATGATTTCTTCAAAGGATCCTTATATGTTTATGATAATCTTATCCCTTTAAAATATTATACATATATACTTCATATCAATTTAATGACAAGTAGTTTGAATGTAACCAGTATTAATAATATTTCATTTGTCTATTGATTATTAATTATTATTTTATAATTATTAATTAAGGATATATATTTTTAATTCATTGTTATTCAAAAGCAATGAATAAATATGAAAAATTAATTTCATTTGAAGGATTAATGAAAGTTATTGCAGTCAACACTAAAGAAAGTCTGTAAAACTAAGGTGTAAAATTTTCACCATTTCATCCTACATGTAGATCTTTCTTAGTCTAGTAAAGTTTACAGAATCTGAACTTCGTGAAATCATGAAATCTAAGCTGAAAAACGATAACACGGAAGTTCGCCAACACATGTGTGACAATGCATTATTATTGCTTGGAAAATGATCAGACATGTTGGTAAAGTGTCATAGGCTGCGTTTATGTGACCTCAAGCCAGAATCATGATTCAAAACACAAACATGAATCACAATATCGCAGAATCAGCGTTTAGACGACCTTCATTCCAATGCCGTTTCTATTCAGTTTCGGGCCAATCCAGTGCGCATCACTAGTACGCAGTTAGAGGCGATATCTCCTTAATTTGCCAGAGGAAGTTTTTCACAAGTGTTTCTGCTCTCGAAAATCTTTTGCTTCCAGAATTCAGTCTTTTATACCTCATTTTGTTAACTTCTATCATAGGATCCATGCTTGTATTCATCTTGTCGGTTCATCGAAAAATGTGTTCGGAAGTGAATTTCAGTGTAGATCCAAATCAACAACAACTGAGATCATTGTCTGTCCAGTTAATTCATTTACTAGAACTTGAAGTTGAAGACATGACCAAAAAATGAAAAGTAGTGGACGATGTGATGACCCACACAGAACTTGAACATGATAAGAAATGCATGCATAGCACATAATTATGTACATACACAGAGCATATAGAGCGCCTTGAGCTTGGCAGGAGTCAAACCGAACGTAGCCCGACACAGTGACGTCATAGAAATGATAGAATCACAATTCAAATCACGATTGCGTTTATACGTCCTTTTTCGTTCTTGATTCTACAGAAACGTCTTTCCAAACGCCCCCTTTTCCGTGTTTCATGTTTGTGATTTGAAAGACGTTTATTTTCACTTTTGACTAAACGCTATCGTGATTCTGCAGAATTATGATTTGAATCATGATTCAGATCATGATTCTAGGGTAAAAAAGTGGCGCATAAACGCACCCTAAGTACACAATTTCTTCCAGAATCCTTTGGCACATATCTTTATTCATACATTGATTGGGCGGTCATTTTATTGGATTCTGTATGAACTCACATTAAAATCATCACAACTGGCATTCATATTTAACCATCGTATACTAATTGTATTCCATTTCTTATTCCAGGGATGCCACTAGGTGTCCTCCAAAAATACTGAAACTTTTCGCGGGCCGGGATAGTGTCCAAGAAATTTATTTTTTAGGGGGGGTCCACCTTTAAGTTTGGGATGGACACATGTCACAGTTAAAAAATTGGACTAGCAAAAAAAAAAAAAAAAATTAGGAGGGGGGGGGGGTCCGCCCCCACCTCAAATTTAGGGGAGGGGGGGAGGACCAAGTGGTTTCTTACCTTGTTGTGATCGATGACTTTGAAGTCAATTAGGTTTGAAAAACTGACGGTAGTTAGTTGTGTGTTTCTCATAGAACGCTAGACCAAAAGCTTCAGTCTGTATTTTGGTTGTTCAGCTGAACCGCGTTGGCTCCACTCACCAATACATAGACTGAAGAGTTGTTGGCCCATACATAAAGACAACGTATCAGCTAACCCAGGGAGCTCCGGCCGGCAAAGCGGGCCGGGGCTAGCTGATACGTAACCCAAGGAGCTCCGGTCCGCTTTCCGGGCCGGAGCTCCCTGGGTTCCGTATCAGCATGCAGCAGTAACGTTAGATCTAACATTCGGCGGAAACCCGATTTTCGGATCGTTTTTGGTACATAAAATGTCACATTATAAAAAAATAATTACATCCAAACTTACGAGAAAATATATAAAATTCAGAAACATCGTACCTTAGACCGCAGTTACCGCTAATTCCTTTCAAATGATGATCAAAACTTAGTCATCCTTGATTCCTTCGTTGGTCATCGTAAGTTGCCATCTTGGATGACGTCATCATCTGTACAGACGTATTTACCAGTCGCTATTATACCGCGATTCGTGCCGCTACTTTGCGCTTGTCTATGTGCGTGCGTTTGGAACTTGTCGCTCGCATTGATTGGCCAGGATATCGATAATTCTAATCAGAAAGCCTTGATAAAAGCATAACTCAATGAACGTAGTAGGCAGTGCGCGGGTTTATAATTTATGTACTGTATAAAAGCAAATATCTCGGGGAAATATCTCTCACTCGGTCGATCGACATGCATCGCAATCGGAAGAAATAGGGGGGAAAAAAGGAGGGCTTTCCGTTTTTTTTAATACACAGAAAACAGGAAAAGTCGGAAATACGGAAATAAGACAGATAGCAGGAAAAAAGCCGGAATTCCGTATAAATACGGAAAAGTGGCATCCCTGTAATATTCTCATGTATTCTATTCATATTATTAGAAGATTTACCACTTTTGCTTTTGAGTTTGTCCTCTATAAATTCATTTACAAGGAAGTAGAGATCTACTATTATATATGTATGCACAACAGGAATAAAGGACAATCTATCTGGGTAGAAACTAATGGAGTATGGTTTGAATATTTTTTTTCTTTAAAAACATATCAAATCAAAACATAATACACCTGTGATACATGTAAATGTAAAATGAAAGTGCAACTTAAACAAGAAATTAAGGAAATCACGAAATGGTTGCAAATACACGCAGGCCTTTATTTTGAACAATTCTGTATACAGAATATGGCTGATTTGATGACTGGTAAAGCTATCAGTCCTTTACAAATTATAAAATAACTGCTAACCTAATCCATCACTTTTAGGGACAGTGATTTTCCGCGATCACGGAAAACGGACGGAATTCACGGAATCGGCCTTATGAAACGGAAAGTGGCTTTTCAAACGGAAAATCACAGAAAACTTGTTTTTTCTCAAAATGCACAAAATATCAACAGAAATGAATCCCAAATCCTCAACAAAATATGAATATCAACTGAAAAAAACACGATCTCACTTTGCAACAACAATCATGACAATCAACACATCGTAACTACACTCGAGCCCCTCCATCACTCGATCGTATCTAAATAAGTTTACACTGACGTCAGCATATAAGGCAGAATACGGCCGTGTGTTGCTGCCCTCTGCGTTCGGTCATAATACAATGATCACGGTGATTCAACAAATCCAAAATGGCGGATAGACGGAAGTCGTCGACTGCTCAAAACGATGTCCGAAAAGTCCCCAAATCAGCAATAAAATCCCATGTAACCATTAAATAATGCTAATAATATGAAAGGTTAGGATGTATTAATGTTGATAATGTTTCTCTAAATAGTTTTTGAGCTCGAATCTCTTCGATTAAAATGGATTTTAAAGCGATGTTAGTACATTGGTAGACGCAAATTTTGACCAGCGCTAGCATTTTGACATCGCGCTACTCATTGCGTATTGGTTTTCTATGTAAACGGAATTGTCACTTTTTCATGTACACAAAGTGTATGGGGAAACGGAATTTCCGTTTTCAGACATGCTGAAACGGAATTTGAGATTTTCTGAAACGGAAAAGGCAATTTTTAGAAACGGAAAATCACTGTCCCTACACTTTAAAGAGAGGGGTGAAACTGTATAGGGCTACTTGTTAATTGAGTTAATGACAAAGACAAACACTCCCTTATAAAGTCACACTTGCCTGACTAAAACCCCCTAAAGTACATGTATGAGATCCCATTCACATTTACTTTCTTGAACTGGTTTCCCTTAAACCAGTTAAGGAAACTCGTTTAGAAGTTCACTTCACTGGTATTCTCATCACCATCTCCAGAACTGGTGTCCATAACCACTTTATGAGAAGTGGTCTTGTTGCTATGGGAATGCTCTGATTGCACTCAGTGGGGTCATATGTAAAATATGAAACCGCAGCTACACACAGCCTGTACTGATTAGCAAGCTTCAACATGCATACACTCTTGTATAATTCAGCGTGACAATCAATTCCCAAAGAAAGATTGTGTTCTCACCTACACTTAAACCAGCTTAACAAGGCAAAGCTGACTTGGAAACAACAATGCGAGGCAGTTTTCCAAACTGGTTTGAAAGATCACTTAAGATAGCTCCAAGGCCACTTTGAGCATTCCCATTACACGTTAAAGATAAATGCCAGTTGTGGTAATGATCTCAAAATTAGATTTTAAAGAAGCCAATTAAATGACCACCAAAGTGTCTGTTTGTATTTAATAAAAAACATGAGCCAAATGATTCTGGAAGAATTTGTGTAATTGCTGAGAAACTAGCAAATAAGCATGGGATTCGGGTCAAGCATCGGGCCGACATTCAAGCAGTAATAATACACTGTCCCACGTGCGCTTATCTGTGTTAGTGGACATTTTCAGCGTAGATTTCAAGATTTCACAAAGTTCAGTTTATGTAACTGTCCCAGATCTAGATCCTTGATGATATAGTGACAATTAAGCCTGGTTTTACAGACTTTCTCGTGAAATCAGTGTTTACTGCAACTACTTTCATTTATCTTTAACAGGTTTCCACTAAAGTAGTTTTAAAAAGTAGATGCAAACAGGATCTTAAAGTCCAGTCAACCGCCTAGGAAGCATCTACATTGACCATGCAAGCATCAATGTACAGCTATAGAGGCCTACATTTTTTCTAATGCTGATTATTAATAGATATCATCTCACATCATATCTCATTCTATGCAGGTAGTTTATTATGGGTTTTTTAACTCAAATATTTTAATCATATTAGAGTGATTACTACACATCATAGCTATATTCATCTTCATACAGTGAAAAAGGGAACATTACTTTATAAATTCATCTTATATTCAAAATTATGCATTCATCTCTTAGTAAAAAAAACAGAAACCCAAGCGTATGCACATACAAATAATCAATGTTTGTAAACTGCAAAAGTGGAAATTTTCGCGGAGTGAAGATTTTCGCAGATTTCGCGGCAAGATCGGCAAGCACGAATTCATGAGCATCTATTTTAATGCAAGTTTTGAACCACGATTCAATTGCGTGTATCGTTTTGGCAAAGAGACTGCATAATTTGACCTATAGAGGGTGACATTTGTAAAGGACAAGTCCACCCCAACAAAAAGTTGATTTAAATATAAAGAGAAAAATCCAACAAGCACAACACTAAAAATTTCATCAAAATCAGATGTAAAATAAGAGTTATGACATTTAAAAGTTTTGCTTAATTTCAACAGTTATATGCACATCCTGGCTGGTATGCAAATGAGGAGACTATGTCATCCACTCACTATTTCTTTTGTATTTTATTATATGAAATATTCTCATTTTCTCCTCATTGTCAATTGATACAACGATAATTCCTCTCTGAACATGTGGAATTAGCATTGTTTATTATCATATGGTTCAGTCAAGTTGGCCCTTATTGTCAAATCTATAAAAAAATAAAATATTGTAGGATTCAAACAATAAAAAACAAAAGAAATACGGTAGTGAGTGATGGACATCATCGACTGCCTCACCTAGTTGTGCGTATCACTGTTTTGTGAAAAATTAGTGAAACCTTAAAATGTCATAACTTTCTTATTTTACATCCGATTTTGATGAAATTTTCAGCACTATGCTAGTTTGATTTTTCTCTATTTATTCAAGTCAGCATTTTCCTGGGGTGGACTTGACCTTTAAGCAAGTAAGCTTGAGCTCCAAAATCATATGCATCACTAGAATTTGTTCCAATGCAATCTTTTTTTAACAGTCTCAGATTGGTATTTAAATTATGATTTGGCTTGAAATATAAGTTGCTTTTGCTGTTTGATTGGTGAGAGTTTAGATCTGTTTAGTTTTTAAGAAGACAACGTGTCGATCGCTCAGGTTTGTTGATTGATCCCATGCACTTTGAAAAGCCTAAATTCCCCCCCCCCCCCCGGTCCTTACCCGTTGCTCGGCCATCCATACCAGGCCAGCAGGGCCTCCGTTTTGCCTTCCCCCGATTTCCGCCCCGCAAAGAAAAATTGAGCTATACATGTATGTCACAAAAACTCATGATTGGATCAAAACAATGCTGAATTACGCCGCTTTAGAGCTAGAATAATGATCAGAAAATACAAATTCGTTGCTGAAATGTTAATTAAAACCATTCACAGATCTGGGGAAGAAGGAAGTGACTTTGTGATTATGGAGTGTGCAGCGCGAATTCAAGAACCCGTGAATATGTTTTGAAGCTGCCAAGCGCAAAAAATTAATCCCGCGAAAATAACAGCGTTTACAGTAAGTGCAAGGAACAGAATATTCATATTAAGGTGAAAGATTTAAAATCCACTTAATGAGGCATTGCAGAGTTGAATGGTCATTTCATCTTTCACTGAATGAACTATACTGTCCATTGCACTAATGAAAAAACATTTATTTGTTTTATATGACACCTTGACCTTACAATCGACACTTTTCATCTGTTATGAATTTGGATGCAAAAGTGAGCGAGCACGATAGTCGCTTCAGTAATACACGCTCCAAACATGTTACATGCAGTGCCAGTGGTCTCGGCTATCATGTAATGGACAAAATCGTATGGATCCAAAAATGCATGAATAAAGATTTTCATTGTAAAATGGGCTGAATTATCTATATCAAACAACCAATCAAATGACAAGGATCTATCTCGGAGATATTTGTAAAAATAAATATGCAAATCAAGTTCTATGTGAGCTTCATGTACATCAGGTTTATCCCCTTTCTGAGGTCTTCCTCCAGAACAGGGGTTTCTCATTTAACAGATGATAAACATA